>NC_057799.1:399875847-399918767 GCF_018294505.1 Triticum aestivum
TCCCCCCGATCCCGATCTGGATCGGGGAAGGGGGGAGGGGCGTGCGGTCGTGGGGAGGGGGAGTGGAGCGAGCAGGGGGGGAGTGGGTTGCGTGGGGGCTAGGGTTCGGGGGTTAAGGGGAGGGAGTGGGCCGGCCGGCTGGGCCGGTGGAGGCCAGCTGGGCCACTTGGCCCAGCAGGGGGGGGTCTTTCTTCCCTTTTTTTTTGTTAGTTTTCTTTTCTGGTTTTGTGTTTTCTTTTCTTTCTATTTATTTTCTCTTTGTTTTTATTTTACTTTCTTTTAAGTTTACTTTTTAATTAATATTAAAATGATCCCCAAATTAGTAATACCATGAAACCACTGCCACAAAAGGTTTTATCCCAAAACAATTTAGTTTAGTATTTTATTTATTTATAAAAGCATTTAAATATCGGTTTTGCTACTGTTTTATTCATTTTAGAATAATTACACATTTTATAAGAGTGTGGTTCCTCCACCATAATTACCTATGTATTATTTGGTTCACTCCGAACATTTAAATTTTAATATTTGAAAACTTTTATTGTTTGCCTATATTTTAAATTTTAATTTGAATCGTTTTTGAACTAACTCGAGTTTATCAACAGTAACCGAGGTGACGTGGCATCGTTAACGCGGGATTATTGTAGCCTAATTATCCGGGCGTCACACCCGTGCATCTGTAGCTGGATTGGATTTATATGCGCTAAATGCCTAGAAAATGCACGTAATCCCCTAGATATGGTAAATGAGCCCGGAAAAATGCCAAATTTGAACACGGTGGTTTGTAGGGTGTATGTTTATCGTAGAAAAAAATCAAGGGCAAAGAACAAAGAAAAATTGGGTTCCCCTTCAATCTTGGTGATTTCCATCTCGAAAGCATGGAACTTCCTCGGTGATGGTTCGATTTATGAAGGGCGTGCATGATGACATAAGCCAAACCGTCTTAAATTTTTACCAGGGCATGGTGAGGCCATATCATGGCACCATGTCAGGCATCATGTTATTCAAGCATTTATTTTATTTTTCTATAGTTGAAAACCCAATAAACAAACATTTGTGGTTGACTATTGTCACACATTTCATTGAAATATCTGCCCATTCCTTGTAAAAGGCATGAGAATTTACTAGATGGCACGAGCATGATTTTCCATGCCGTTCTTGTGCACCCTTTCACGCACCGATTGTTTGAACTTGAATTATGTGCATTAATGCCTAGAAAATGCACACAAACCCCTAAATATGGTAAATGAACCTGGAAAAGTGACAAATTTAAACACGGTAATTGCAGGGTGTATGTTCATCATAGAAAAAAAAACTCAAGGACAAAGGAAATTTGGATTCCCCTTCAATCTTGGTGATTTCCCCATCGAAACCATGAAACTTCCTCGGTGATGGTTCGATTTATGAAAGGCGTGCATGACAAATAAGGCAAACATTCTCAAATTTTTACCAGGGCACGGTGAGGCCATACCATGGCACCACGCTAGGGGTCATGTTTTCCAAGCATGTATTTCATTTTTTCTATAGTTTATAACCCAGTAAATGATGCGTTTGTGGTTGACTGTTGCCACACATTCCCTTGAAATCTCTACCCATTCCTTGTAAAAGGCATGAGAATTTACTAAATAGCACGAGCATGGTTTTCCAGACCGTTCTTGTGCACCTTTTCATGCACCGATTGTTCGAATTTGAATTATGTGCATCAATGCCTAGAAAATGCACATAATCCCCTAAATATGGTAAATGAGCCCGGAAAAGTGCCAAATTTGAACACGTTGCATTGGAGTGGGTATGCTGATCAAAAAAAACTGAATGACAAACTAGGACAGAAAGTTGGATTCCCCTTCAATCTTGGTGATTTCCCCCTCGAAACCATGACACTTCCTCGGTGACGGTTCGATTTATGAAGGGCGTGCATGACGACATAAACCAAACCTTCTTAGCTTTTTACCAGGGCACGGTGAGGACATACCATGGCACCATGCTAGGCGTCATGTTTTTCAAGCACATATTTCATTTTTCTATAGTTGATAACCCAGTAAACGATGTGTTTGTGGTTGACTATTGCCACACATTCGCTTGATATCTCTGCCCATTCCTTGTAAAAGGCATGGGCATTTACTAAATACCACGAGCATGGTTTTCCATACCGTTCTTGTGCACCTTTTCATGCACCGATTGTTCGAATTTGAATTATGTGGATTAATGCCTAGAAAATGCACATAATCCCCTAAATATGATAAATGAGCCCGGGAAAATGCCAAATTTGAACACGTTGCATTGGAGGGGGTATGTTGATCATAGAAAAAAAACTGAATGACAAACTAGGAAGGAAATTTGGATTTCTGGCCCCTTCAATCTAGGTGATTTTCCCCTCGAAACCATGAAACTTCCTCGGTGATGGTTCAATTTATGAAGGGTGTGCACGACGACATAAGACAAACCTTCTCAAATTTTTACCAGGGCACGGTGAGGCCATACCATGGCACCATGCCAGCCATCATGTTTTTCAAGCATGTATTTCATTTTTCTACAATTAAAAAACCAATAAACGACGCGTTTGTGGTTGACTGTGTTGCCACACATTTCCGTGAAATCTCTATCCATTCCTTATAAAATGCATGAGAATTTACTAAATAGCACGAGCATGGTTTTTTAGACCGTTCTCATGCACCTTTTCATGCACTAATTGTTTGAATTTGAATTATGTGCATTAATGCCTAGAAAATGCACATAATCCCCTAAATATGGTAAATGAACCCGGGAAAGTGCCAAATCTGAACACGGTGATTTGCAGGGTTTATGTTCATCATAGAAAAAAAACTCATGGACAAAGGACAAAGGAAATTCGGATTCCCCTTCAATCTCGATGATTTACTATTGCACATGATTCATCTTTGTTGCCTCTGCGAACTGTGTGTGTTCACCCACACATGCAAAAGGAAAAAAGAAAACCCTTGCCCACTTTGTCCCCACCCACTCGCCGCGGACTCCTCTGCAATTGTGCACCTCACCAACTTCTATCGCGGCGGACACCCTAAGCTCGACGGCTGTCGTCGACGGGCGGAGGTCATGCTCCAAACGGCACATGATTTTGCCCCTACCGCTTGCCGCCGCCTATCTGCACCGACTTGCACCGACATTCTAGACTCTAGACGATTGGGGTTTCTGCGGGATTGGGCCGGGGATTTTTCTCATGGAGAAGCTAATCAATTTAGCAAAATATTCACTCATCTCTTATTGCAATCCGTCCGTCGTTGTTAATCAACCGGCGGAAATCGTCGTGGATTCATTTTTCTTCTAGCTGATTCGAGGGTTTTCATTCATGTGTCCATAGTGCGAGCACAAATCGGGCAAGTGTGGTCGCGACCAGTCGGAAACGAAGTTCTATCTCACCATTTCGGATGACTTCAGGGAGCGCTCGGTATGTTCAATCTCACCCTACCACGGTCGCCATGGCCTAAATTTGTGAACATATACCGTCTATTGCTACATTTGGATAAAAGGTACGGTGTGATGTGCAGCCTAGACGTTGAAGACGATCCCCCCTGCCCCTATATTAGGCAAATTTATGATGTATTGTTCATTCAGTTACTCTCATATTTGCACCAAATCTTTGTTACATTATCTATTTTTAATTATATATTTTGTACTATGCTTTCAGCTATATATTGATCTGTTCTATTAGTTACTCCCATATTTGCATCTTGCTCTGTTATTTCAATATATCTAATTGACGATCTTAATTTTTATTTCAAGCAGTACGTGCAGGTCGCAGCTGAAGAATAACAGTGGCTTCATAACAAGTTTCACAACACAACATTTTAGCAACAAGTACGTGCAGGTAGAGGTCATCCCACGGATTGGATGGAAACTCGATGCATGAGCTGACCATAAACCAAGAAATGAGCTACAACTTTTTAATAAATCATATCTTTAAATCTACTTGTGTGAATCTCCCTTTCGAGAACCAACCACCTCAGACAAATACACGCACAAGCTTACCTTCATTTTAACTGTGGTATTTTTCAGCAAGAAAATGGTGTGAATTAGCTCCACATAAACATGCGGCTTCCTGCATTTTCCATCTTTATGCATCAAATGCAGTGTGCATTAGTAGTAGCACACTGGTACAGTGACGTCCTAAACAAACGGTTTAAAACCCCTTTTCGCGACGGCACTTGGAACCGTCGCCAAGTGAGTGTGGGCGATAGGGGGTCCTTCCCACACGACCCAGAAATCGTCAGGGATAGGCCCTCGTGTGACCCAGGCTGGGGCCGTGTGTGATCGGCGAGGCATGGAAACCCAATCATTTCTGTAGGTATGTACATCCCACACGGTGAATCCCAGAAATCATTTCCATAGGTATGTACATCCCACACGGTGAATCCCAGAAATCATTTCCGTAGGTATGTACATCCCACACGGTGAATCCCAGAAATCATTTCTGTAGGTATGTACATCCCACACGGTGAATCCAAGAAATCATTTCCGTAGGTATGTACATCCCACACGGTGAATCCCAGGAAAATCATTTCCCTAGGTATGTACATCCCACACAGTTCTTTGTGTGGAAACATTTGTGCAAGGTGGCCTAACGCAAACAGTTCGCTGCCGGAAGCCGTGTGTGATTGTTTGTTGACCGAACACGCCTACTTTCTAGAAACCGTGCGGGTTGTTTGAGTTCATCGCCCACGGTGTTGTATGAGTAACCGTTTGCAATAGAAAACCCCAATAAGCATGGCAATTAGCCTATTATTCATAATCCATGTACTAATCGAACTGATATTTCTTATAAAACACGCCAGATATTTCATATCCGTATAAAAGCAACCAGGATTTCAAACGAATTACATCAGATAGCTTCGGCACTCAGTTACGCCATTACACAACAGCACCAAGTTTCACATGCAGCAACAAAAACCTTTGGAAAGTAGCATCATACACGGTAAATAGACAGATGAATCTCATCTGGGAAACTGCAGAAGTGGATGCCAAATATTGAGCCTTCAGTGATGTTGAATGTCCTTACAACTTTAGGCCAGTGGCTATGGATAATTGCCCGCCCAACCTTCGTCCTCTTCAACAAGACTTCAATATTGTACCGTGGGTGTTGAATGAATACGTTCCTCGCCTCTTGACCATTCAGGTGGTTTGAGAGGTAATCATCGGTGAACTGCTTTGAAAAGTACTAAAAACAAAGCTATGCATAAATCGCTGTTGTAAATTTTGAAATGGCGCAAGGGGTAAAAACAAGGTAAAAGAGTTGGTACCATCCTATAGTTGACTGATGTCTTCTTCATTGTGCAAACAAAGATCTTGTTGTTATTCGTCGCAAGTTACTTCATCCTAACAATCTTTCTGAGTTTCTTCACTTGACTGATATTCATGGACATCTCATTTCCCATATGCAAAATGGGTCGAACAGTGGGTCTATGCCTCTGACAGCAGGACCTACATGTGCAAGACCAAATTTTAAGAAACCTAAATATTAGAATGATTCCTGCAACTGCACAATAATGTGCTATTAGCCAAAGGACCCAGCTTGAACAAATCTCGATGGTAAACCGCAGTGTCTCCCATTGTTTCCCTCCAACACACATAAGGAAGATCTTGATTAGGTTAACTGAGAGTTGCCATACTATCAGTAGAATATGTATTGAGTACAGCCAAATTCGATTGGTGTCACATGCATAACAATACAAAATTGTACCCACAGCAAATGAAAATCAAATTGCAGAACTGAACGAAATAGTGAAATGGACAACAGACCAAATGAACCAAAATAGTTAACTGAGCACGACATTGCAGAATAGAAACATGTACTAGAAGATAAGACAGCTAACAAAACAAAGAATGCTTGAGAACAGTACTACGAAATGTAGCAATTGTTGGACCAAAGTGTTAACTGAACATTACATTTCAGAGGACCAAACTATTAACTGAACATCAGATTGCATATTAACATTACAAAGGACAAATCACTAGAAGGCACTGGCGGTGGCCTCGAGAAAACATCATGAACTGTATTTTAAAGTAGACAACCGCGCAGTGGTGTCAACGGTGGCCTCGAAGACGAGGTGCTCCTCCAAGATCTGGTGGTCGACACGCATGTCATCCATAGCGACCTCGTTCGCGCGTGCGGCCGCATGCTACCCAGCTCCATGTTATACTGCGTGTAAAATGGCTGTGGGCGGTGCTTAATTGGAGGAGGGGGGCAGTGATTTCGGTGGAAGGTGTCGATCCGTCAGTCGGGGCATGTGGGACGGGAAAGGAGGAGGATGGTGTGGGTGGGGTGTGGATTACGTGACCATATCGACGAGGCCGCGCAGCAAGAAGGGTCGGCGGCGAGGAGGCCGCGCAGCAAGAAGATCAAGGAAATATGCCCTAGAGGCAATAATAAAGTTGTTATTTATATTTCCTTATATCATGATAAATGTTTATTATTCATGCTATAATTGTATTAACCGGAAACTTAGTACATGTGTGAATACATAGACAAACAGAGTGTCACTAGTATGCCTCTACTTGACTAGCTCGTTGAATCAAAGATGGTTAAGTTTCCTAGCCATAGACATGAGTTGTCATTTAGTTAACGGGATCACATCATTAGAGAATGATGTGATTGACTTGACCCATTCCGTTAGCTTGGCACTTGATCGTTTAGTATATTGCTATTGCTTTTCATGACTTATACATGTTCCTATGACTATGAGATTATGCAACTCCCGAATACCGGAGGAACACTTAGTGTTCTACCAAACGTCACAACGTAACTGGGTGATTATAAAGTGCTCTACAGGTGTCTCCGATGGTACTTGTTGAGTTGGCATAGATCAAGATTAGGATTTGTCACTCCGATTGTCGGAGAGGTATCTCTGGGGCCTCTCGATAATGCACATCACTATAAGCCTTGCAAGCAATGTGACTAATGAGTTAGTTGAGGGATGATGCATTACGGAACGAGTAAAGAGACTTGCCGGTAACGAGATTGAACTAGGTATTGAGATATCGACGATCGAATCTCGTGCAAGTAACATACTGATGACAAAGGGAACAACGTATATCGTTATACGGCTTGACTGATAAAGATCTTCGTAGAATATGTGGGAGCCAATATGAACATCCAGGTTCCGCTATTGGTTATTGACCGGAGACGTGTCTCGTTCATGTCTACATACTTCTCAAACCCGTAGGGTCCCCATGCTTAACGTTCGATGACGATCGATATTATGAGTTTATGTGTTTTGATGAACCGAAGGTTGTTCGGAGTCCCGGATGTGATCACGGGCATGACGAGGAGTCTCAAAATGGTCGAGACATAAAGATCGATATATTGGAAGCCTATGTTTGGACATCTGAATGGTTTCCAGTGAGTTCGGACATATACAGTAGTACCGGGGGGGTTACCGGAACCCCCCGAGGAGTATATGGGCCCTAATGGGCCTTAGTGGAGAGAGAGAGAGAGGGGCAGCCAGGGCAGGCCGCGCGCCCCCTCCCCTTCTGGTCCGAATTGGACTAGGAAGGAGGGCGCCCCCCTTTCCTTCCTCCCTCTCTCCCCCTTCCTTCTCTCCTAGTCCAACTAGGGAAGGGAGGAATCCTACTCCTGGTGGGAGTAGGACTCCTCCAGGGCGCGCCATAGAGGGCCAGCCCTCCCCCCTCCTCCACTCCTTTATATACGGGGGAGGGGGCACCCCATAGACACACAAGTTGATCATTGATCTCTTAGCCGTGTGCAGTGCCCCCCTCCACCATAATCCACCTCGGTCATATCGTTGCAGTGCTTAGGCGAAGTCCTGCGCCGGTAGCTTCATCATCACCGTCATCACGCCGTCGTGCTGACGAAGCTATCCCTCGACACTCAGCTAGATCGAGAGTTCATGGGATGTCACCGAGCTGAACGTGTGCAGATCGCGGAGGTGTCGTACTTTCGGTACTAGGATCGGTCGGATCGTGAAGACGTACGACTACATCAACCGTGTTGTCATAATGCTTTCGCTTTCGGTCTACGAGGGTACATGGACAACACTCTCCCCTCTCGTTGCTATGCATCTAGTTTTGATGCGTAGGTGAGAACGGTTCTTGCTCAGCCCATAGCAGCCACGTAAAACTTGCAACAACAAAGTAGAGGATGTCTAACTTGTTTTTGCAGGGCATGTTGTGATGTGATATGGTCAAGACATGATGCTAAATTTTATTGTATGAGATGATCATGTTTTGTAACAGAGTTATCGGCAACTGGCAGGAGTCGTAGAAGCAATAGTTGGCGAGACGACAACGATGCTATGATGGAGATCAAGGTGTCGCGCCGGTGACGATGGTGATCAAGACGGTGCTTTGGAGATGGAGATCAAAGGCACAAGATGATGATGGCCATATCATATCACTTATATTGAATGCATGTGTTGTTAATCCTTTATGCATCTTATTTTTCTTAGTTCGACGTTAGGATTATAAGATGATTGTCGGTGTCAAAACCGGCGGATCTCGGGTAGGGGTCCCGAACTATGCGTCTAGGATCGATGGTACCAGGAGACGGGGGACACGATGTTTACCCAGGTTCGGGCCCTCTCTATGGAGGTAATACCCTACTTCCTGCTTGATTGGTCTTGATGAATATGAGTGTTACAAGAGTTGATCTACCACGAGATCGTAATGGCTAAACCCTAAAAGCCTAGCCTGTATGACTATGGTAATGAATATATCCTATCCGAACTATGCCCTCCGGTTTATATAGACACTGGAGGGATCTAGGGTTACATAGAGTCAGTTACATAAGAAAGAATCTTCATAGCTGGTCGCCAAGCTTGCCTTCCACGCCAAGGAGAGTCCAATCCGGACACGGGTACATTCTTCGGCCTTCACGTCTTCACAGCCCATCAGTCCGGCCCATGGATAGCAGGCCGGACGCCCGAGGACCCCTTAGTCCAGGACACCCTCAGTAACCCCTGAACCTGGCTTCAATGACAAGGAGTCCGGCGCGCAGATTGTCTTCGGCATTGCAAGGCGGATTCCCATTCCCGAACTCCAAGATAGTCTTCAGATGTAATGATTGTATCCGGACTTGTATACACAACTTCAGAGGATATAATACTTCACGAGTTCAACCCGCTAACAACTTTTTGGTAATATGACGTCACGCCTGCTCGGCCATTATTTTCGAATCATTAGCTGGCCCGTCGTCCCACGTCTCAAGACGTGGTTTTATTGGCATGTCTTATCCAAGCGGAGATCGTGTCTCCCCTTTTTAGGGGATTCTTCTCAACCCGGACGTGGGTAACCCAACCGCCATCTGGGTACAACTCCTTGGGAATAGGCAAGCTTTGAGGCCCAGGAGGAGATGTTTGATATTCGCAGCCTTTATATAGGGGTACATACCCGTTTTTTTCTTTCATGCTTGCTTCTTCTTCAACCCTTACTCCCCCGAGTTCTAACACCCGGGTTTCAGTTGCCACAGACCCAATCATGTCCGGATCCAGCCGACAAGGCTGGTGGGTAGCTTCTTCTGTCACGGAGGGAGATATTGCAAAGCTTCGGGCGGCGAGGTATTTGACCGCGAAAATCCATCATCGGCTTCCTGCCGAGGGGCAGGTTGTTCCCACCCCCAGATCTAGCGAGAGGGTCGTGTTTGTGTCCCACTTCCTTTGCAGGTTAGGTTTTGCACTTAACCCCTTCGTCCGAGGGCGCATGTTCTATTACGGGCTAGATTTTCACGATCTGGCCCCGGACTCTATTCTTCTTATCTTGGCGTTTATCGTCACATGCGAAGCCTTCCTCCGGACTCCTCCGCACTTCGGCTTGTGGCTCAAGACCTTCAATGTGAAGCCGCAAGTGATAGAGGGGGAGCAAGCTGAGTGCGGCGGTGCTACAGTGAGCAAGCTTGCTAGAGTTGTTTGGCTGAAAGGATCCTTCGCCAAATCTTCCGATTTATGGCAGCAGGGGTGGTTCTATATTACTGAGCCCCGTGGCTCCAAGTGGGAAGATGAGCCTGCATTCCGATCCAGCCCCCCAATTCAGCTTGCATCGTGGATTAATAAGGGGTTGGACTGGGGATCAACGAATGAGGTGTGAACTCTGCAAAGTGGCATACGAAGCCTCATGGAGAGGGACATCAATATAACCAATGTCGTTCGAGTAATGCTAGTTCGTCGGACCTTGTCGTGCCAGCGATGGCCTCTCCGCCTTTGGGAGTTCAATCCAGAAGGGCCGCGAACTCTTCAGCACTTCTTCGGCACTATGCACGAAGGAATGTGGAGATTATTCTTTGGGAAACGAAGGCAATGGTCGGACACCACCGAAGATGTCGGCCTAGACTGTAACCATCCGGATACCCCGGTAAGTACCCACTTGCCGAATACCTCATAATCAGATTCCCAGTGACAAGATACTGATGGAATCATCCTTTTTCAGGGTTGGATAAAGAAGGTGGAACGGATTAGGTGTCCGGCTCCCCTTCCCGAAGACTCAGCTACTCCTGTGCTAACAAGGATGCTGGCCTCGGCACCATACTAGGCGTCGGTAAGGGAGTGTAAATAGGAGAGTGAGAAGACCCAAGATGACCTTGGTTCCGGAGGTAAGTCGGACACTGAGTCCGAAGAAATCGACCTTTCCTCGCCTGAAGACAGAGGCAGAAAAGGACCCAGTATCCCTTCCCCAAGCAGGAGGAAAAGGGCCGCCTCCGAAGATTGGGAGGGGCGGTCTTCCAAGAAGGGCAGGATGCCACCGTCGAGGGGCTTGGGTTTGCAAAGCGACGCCATTGAACAGCTCCAACAAGGGGACAAGCCCTCGGCCAAACCATAAGTAAATCCGGAGTATTTTGATAGCGTCCCGCTCCGTTGCTGTTACCGAAGATATACGTAACGCGTTCATGCATTTTTTACAGGTCGGCACAGAGTTTTTTTGGGCGATCCTCTTCTTCGGGGAGTCTCCTCCCAGAGATGATGGAGAGCGAGACGCCTCCTCCAACCTCCTCGCCCAATAAGGCGGATGACTCTGAAGTGTCATCGTGGAGGGTCCCTCTTGATCAGCATGTTACGCAGGGGACAAAAGAGGCAGTACCCGGAGGTGGATCTCCGACCATCTGGGATTCTAGGGCTGATGATAACAAAGGCCCCGGACTGTCTGGCTCGCAGCCGACAGTGATTCTGGAGACGGGCGAACAGATCCTTTCAAAGGATGGTAGTGCTCCTAGAGCAGCTTCCGGAGACCCGGAGACTCCGGATATATTGCAGGACATGTTGCGGAAAGCATCTGTCTCGGGGGAGCAGCGTACCTTGATGGGTACAGTGATTGAGAAGATTTTGGCCGCTAAGGGCGGATTAGATGAAGCCTTTATGAGCCTACTGAAGGGCTTCGAGGTTTGTGACATAATGTTTTCAGCTATGTTTCATTTGCAAAGATGCGCCTGTGTATAGGTAGTAGCCCCTGAGACTCGGGTTGTCTTCCACTAGGAAGCAAATGGAGGATCAAAAAGGATCATTTTTGAGGACTAACCTGATGAACTTGAACACAGGCTGCGTCCCCCTTGGCCACTTCCGGGACTATGGAAATTGCCGAGCTACAGCGGAAGCTTGATGTGGCAGGGGACGATCTTGCATTAATCAATATGCGTCTTGACGAGTCGCAAGGTATGTATTCGGGGCAATCCCCATACATTTTTGTGGTATAAGCATGATGCTGAAATCTGTATGCTGGAATATGCGTGGCTGCAGATGGTGCTGCCGCCGTTGAAGTTCTTCGAGCGGAGCTGGCCCGGACCAAGGAGCAGGCCCGGCGTAGCAATGCTGCTGCTGAAAAGGCATCTACTGAGCTAAAACACGGTGCCAAGACGAGGAGAAGATATCCACGGTGGCGCTCGAACTTGAAAATGCCACAGGCCGCTGTGAATTTCTGGAGAAGGAGAATAAAGCCTTAATGGCTGAACTGAACAAGGCCTTACAAGAGGCGAAGGAAGTGCGATCGGAATCCAGAGCAGCCCGTGAGGAGGTTCGGCAGGCTAGGGAGATTGCGGCTGGGAAGCCCTTTCTGCTGCAAACTAAGTTCGGTGACCCAAACTATGCTCAGCTTAACCAAGTGTGGAGTTCTCCGGACGATTTCTTGAACTTGCCGAAGAGTCCTTCCGATGCGGCGCAGTATTACCAAGCGCGAGATGGGTATGCAACGGAGAAGCTTTTTTGGTCGCAGTTTGGCGCATCAAAGCGCCCTCTGTTGCTCAATGAACAGATGTCCCAATGGGCCGAACTTCATAGGATATCCGGCGCTGCCATGAAGGATGTCATAATCCGGTTGTGGCCAACCGAGCCTGTTTCGAATAGCTATTTTAGTTTGGTGCAGAGGCTTGTTGACGCGGTGCCGCGTATCGACGCTGTGAAGCGGTCAACGTGCATTGAGGGTGCACAGATAGCTTTTGCCCGAGTCAAGACGTTCTGGGGGAAGATAAAGGCCATCGATGTTGCGACGAAGAGTCCACCCAAAGGCAAGGACCGTCCGGAACCGGAGCATTATTTTGAAGACGTCCTAGAGGCCGCCCGCTTGATAGAGGATCAGTGTTCGATAGACATAATGTTCGAGTGAGGTGTATGAGAATTGTAAAAGACAATTTTATAGTTAATCTATTTTTATGGTTTGCTCGAAAGCTTGAATTCCTCCTGTGCAGCCGTTTTAATATAATGTGAAAGTTTTCCAGTCGTCGGCTTCAGCCCCCTCGTAGGAAGTACGGGGGTGTTCGAAAAAGCATTTAATCACTCTTTATCCAACGTCTTGGTCCATGAGGGAGGTGATAATGTGGCGAACCAGGCAATCGGACTATAGGGTGTTAACACTTTCACTTAGCCATAGGATTTTTATGGTGGGACTACGACATAGCCCCTGGTATGTATGCAGCGTATGGTGCCCTACATATTTGATCTGAAAAAGATCCTTCGTGTGACACGAAGAATCGCTAAAGATTCCAATAAGTCGCCAAGTGGTTGACCAACTCTCGCCGCATCATGACAGTCGGTTTTCGGCTTTCTCTACTGAGGTACTTGACCAGATGAACTAGAAGCACAATCGCAGTAGTTCTCCCTTTACTACCCTAGCCGATAGAGCGGAACGCGGGGTAGCAAGCACAGGAGCCGGGCAACCCAACTATTGACCCAAGACAATAATTCAGAGCTGATGCATATAAGGCCAAACTTGCGACGCCGAAGTACGTTGTAGAGCTGTTCGGGCTTTTGCTGGCAACTCATTTATTCCCATACCGAGCCCCTGGCAGGTTATGCCAAGGTATGTCTGTGGAACAAACATGGGGGGCGTGTTTAGTGGTGAAACAACATGGATGATTAATTCGGATACTGGGAGCTGAGCGATATGCCAATGATTATTTATGATATATAAAAGCCATCATCACGGCTATTTGACATGCTCGGGGTCGGAGGCGGAGGAACAGGCATAGTACAGGCTCGAAATAGAGAGTGCGGTCTACAAAAAGTTATTTTGGACCTCCTGTCGCACGTCTGCGCCGCTAGTCCTCGGCGGGGGGAATCCTTGACGGAGATAGCCCCTTAGGTGAGTGTACGGATCCGAACTCCAATAGAGCCCATTTCAGATGTTTGTCCTATTCGTCACCTGTTTCTAAGAGATAGTGAAGGAAGAAATAAAAAGAAAATGGATAAAAAAAGTTACGGGGATGCTTGCAGGCTTGTCCGTAGTGTGCTTCCGCCAATGCCCATGGTATTTTGACTGCGTAGTGATGTATGCGCGGCACAAATTTTGCAGGTGTACGAGGTGGGCGGCTGAAGTCGAACTGCTATTTTCGCTCCGGGAGTAGTTGATCCTCGGGTGGAAATTGCTTCTGACCCCTGGTATTTCGTTGGTGAACCTCTCCGTCATCCCTGTCGCCTGGCGGCCTCCTCCCCTTGTGTTCGGCGTTGAGCTTGCCGGCCTGTTTAAAGACCCAGCAGTTTCTATTAGTATGATTAGCTAGTTTATTGGGGTGGCCGTGAATCTGGCAGGGTCGGTCCAATATCCTGTCTAGGTTGGATGGTTCGTCTCGTTTTGCCTTGAATGGCTTCTTCCATTGGCCGGGCTTGGGATTGTTGAATCCGGCATTGACTGTTGTGTCGCGTGATCTTTCATTATCATTGCGACTGTTGTATTTGCTTCATCGTGGCTTGCCGTTGCCGTCTCGGATTTCGGAAGTGCCCGGGTCGCTGGCGCTGTTGCTTCTACGAGCGAGCCAGCTGTCTTCTCCCGTGCAAAAGCGGGTCATCAGAGCAGTGAGGGCTGTCATGGATTTAGGTCCTTCTTGACCGAGGTGGCGTGCAAGCCATTCGTCCCAGACACTGTGTCTGAAAGCCGCAAGGGCTTCCGCGTCCGGACAGTCGATGATTTGGTTCTTTTTTACTAAGAACCGAGTCCAGAGCTTCCTGGCTGACTCTCCGGGCTGCTGGACAATGTGACTTAGGTCATCGGCATCCGGTGGCCGAACATATGTTCCTCGGAAGTTGTCAAGGAAGGCCTCTTCCAAGTCCTCCCAGCTGCCTATGGAATTTTCAGGCAGGCTGTTTAACCAGTGCCGAGCTGGCCCTTTTAGCTTTAGTGGGAGGTATTTAATGGCGTGGAGGTCGTCCCCACGGGCCATATGGATGTGGAGGACAAAATCTTCTATCCATACCACGGGATCGGTTGTTCCATCATATGATTCAATATTGACGGGTTTGAATCCTTCGGGGAATTCATGATCCTTTACTTCATCGGTGAAGCAAAGCGGGTGTGCAGCGCCTCTATGTTGGGCCACACTGCGATGTAACTCCGAAGGAGTCCATTTGCGGTTTTCGGCTCGGGCGTGGCTAGTTTTGTCACGTCTGAATAGGTAGCCATCGTCGCGTGTCGAGGCATGCCTTCGCGATTCGTAGATCGGTCTTGCGTGTCCTGCTCTACTGTCTAAGTCCTGCTGCAGGTCATCTAGACAATTGTGAGCTGCATTATTCTTGCCTTTACGGCGAGGTGGGGCGGTCTGGTGTTCGGCTTGAGTTGCCTCTTTATCCCGACAGAGTTGTCGGCGACCTGCCGTATTGTGTGATGATGGTACGGGCTCCAACGCCTCGTCGTCGAACTGATGTAGCAATCTATGCTTCGGGTAGCTTTTAGCTAAGCTACTAAGGCCGTATTCTTCTAGCGACCAGGACTTCGGTCCATCTGTCGTTGAGTAGGTCTTGGTCAGCTTGAAGCTGCTGCTGCTTCTATTTCAGGCTCCTTGCAGTGGCTAATAGCATGCGCTTGAAGTGCTCCTGCTCGAGGGGCTCTTCGGGTACGATGAAGTCTTCGTCGCCGAGGCTTACCTCATCTTCGGAGGGCGGAAGCTAGTTGTCGTCCTCCAAACTATCGCTGGGCAGGGCCTGTTCATCGGGGCTGGTTTGCCCGCTTTCCTGTTCCTCCTATTCGGCTCTTGCTCCAACAGGGTCTTCATTGTTTTCGGTGCCGTCTGGAGTACTATTATCTCCGGTGCCATCCTTGCGGTGTGACTTGGAGCGGCGTTCAGGGCGCTGGTACATAGGCTATGTCTCACGAGGTTTATTCTCAACTGGATCTCCTTTGTCATTGCCGCGAGCTTTTTTAAGTGTATCGACCGTGTACACGTAGTATGAAGTGGTGGCCGTCCCACGACTGGTGACTGGCGGGTCTTGGCCTTGCTCCTTGTCGGCATCATCGTCTATATCGTCAATGTCTTTGGAGCCATAAGCAGGCATGTCGGTTAAGTCATCGACAGTGGCTATGAAGTGGGTGGCGGGTGGGAAGCAAAATTCCCCATTATCAGCCTCTAGCTCGAACCAAACATAGTTCGGCTGTGAGTCCTTTTTCGAGGACAAATTCTTCAAGGAGTTTAGCACATCACCCAAAGGTGAGTGCTGGAAGATGTCTGCGGCACTAAATTCAAAAATCGATAACCGATCCAGCTCGGTGTCCGCAGGCGCACCCGGTCTGGAACTTATAGCCGGAGACGAGTCCGGAGTTCCATTGACACGGATATTGCGGGGTGTCGAGTCCATGTGCGGCTCCAACGCCATTGATTTTACGGCCTCGGATGGCATGATCTACTCCGGTTCTAAGGCCGTTGCAGCAACAGGAACCATCTCCTGGATGTGATCCGATGACAGATTTAAGTCATGTTCATCGGGGCGAGGGGGAGCGATCGCCGCGGTATCGAATCCATTGAAGATCAAGTCTCCACGGATATCCGCAACGTAGTTCAAGCTTCCAAATCTGACCTGGTGGCTAGGGGTGTAGCTATCGATCTCCTCTAGATGGCCAAGCGAGTTGGCCTGCAGTACGAAGCCGCCGAATACGAAAATCTGCCCGGGGAGGAAGGTTTCCCCTTGGACTGCATCACTGTCGACGATTGAAGGGGCCATCGAACCTTTCGTTGACGGCATAGTGGAACTCTCAATGAAAGCACCAATGTCGGTGTCAAAACCGGCGGATCTCGGGTAGGGGGTCCCGAACTGTGCGTCTAGGATCGATGGTAACAGGAGACGAGGGACATGATGTTTACCCAGGTTCTGGCCCTCTCTATGGAGGTAATACCCTACTTCCTGCTTGATTGGTCTTGATCAATATGAATGTTACAAGAGTTGATCTACCACGAGATCGTAATGGCTAAACCCTAAAAGCCTAGCCTGTATGACTATGGTAATGAATATATCCTATCCGGACTACGCCCTCTGGTTTATATAGACACCAGAGGGATCTAGGGTTACATAGAGTCGGTTACATAAGGAGGAATCTTCATAGCTGGTCGCCAAGCTTGCCTTCCACGCGAAGGAGAGTCCAATCCGGACACGGGTACATTCTTTGGCCTTCACGTCTTCACAGCCCATCAGTCCGGCCCATGGATAACAGGCCGGACGCCCGAGGACCCCTTAGTCCAGCACTCCCTCAATGATCTCTCACTAAATTTCAAGGTACAAGTGTTCTCCCTGAGTATGCACCATTGCGAAAGTTCATCGTGCCGAGACACCACGTGATGGTCGGGTGTGATAAGCTCTATGTTCACATACAACGGGTGCAAGACAGTTTTGCACACGCAGAATACTCGGGTTAAACTTGACGAGCCTAGCATATGCATATATGGCCTCGGAACACTGAGACCGAAAGGTCAAGCGTGAATCATATAGTAGATATGATCAACATAGTGATGTTCACCATTGAAAACTACTCCATCTCATGTGATGATCGGACATGGTTTAGTTGATTTGGATCACGTGATCACTTAGATGATTAGAGGGATGTCTATCTAAGTGGTAGTTCTTAAGTAATTTGATTAATTGAACTTTAATTTATCATGAACTTAGTACCTGATAGTATTTTGCATGTCTATGTTGTTGTAGATAGATGGCCCGTGTTGTTGTTTGGTTGAATTTTAATGTGTTCCTAGAGAAAGCTAAGTTGAAAGATGATGGTAGCAACTACATGGACGGGGTCCGTAACTTGAGGATTATCCTCATTGCTGCACAGAAGAATTATGTCCTGGAAGCACCGCTAGGTGCCAAACCCGCTGCAGGAGCAATGCCAGATGTTATGAACGTCTGGTAGAGCAAAGCTGAGGACTACTCGATAGTTCAGTGTGCCATGCTTTACAACTTAGAACCGGGACTTCAACGACATTTTGAACGTCATGGAGCATATGAGATGTTCCAGGAGTTGAAGTTAATATTTCAAGAAAATGCCCGGATTGAGAGATGAAGTCTCCAATAAGTTCTACAGCTGCAAAATGGAGGAGAATAGTTCTGTCAGTGAGCATATACTCAAAATGCCTGGGTATAACAATCACTTGATTCAACTGGGAGTTAATCTTCCTGATGATAGTGTCATTGACAGATTTCTTCAATCACTGCCACCAAGCTACAAGAGCTTCGTGGTGAACTATAATATGCCAGGGATGGATAAAATGATTCCTGAGCTCTTCGCAATGCTAAAGGCTGCAGATGTAGAAATCAAGAAAGAGCATCAAGTGTTGATGGTCAACAAGACCACCAGTTTCAAGAAAAAGGGTAAAGGGAAGAAGGGGAACTTCAAGAAGAATGGCAAGCAAGTTTCTGCTCAAGTGAAGAAGCCCAAGTCTGGACCTAAGCCTGAGACTGAGTGCTTCTACTGCAAAGGGACTGGTCACTGGAAGCGGAACTGCCCCAAGTATTTGGCGGATAAGAAGGATGGCAAGGTGAACAAAGGTATATATGATATACATGTTATTGATGTGTACCTTACTAATGCTCGCAGTAGTACCTGGGTATTTGATACTGGTTCTGTTGCTAATATTTGCAACTCGAAACAGGGACTACGGATTAAGCGAAGATTGGCTAAGGACGAGGTGACGATGCGCGTGGGAAATGGTTCCAAAGTCGATGTGATCGCAGTCGGCACGCTACCTCTACATCTACCTTAGGGATTAGTTTTAGACCTGAATAATTGTTATTTGGAGCCAGCGTTAAGCATGAACATTATATCTGGATCTTGTTTGATGCGAGACGGTTATTCATTTAAATCAGATAATAATGGTTGTTCTATTTATATGAGTAATATCTTTTATGTTCATGCACCCTTGAAGAGTGGTCTATTATTATTGAATCTCGATAGTAGTGATACACATATTCATAATATTGAAGCCAAAAGATGCAGAGTTGATAATGATAGTGCAACTTTTTTGTGGCACTGCTGTTTGGGTCATATTGGTGTAAAGCGCATGAAGAAACTCCATTCTGATGGACTTTTGGAATCACTTGATTATGAATCACTTGGTACTTGCGAACCATGCCTCATGGGAAAGATGACTAAAACGCCGTTCTCCGGAACAATGGAGCGAGCAACAGATTTATTGGAAATCATACATACTGATGTATGTGGTCCGACGAATATTGAGGCTCGCGGCGGGTATCGTTATTTTCTCACCTTCACAGATGATTTGAGCAGATATGGGTATATCTACTTGATGAAACATAAGTCTGAAACATTTGAGAAGTTCAAAGAATTTCAGAGTGAAGTGGAAAATCATCGTAACAAGAAAATAAAGTTTCTACCATCTGATCGTGGAGGAGAATATTTGAGTTACGAGTTTGGTCTTCATTTGAAACAATGCGGAATAGTTTCACAACTCACGCCACCCGGAACACGACAACGTAATGGTGTGTCCGAACGTCGTAATCGTACTTTACTGGATATGGTGCGATCTATGATGTCTCTTACTGATTTACCGCTATCGTTTTGGGGTTATGCTTTAGAGACTGCTGCATTCACGTTAAATAGGGCACCATCTAAATCCGGTGAGACAACACCTTATGAACTGTGGTTTGGCAAGAAACCCAAGTTGTCGTTTCTTAAAGTTTGAGGTTGCGATGCTTACGTGAAAATGCTTCAACCTAATAAGCTCGAACCCAAATCGGAGAAATGTGCTTCATAGGATACCCAAAGGAGGCAGTTGGGTACACCTTCTATCACAGATCCGAAGGCAAGACATTCGTTGCTAAGAATGGATCCTTTCTAGAGAAGGAGTTTCTCTCGAAATAAGTGAGTGGGAGGAAAGTAGAACTTGATGAGGTAACTGTACCTACTCCCTTATTGGAAAGTAGTTCATCATAGAAATCTGTTCCTGTGACTCCTACACCAATTAGTGAGGAAGCTAATGATGATGATCATGTAACTTCAGATCAAGTTACTACCAAACCTAGTAGGTCAACCAGTGTAAGATCCGCACCAGAGTGGTACGGTAATCCAGTTCTGGAGGTCATGTTACTTGACCATGATGAACCTACGAACTATGAGGAAGCGATGATGAGCCCAGATTCCGCAAAATGACTTGAGGCCATGAAATCTGAGATGGGATCCATATATGAGAACAAAGTGTGGACTTTGGTTGACTTGCCCGATGATCAGGAAGCCATCGAGAATAAATGGATCTTCAACAAGAAGACTGACGCTTATGGTAATGTTACCGTCTACAAAGCTCGACTTGTTGCGAAAGGTTTTCGACAAGTTCAAGGAGTTGACTACGATGAGACTTTCTCTCCCGTAGTGATGCTTAAGTCCGTCCGAAACATGTTAGCAATTGCTGCATTTTATGATTGTGAAATTTGGCAAATGGATGTAAAGACTGCATTCCTGAATGGATTTCTAGAAGAAGAGTTGTATATCATGCAACCTGAAGGTTTTATCGATCCAAAGGATGCTAACAAAGTGTGCAAGCTCCAGCGATCCATTTATGGACTAGTGCAAGCATCTCGGAGTTGGAATAAACGTTTTGATAGTGTGATCAAAGCATATGGTTGTATACAGACTTTCGGAGAAGCCGGTATTTACAAGAAAGTGAGTGGGAGCTCTGTAGAATTTCTAATATTATATGTGGATGACAGATTCTTGATTGGAAATGATATAGAATTTCTGGATAGCATAAAAGGATACTTGAATAAGAGTTTTTCAATGAAAGACCTCGGTGAAGCTGCATATATATTGGGCATTAAGATCTATAGAGATAGATCAAGACGCTTAATTGGACTTTCACAGAGCACATACCTTGACAAAGTTTTGAAGAAGTTCAAAATGGATCAAGCAAAGAAAGGGTTCTTGAATGTGTTACAAGGTGTGAAGTTGAGTCAGACTCAATGCCCGACCACTGTAGAAGATTGAGAGAAAATGAAAGTCATTCCCTATGCTTCAGCCATAGGTTCTATCATGTATGCAATGCTGTGTACCAGACCTGATGTGTGCCTTGCTAATAGTTTAGCAGGGAGGTTCCAAAGTAATCCAGGAGTGGATCACTGGACAGCGGTCAAGAACATCCTGAAATACCTGAAAAGGACTAAGGATATGTTTCTCGTTTATGGAGGTGACAAAGAGCTCGTTGTAAATGGTTACGTCGATGCAAGCTTTAACACTGATCCGAATGACTCTAAGTCACAAACCGGATACGTATTTATATTGAACGATGGAGCTGTCAGTCGGTGCAGTTCTAAGCAAAGCGTCGTGGTGGGATCTACATGTGAAGCGGAGTACATAGCTGCTTCGGAAGCAGCAAATGAAGGAGTCTGGATGAAGGAGTTCATATCCGATCTAGGTGTCATACCTAGTGCATCGGTTCCAATGAAAATCTTTTGTGACAATACTGGTGCAATTGCCTTGGCAAAGGAATCCAGATTTCACAAGAGAACCAAGCACATCAAGAGACGCTTTAATTCCATCCGCGATCAAGTCAAGGAGGGAGACATAGAGATTTGCAAGATACATACGGATCTGAATGTTGCAGACCCATTGACTAAGCCTCTCTCATGAGCAAAACATGATCAGCACCAAAACTCCATGGGTTTTAGAATCATTACTGTGTAATATAGATTATTGACTCTAGTGCAAGTGGGAGACTGAAGGAAATATGCCCTAGAGGCAATAATAAAGTTGTTATTTATATTTCCTTATATCATGATAAATATTTATTATTCATGCTAGAATTGTATTAACCGGAAACTTAGTACATGTGTGAATACATAGACAAACAGAGTGTCACTAGTATGCCTCTACTTGACTAGCTCGTTGAATCAAAGATGGTTAAGTTTCCTAGCCATAGACATGAGTTGTCATTTGATTAACGGGATCACATCATTAGAGAATGATGTGATTGACTTGACCCATTCCGTTAGCTTAGCACTTGATCGTTTAGTATATTGCTATTGCTTTTCATGACTTATACATGTTCCTATGACTATGAGATTATGCAACTCCCGAATACCGGAGGAACACTTAGTGTTCTACCAAATGTCACAACGTAACTGGTTGATTATAAAGTGCTCTACAGGTGTCTCCAATGGTACTTGTTGAGTTGGCATAGATCAAGATTAGGATTTGTCACTCCGATTGTCGGAGAGGTATCTCTGGGCCCTCTCGGTAATGCACATCACTATAAGCCTTGCAAGCAATGTGACTAATGAGTTAGTTGAGGGATGATGCATTACGGAACGAGTAAAGAGACTTGCCAGTAACGAGATTGAACTAGGTATTGAGATATCGACGATCGAATCTCGTGCAAGTAACATACTGATGACAAAGGGAACAACGTATATCGTTATACGGCTTGACCGATAAAGATCTTTGTAGAATATGTGGGAGCCAATATGAACATCCAGGTTCCGCTATTGGTTATTTACCGGAGACGTGTCTCGTTCATGTATACATAGTTCTCGAACCCGTAGGGTCCCCATGCTTAACGTTCGATGACGATCGGTATTATGAGTTTATGTGTTTTGATGAACCGAAGGTTGTTTGGAGTCCTGGATGTGATCACGGGCATGACGAGGAGTCTCAAAATGGTCGAGACATAAAGATCGATATATTGGAAGCCTATGTTTGGACATCTGAATGGTTTCCAGTGAGTTCGGACATATACCGTAGAACCGGGGGGGTTACCGGAACCCCCCGAGGAGTATATGGGCCCTAATGGGCCTTAGTGGAGAGAGAGGGGCAGCCAGGGCAGGCCGCGCGCCCCCTCCCCTTCTGGTCCGAATTGGACTAGGAAGGGGGGCGCCCCCCTTTCCTTCCTCCCTCTCTCCCCCTTCCTTCTCTCCTAGTCCAACTAGGGAAGGGAGGAATCCTACTCCTGGTGGGAGTAGGACTCCTCCAGGGCGCGCCATAGAGGGCCGGCCCTCCCCCCTTCTCCACTCCTTTATATACGGGGGAGGGGGCACCCCATAGACACACAAGTTGATCATTGATCTCTTAGCCGTGTGTAGTGCCCCCCTCCACCATAATCCACCTCGGTCATATCGTTGCAGTGCTTAGGCGAAGCCCTGCGCCGGTAGCTTCATCATCACCGTCATCACGCCGTCGTGCTGATGAAGCTATCCCTCGACACTCAGCTGGATCGAGAGTTCATGGGATGTCACCGAGCTGAACGTGTGCAGATCGCGGAGGTGCCGTACTTTCGGTACTAGGATCGGTCGGATCGTGAAGACGTACGACTACATCAACCGTGTTGTCATAATGCTTCCACTTTCAGTCTATGAGGGTACATGGACAACACTCTCCCTCTCGTTGCTATGCATCTAGTTTTGATGCGTAGGTGAGAACGGTTCTTGCTCAGCCCGTAGCAGCCACGTTAAACTTGCAACAACAAAGTAGAGGATGTCTAACTTGTTTTTGTAGGGCATGTTGTGATGTGATATGGTCAAGACATGATGCTAAATTTTATTGTATGAGATGATCATGTTTTGTAACAGAGTTATCGGGAACTGGCAGGAGTCGTAGAAGCAATAGTTGGCGAGACGACAACGATGCTACGATGGAGATCAAGGTGTCGCGCCGGTGACGATGGTGATCAAGACGGTGCTTTGGAGCTGGAGATCAAAGGCACAAGATGATGATGGCCATATCATATCACTTATATTGAATGCATGTGTTGTTAATCCTTTATGCATCTTATTTTGCTTAGTTCGACGGTAGGATTATAAGATGATTGTCGGTGTCAAAACCGGCGGATCTCAGGTAGGGGGTCCCGAACTATGTGTCTAGGATCGATGGTACCAGGAGACGGGGGACACGATGTTTACCCAGGTTCGGGCCCTCTCTATGGAGGTAATACCCTACTTCCTGCTTGATTGGTCTTGATCAATATGAGTGTTACAAGAGTTGATCTACCACGAGATCGTAATGGCTAAACCATAAAAGCCTAGCCTGTATGACTATGGTAATGAATATATCCTATCCGGACTACGCCCTCTGGTTTGTATAGACACCGGAGGGATCTAGGGTTACATAGAGTCAGTTACATAAGAAAGAATCTTCATAGCTGGTCGCCAAGCTTGCCTTCCACGCGAAGGAGAGTCCAATCCGGACACGGGTATATTCTTCGGCCTTCACGTCTTCACAGCCCATCAGTCCGGCCCATGGATAGCAGGCCGGACGCCCGAGGACCCCTTAGTCCAGGACACCCTCAGTAGCCCCTAAACCTGGCTTCAATGACGAGGAGTCCGGCGCGCAGATTGTCTTCGGCATTGCAAGGCGGATTCCCATTCCCGAACTCCAAGATAGTCTTCAGATGTAATGATTGTATCCGGACTTGTATACACAACTTCAGAGGATATAATACTTCACGAGTTCAACCCGCTGACAACTTTTTGGTAATATGACGTCATGCCTGCTCGGCCATTATTTTCGAATCGTTAGCTGGCCCGTCGTCCCATGTCTCAAGACGTGGTTTTATTGGCATGTCTTATTGAAGAGGAGATCGTGTCTCCCCTTTTTTAGGGGATTCTTGTCAACCCGGACGTGGGTAACCCAACCGCCGTCTGGGTACAACTCCTTGGGAATAGGCAAGCTTTGAGGCCCAGGAGGAGATGTTTGATATTCGCAGCCCTTATATAGGGGTACATACCCGTCTTTTTCTTTCATGCTTGCTTCTTCTTCAACCCTTACTCCCCCGAGTTCTAACACCCGGGTTTCAGTTGCCACAGACCCAATCATGTCCGGATCCAACCGACAAGGCTGGTGGGTAGCTTCTTCTGTCACGGAGGGAGATATTGCAAAGCTTCGGGCGGCGACGTATTTGACCGCGGAAATCCATCATCGGCTTCCTGCCGAGGGGCAGGTTGTTCCCACCCCCAGATCCAGCGAGAGTTGTCATTTGATTAATGGGATCACATCATTAAAGAATGATGTGATTGACTTGTCCCATTCCGTTAGCTTAGCACTTGATCGTTTAGTATATTGCTATTGCTTTTCATGACTTATACATGTTCCTATCACTATGAGATTATGCAACTCCCGAATACCGGAGGAACACTTAGTGTTCTACCAAACGTCACAACGTAACTGGGTGATTATAAAGGTTCTCTACAGGTGTCTCCGATGGTACTTGTTGAGTTGGCATAGATCGAGATTCGGATTTGTCACTCCGATTGTCGGAGAGGTATCTCTGGGCCCTCTCGGTAATGCACATCACTATAAGCCTTGCAAGCAATGTGACTAATGAGTTAGTTGCTGGATGATGCATTACAGAACGAGTAAAGAGACTTGGTGGTAACGAGATTGAACTAGGTATTGAGATACCGACGATCGAATCTCGGGCAAGTAACATACCGATGACAAAGGGAACAATGTATATTAGTATGCGGTTTGATCGATAAAGATCTTCATAGAATATGTTGGAGCCAATATGAACATCCAGGTTCCGCTATTGGTTATTGACCGGAGACGTGTCTCGGTCATGTCTACATAGTTCTCGAACCCATAGGGTCTGCACGCTTAAAGTTCGGTGACGATCGGTATTATGAGTTTACGTGTTTTGATGAATCGAAGGTTGTTTGGAGTCCCGGATGTGATCACGGGCATGACGAGGAGTCTCGAAATGGTCGAGACATAAAGATCGATATATTGGAAGCCTATGTTTGGACATCGGAATGGTTCCAAGTGAGTTCAGACATATACCGGAGTACCGGGGGGTTACCGGAACCCCCCGGGGAATATATGGGCCCTAATGGGCCTTAGTGGAGAGAGAGAGGGGGCAACCAAGGCAGGACGCGTGCCCCCTCCCCCTCTGGTCTGAATTGGACTACGAAGGGGGGCGGCGCCCCCCTTTCCTTCCTCCCTCTCTCCCCCTTCCTTCTTTCCTAGTCCAACTAGGGAAGGGGGGATCCTACTCCCGGTGGGAGTAGGACTCCTCCAGGGCGCGCCATAGAGGGCCGGCCTTCCCCCCTCCTCCACTCTATATACGGGGGAGGGGGCACCCCATAGACACACAAGTTGATCATTGATCTCTTAGCCGTGTGCGGTGCCCTCCTCCACCATAATCCACCTCGGTCATATCATTGCAATGCTTAGGCGAAGCCCTACATCGGTAGCTTCATTATCACCGTCATCACGCCCTCGTGCTGACGAAGCTCTCCCTCGACACTCAGCTGGATAGAGAGTTCGTGGGACGTCACCGAGCTGAACGTGTGCAGATCGCGGAGGTGCCGTACTTTCGGTACTAGGATCAGTCGGATTGTGAAGACGTACGACTACATCAACCATGTTGTCATAACGCTTCCAATTTTGGTCTACGAGGGTACGTGGACAACACTCTCCCCTCTCATTGCTATGCATCACCTGGATCTTGCGTGTGTGCAGGAATTTTTTTGAAATTACTACGTTCCCCAACAGAAGAAGGGTCGCCGGCGAGGAGGCGGCGCTGCAAGAAGAAGGGTCGCCGGCGAGGAGGCGGCGCTGCAAGAAGAAGGGTAACCGGCGAGGAGGCGACGCTACAAGAAGAAGGGTCGCCGGTGAGGAGGCTGAGCTGCCAGTACGCAGCAGTGAAGGTCTGAACTTGGAAAGCAAGGAGGAACAGTGGAAATGTGGCTTTTGGTAGGAGGGAGGGGCGGGGAGATAGATATTTCCGCGGTGGCCAAAAAAATTTTGCTCGGTGCCGCGAGAAACTGGCGCGCAAGTGTGGTTCAAGCGGGGGCAGTGGATTGTAGAGGGCGAAGCTTCCTGCGTAAGCGAGACAAGACGGTGCGCCAAGATATTTTATATCGCATCCTACACAATTCTTTCTAGTAAACTGTTTGCGGTATACCTGATTTTTTCATTATGTTTTGAAAGACAATATGGTGTTACGAAGGGAAAGGATGGTGTTTGAATTTCTAGAACATTTACGTACAATGAACATGCAACAAGTACATGAGTGTCGTGTTTAAATTTGGAATTATTCCGGGTTCGTTTGGCATTTTTATGCATTAATTGAGTTTCTGGGCATTTAATGTGCATAATTCAAATTTGAACTACAAGCACATGCTCCAATGCACCAAATTTTGCTGAAAAATCACATGTGTGTCTTTGGGTGAATTTATAGGTCCCATGCAAGAAATGGGAATAAAATTCAAACATCTGGGTGTCGTGGCTCGGCCGAAATGATTGAGAAACTTGGTTTTTTAATTCCTGTAAATCCAAAACACGGGTGAAAATCATGAAACTTGGCATGGTCTCATGACATGGCACCAACATGTTGCAGTAAATTTTCTGGCCGAATTGGGACAACCTTTGGTGTCAGCTTCTTGCAAACCGGAGCTTCCCTCAAGAAGGCTCCTGGTTCCGAGAGGGAACGTGTCACTACTACCTCTTGAGCACTGCGTTGGTTTTCCCTTGAAGAGGAAAGGGTGATGCAGCAAAGTAGCATAAGTATTTCCCTCAGTTTTTTAGAACCAAGGTATCAATCCAGTAGGAGGCTACGCGCGAGTCCCTCGTACCTACACAAACAAATAAATCCTCGCAACCAACGCGATAAGGGGTTGTCAATCCCTACACGGTCACTTACGAGAGTGAGATCTGATAGATATGATAAGATAATATTTTTGGAATTTTTATAATAAAGATGCAAAGTAAAATAAAAGCAACGGAAATAGCTAAGTGTTGGAAGATTAATATGATGGAAGATTAATATTTTTATAATAAAGATTAGCATAAGTATTTTACGGTGGGTGAACAAATTACTGTTGAGCAATTGACAAAATTGAGCATAGTTATGAGAATATCTAGGTATGATCATGTATATAGGCATCAAGTCCGAGACAAGTAGACCGACTCCTGCCTGCATCTACTACTATTACTCCACACATCGACCGCTATCCAGCATGCATCTAGAGTATTAAGTTCATAAGAACAGAGTAACGCCTTAAGCAAGATGACATGATGTAGAGGGATAAATTCATGCAATATGATAAAAAAAAACCCATCTTGTTATCCTCGATGGCAACAATACAATACGTGCCTTGCTGCCCCTACTGTCACTGGGAAAGGACACCGCAAGATTGAACCCAAAGCTAAGCACTTCTCCCATTGCAAGAAAGATCAATCTAGTAGGCCAAACCAAACTGATAATTCGAAGAGACTTGCAAAGATAACCAATCATACATAAAAGAATTCAGAAGATTCAAATATTGTTCATAGATAAACTTGATCATAAACCCACAATTCATCGGTCTCAACAAACACACCGCAAAAGAAGATTACATCGAATAGATCTCCACAAGAGAGGGGGAGAACATTGTATTGAGATCCAAAAAGAGAGAAGAAGCCATCTAGCTAATAACTATGGACCCGAAAGTCTGAGGTAAACTACTCACACTTCATCGAAGAGGCTATGGTGTTGATGTAGAAGCCCTCCATGATCGATGCCCCTTCCGGTGGAGCTCCGGAACAGGCCCCAAGATGGGATCTCGTGGGTACTGAAGGTTGCAGCGGTGGAATTAGGTTTTTGGCTTTGTATCTGATCGTTTGGGGGTACGTAGGTATATATAGGAGGAAGGAGTACGTCGGTGGAGCAACATGGGGCCCACGAGGGTGGAGGGCGCGCCTGGGGGGGTAGGCGCGCCCCCTACCTCGTGGCTTTCTGGAAGCTTCCTTGACGTAGGGTCCAAGTCTCCCGGATCATGTTCGTTCCGAAAATCACGTTCCCGAAGGTTTCATTCCGTTTGGACTCCGTTTAATATATTTTTTCTGCGAAACTCTGAAATAGGCAAAAAACAGCAATTCTGGGCTGGGCCTCCGGTTAATAGGTTAGTCCCAAAAATAATATAAAAGTGAATAATAAAGCCCAATAATGTCCAAAACAGAAGATAATATAGCATGGAGCAATCAAAAATTATAGATACGTTGGAGACGTATCAAGCATCCCCAAGCTTAATTCCTGCTCGTCCTCGAGTAGGTAAATGATAAGAACAGAATTTTTGATGTGGAATGCTACTTGGCATAATTTCAATGTAATTCTTCTTAATTGTGGTATGAATATTCAAATCCGAAAGATTCAAGATAAAAGTTCAATATTGACATAAAAATAATAATACTTCAAGCATACTAACTAAGCAATTATGTCTTCTCAAAATAACATGGCCAAAGAAAGTTATCCCTACAAAATCATATAGTCTGGCTATGCTCTATCTTCACCACACAAAATATTTAAATCATGCACAACCCCGATGACAAGCCAAGCAATTGTTTCATACTTTTGACGTTCTCAAACTTTTTCAATCTTCACGCAATACATGAGCGTGAGCCATGGACATAGCACTATATGTGGAATAGAATGGTGGTTGTGGAGAAGACAAAAAGGAGGAGATAGTCTCACATCAACTAGGCGTATCAACGGGCTATGGAGATGCCCGTCAATAGATATCAATGTGAGTGAGTAGGGATTGCCATGCAACGGATGCACTAGAGCTATAAGTATATGAAAGCTCAACAAAAGAAACTAAGTGGGTGTGCATCCAACTCGTTTGCTCACGAAGACCTAGGGCATTTTGAGGAAGCCCATCATTGGAATATGCAAGCCGAGTTCTATAATGAAAATTTCCCAGTAGTAAATGAAAGTGATATCATAGGAGACTCTCTATCATGAAGATCATGGTGCTACTTTGAAGCACAAGTGTGGTAAAAGGATAGTAACATTGTCCCTTCTCTCTTTTTCTCTCATTTTTTTATTTGGACCTTTTCTCTTTTTTTATGGCCTCTTCTTTTTTTTCGTCCGGAGTCTCATCCCGACTTGTGGGGGAATCATAGTCTCCATCATCCTTTCCTCACTTGGGACAATGCTCTAAAAATGATGATCATTACACTTTTATTTTCTTACAACTCAACAATTACAACTCAATACTTAGAACAAAATATGACTCTATGTGAATGCCTCCGGCGGTGTACCGGGATATGCAATGAATCAAGAGTGACATGTACGAAAGAATTATGAATGGTGGCTTTGCCACAAATACAATGTCAACTACATGATCATGCAAAGCAATATGACAATGATGGAGCGTGTCATAATA
The DNA here is from genome assembly GCF_018294505.1 of Triticum aestivum. Lineage (NCBI taxonomy): Eukaryota > Viridiplantae > Streptophyta > Magnoliopsida > Poales > Poaceae > Triticum > Triticum aestivum. The sequence goes on from NC_057799.1 coordinate 399,905,655, forward strand.
AACGGAACGGTGGTAAGTTGCATGGCAATATATCTCGGAATGGCTATGGAAATGCCATGATAGGTAGGTATGGTGGCTGTTTTGAGGAAGGTATATGGTGGGTGTATGATACCGGCGAAAAGTGCGCGGTATTAGAGAGGCTAGCAATGGTGGAAGGAAGAAGAGTGCGTATAATCCATGGACTCAACATTAGTCATAAATAACTCATATACTTATTGCAAAAATCTACAAGTTATCAAAGCAAAGTATTACGCGCATGCTCCTAGGGGATAGATTGGTAGAAAAGGCCATCGCTCGTCCGCGACCGCCACTCATAAGGAAGACAATCAATAAATAAATCATGCTCCGACTTCATCACATAACAGTTCACCATACGTGCATGCTACGGGAATCACAAACTTTAACACAAGTATTTCTCAAATTCACAACTACTCAACTAGCACAACTTTGATATCACTACCTCCATGTCTCAAAACAATCATCAAGCATCAAACTTCTCTTAGTATTCAACACACTCATAAAAAAGTTTTTACTATTCTTGAATACCTAGCATATTAGGATTATTTAAGAAAATTACCATGCTATTTAAGACTCTCAAAATAATCTAAGTGAAGCATGAGAGATCAATAGTTTTTTTAAAACAAATCCACCACCGTGCTCTAAAAGATATAAGTGAAGTACAAGAGCAAAAACTATATAACTCAAAAGATATAAGTGAAGCACATAGAGTATTCTAATAATTTCCGAATCATGTGTGTGTCTCTCAAAAGGTGTGTACAGCAAGGATGATTGTGGTAAACTAAAAAGCAAAGACTCAAATCATACAAGACGCTCCAAGCAAAACACATATCATGTGGTGAATAAAAATATAGGTCCAAGTAAAGTTACCGATGGAAGTAGACGAAAGAGGGGATGCCTTCCGGGGCATCCCCAAGCTTTGGCTTTTAGGTGTCCTTAGATTATCTTGGGGGTGCCATGGGCATCCCCAAGCTTAGGCTCTTGCCACTCCTTGTTCCATAATCCATCAAATCTTTCACCCAAAACTTGAAAACTTCACAACACAAAACTTAACAGAAAATCTCATGAGCTCCGTTAGCGAAACAAAACAAAAGACCACTTCAAGGTACTGTAATGAACTCATTCTTTATTTATATTGGTGTTAAACCTACTGTATTCCAACTTCTCTATGGTTTATAACTATTTTATTAGCCATAGATTCATCAAAATAAGCAAACAACACACGAAAAACAGAATCTGTCAAAAACAGAACAGTCTGTAGTAATCTGTAACTAACGCAAACTTCTGGAACTCCACAAAATAAGCCAAAATAGGACGACCTAGACAATTTTTTTATTGATCAGCAGCAATTGGAATCAATATTTTATCACGTTCTGGTGATTTTTAACAATTATTTTCGTGAACAGAAAGTTTCTGGAAATTACAGCAAGATCAAATAACTATCATCCAAGAAGATCCTATAGGTTTAACTTGGCACAAACACTAATTAAAACATAAAAACACATTTAACCAGAGGCTAGATCAAAGATTTATTCCTAAACAGAAGCAAAAAGCAAAAAAAATAAAAATAAAATTGGGTTGCCTCCCAACAAGCGCTATCATTTAACGCCCCTAGTTAGGCATAAAAGCAAGGATAGATCTAGGTATTGCCATAATAATAGGATAGATCATTAAAGCTCATTTCATACTCTCTACGTTCGGCAGCAAGCTTTCTTTGTGGCAAGCAAAAGTAATCAAAAGGGCTAAATTTAATGGGACAAAATTCCCCAAGATCAACCTTAGGAGGTATAGGTTCCTCCTTCGGCCCTTCATAATGCACAACAAATTCATCATTATAGGCATTCTTTTGACAGAACTTGGTGAGCCTATATTCGAGAGAATATCCTAGCTCATTATTTCGAATAGCAAAATCATCATTAAGTTCAGAAATTCTATCAACTAGAACATTGGTAGGGACCTTTTTTCTAAGGTTTTCATTGAAAGCAACATAGTCTAGAGATTGAAAACGCATTATTTCTTCTTGATCAAGGAGGATAGCCTCTATGGGAGGACGGCCAGCGTCCACCCTATAATGCGCAAATATTTCTTTGGCCTCTTTTATTATAAATATGAACTCATGAGCCAAAACTATAGTAGCGGCACGCTTAACAGAAGAGTGCTCTATATTAGAAAATTCTAAGAAAATCCTTTGTATGCAAGGGTGCAAGTGCATAAATTGCCTTTCAAGTTCAACTATAAGCATGGCAATAGTGTCCGCAATACTACTAGTTCTATGAAGAATAGAACTGCCCATAGAAGGCAAAGCACCGACACAAGTAAAGAAATCTTGAATAACCCCTTTTCCAATAATATTACCACTACCAATTCGGAATTTCTTTGTATGTAAGATAGGGGGTTCTTCAGCAGGAGCATCAGAATTTTCCATGTTATTACTATTGTCCATATTGACAATAGTTTCCCCAATTTCAGACATAACGGCAGAAAGTGCGAGGAGCAAAAAAGAAGAACGAGGGAGGCAAACGGAAAAGAGAGGGCAAATAAAATGGCAAGGGTGAACTGGGGGAGAGGAAAACGAGAGGCAAATGGCAAATAATGTAATGCGGGAGATAAGGGTTTGTGATGGGTACTTGGTATGTTGACTTTTGTGTAGACCTCCCCGGCAACGGCGCCAGAAATACTTCTTGCTACCTCTTGAGCACTGCGTTGGTTTTCCCTTGAAGAGGAAAAGGTGATGCAGCAAAGTAGCGTAAGTATTTCCCTTAGTTTTTGAGAACCAATGTATCAATCCAGTAGGAGGCTACGCGCGAGTCCCTCGTACCTACACAAACAAATAAATCCTCGCAACCAACGCGATAAGGGGTTGTCAATCCCTACACGGTCACTTACGAGAGTGAGATCTGATAGATATGATAAGATAATATTTTTGGTATTTTTAGCAAAGTAAAATAAAAGCAACGGAAATAGCTAAGTGTTGGAAGATTAATATGATGGAAGATAGACCCGGGGGCCATAGGTTTCACTAGTGGCTTCTCTCAAGAGCATAAGTATTTTACGGTGGGTGAACAAATTACTGTTGAGCAATTGACATAATTGAGCATAGTTATGGGAATATCTAGGTATGATCATGTATATAGGCACACGTCCAAGACAAGTAGACCGACTCCTGCCTGCATCTACTACTATTACTCCACACATCGACCGCTATCCAGCATGCATCTAGAGTATTAAGTTCATAAGAACAGAGTGACGCCTTAAGCAAGATGACATGATGTAGAGGGATAAATTCATGCAATATGATAAAAACCCATCTTGTTATCCTCGATGGCAACAATACAATGCGTGCCTTGCTGCCCCTACTGTCACTGGGAAAGGACACCGCAAGATTGAACCCAAAGCTAAGCACTTCTCCCATTGCAAGAAAGATCAATCTAGTAGGCCAAACCAAACTGATAATTCAAAGAGACTTGCAAAGATAACCAATCATACATAAAAAAATTCAGAAGATTCAAATATTGTTCATAGATAAACTTGATCATAAACCCACAATTCATCGGTCTCAACAAACACACCGCAAAAGAAGATTACATCGAATAGATCTCCACAAGAGAGGGGGAGAACATTGTATTGAGATCCAAAAAGAGAGAAGAAGTCATCTAGCTAATAACTATGGACCCGAAGGTCTGAGATAAACTACTGACACTTCATCGGAGAGGCTATGGTGTTGATGTAGAAGCCCTCCGTGATCGATGCCCCTTCCGGCAGAGCTCCGGAACAGACCCCAAGATGGGATCTCGTGGGTACAGAAGGTTGCAGCGGTGGAATTAGGTTTTTGGCTCTGTATCTGATCGTTTGGGGGTACGTAGGTATATATAGGAGGAAGGAGTACGTCGGTGGAGCAACATGGGGCCCACGAGGGTGGAGGGCGCGCCTGGGGGGTAGGCGCGCCTGGGGGGGTAGGCGCGCCCCCTACCTCGTGGCTTTCTGGAAGCTTCCTTGACGTAGGGTCCAAGTCTCCTGGATCATGTTCGTTCCGAAAATCACGTTCCCGAAGGTTTCATTCCGTTTGGACTCCGTTTAATATTCTTTTTCTGCAAAACTCTGAAATAGGCAAAAAAACAGCAATTCTGGGCTGGGCCTCCGGTTAATAGGTTAGTCCCAAAAATAATATTAAAGTGAATAATAAAGCTCAATAATGTCCAAAACAGAAGATAATATAGCATGGAGCAATCAAAAATTATAGATACGTTGGAGACGTATCAGTCAGCTCCGTGTGCGAAACGACATACGTACACTGCCTTCTCCCGCCTTAATTTTTTTACACAGCCAGATTAGACCAAATAGAAGTATCGTGCTAAATTATGCAATTATTCCGTGTTCGTTTGGCCTTTTTATACATTAATTGAGTTTCTGGGTATTTAGTGTGCATAATTCAAATTTGAACTACAAGCACGTGCTCCATTGCACCAAAGTTGTTTGAAAAATCACATGTGTGTTCTTGGGTGAATTTCTAGGTCCCATGCAAGAGATGGGAGTGAAATTCAAACATCTGGGCGTCGTGGCTCGGCCGGAACATTGAGAAACTTGGTTTTTTAATTCCTGTAATTCCAAAACACGGCTGAAAATCATGAAACTTGGCATGGTCTCATGACATGGCAGCAACATGCTACGGTAATTATTTTGGCCGAATTGGGACAAGCTTTGGTGTAGGCTTCTTGCAAACCAGAGCTTCCTGAAAATGGCTCCTGGTTCCGGGAGGGAACATGTCACCTTCGTGCGCGAAACGACATACGTACACTGCCTTCTCCCGCCTTAATTTTTTTACACAGCCAGATTAGACCAAATAGAAGTATGGTGCTAAATTTTGGAATTATTCCGTGTTCGTTTGGCCTTTTTTATACATTAATTGAGCTTCTGCACATTTAATGTGTATAATTCAATTTTGAACTACAAGCACGTGCTCCAGTGCACCAAAGTTGTTTGAAAAATCACATGTGTGTCCTTGGGTGAATTTATAGGTCCCATGCAAGAGATGGGAGTGAAATTCAAACATCTGGGCGTCATGGCTCAGCCGGAAAGATTGAGAAACTTGGTTTTTTAATTCCTGTAATTCCAAAACACGCCTGAAAATCATGGAACTTGGCATGGTCTCATGACATGGCACCAACATGCTGCGGTAATTTTTTTGGCCGAATTGGGACAAACTTTGGTGTAAGCTTCTTGCAAACCGGAGCTTCCTCAAGAAGGCTCGTGGTTCCGAGAGGGAACGTGTCATCTCCGTGTGCGAAACGACATACGTACACTGCCTTCTCCCGCCTTAATTTTTTTACACAGCCAGATTAGACCAAATAGAAGTACCTTTGCTAAATTTGGAATTACTCCGGGCTCGTTTCGCCTTTTTTATACATTAATTGAGTTTTTGGGCATTTAATGTGCATAATTCAAATTTGAACTACAAGCACAGGCTCCAGTGCACCAAAGTTGTTTGAAAAATCACATGTGTGTCCTTGGGTAATTTCTAGGTCCCATGCAAAAGATGGGAGTGAAATTCAAACATCTGGGCGTCGTGGCTCGACCGAACAGATTGAGAAACTTGGTTTTTTAATTCCTGTAATTCCATAACACGCCTGAAAATCATGAAACTTGGCATGGTGTTATGGCATGGCACCAACATGCTGCGGTAATTTTTTTGGCCGAATTGGGACAAGCTTTGGTGTAGGCTTCTTGCAAACCGGAGCTTCCCTCAAGAAGGCTCGTGGTTCCGAGAGGGAACGTGTCACCTCCTTGTACGAAACGACATACGTACACTGCCTTCTCCCGCCTTAATTTTTTTACACAAGCAATTAGACCAAATAGAAGTACCGTGCTAAATTTTGGAATTATTCCGGGCTCGTTTCGCCTTTTTTATAGATTAATTGAGTTTCTGGGCATTTAATGTGCATAATTCAAATTTGAACAACAAGCACATGCTCCAGTGCACCAAAGTTGTTTGAAAAATCACATGTGTGTCCTTGGGTAATTTCTAGGTCCCATGCAAGAGATGGGAGTGAAATTCAAACATCTGGGCGTCGTGGCTCGGCCGGAAAGATTGAGAAACTTCGTTTTTTAATTCCTGTAATTCCAAAACATGCCTGAAAATCATGAAACTTGGCATGGTGTCATGACATGGCAGCAACATGTTGCGGTAATTTTTTTGGCTGAATTGGGACAAGCTTTGGTGTAAGCTTCTTGCAACCCGGAGCTTCGCTCAAGAAGGCTCGTGGTTCCGGGAGGGAACGTGTCACCTTCATGCGCGAAACGACATACGTACACCGCCTTCTCCCGCCTTAATTTTTTTACACAGCTAGATTAGACCAAATAGAAGTATCGTGCTAAAGTTTGGAATTATTCCGGTTTCGTTTGGCCTTTTTTACACATTAATTGAGTTTCTGGGCGTTTAACGTGCATAATTCAAATTTGAACTACAAGCACATGCTCCAGTACACCAAAGTTGTTTGAAAAATCACATGTGTGTCCTTGGGTGAATTTCTAGGTCCCATGCAAGAGATGGGAGTGAAATTCAAACATTTGGGCGTCGTGGCTCGGCCGGAAAGATTGAAAAACTTAGTTTTTTAATTCCTGTAATTCCAAAACACGCCTGAAAATCATGAAACTTTGCATGGTCTCATAACATGGCACCAACATGATGTGGTAATTTTTTTGCCCGATTTGCAAAGGCCCACACATTAACAATCAACAAAGTCATTTTGGAACAAGTGCTGTCACGTTACAAATCGGAAACACAAGTATTATTGAAACCGTGGGCGTTCGACTTACCAATTACGTGCGGCCACGCGTCTCTTTTTTTATTGGCTAGGAGGTACCGTGCGGGGTAGTTATTTGAGTACGGGAGGCGTGCGATCAGACCCCTGCGCGTGCTCATCGGGAGGAGAACCCTTTGACCGCTACCCGCCGCGCACCTCCCTCCCAACGTCTCCATTAATGGCGCCCGAGCACCTGTTCTACGGCGTGGCTATATGTCTCATTGGACTGAGATTTAAAAGAGAAAAATGAAAATCTGAAAAGAAAGTTTTGCACGGATCTTGATGTAAGATCCGACAAACCTATATAGCATCGACTGCGACTTATAGCAAGCATGATGAATATAAGGACGATGACAGTGGATAATAATTGTCTTACATATTTAGAAACATAATTAAAAAAAAACCACATGCGGCAACGCCCAAAATACACAAGGGCAAAAGAAGAAGGAAGACAACGATCTGGCTCACTAATCTCTACTTTCTTGATGCGTTGCTGCAGGCCACGGGAACTAGTCTCCGCGGCGAGCGGCGATGAGCTCTTTCTTGTCCTCAAGATGCTGCTTGAGAGCATCCACGGATTCCTCCACCAGCCTTCTGCGCTCGATGTTCAGCATGGCATTCTCATCCATGAGTTTCTCGACGATGACGCCGGTCCTCTTCAACAAGGCAGTGGTCTGCTCCTGCTGCTCCGCACTTCCGACGATCTTCGCCCTCAGCAGGTCACGCTCGGCCCAGAGCTTCGCATTGCTCCCATTTAGTTGCCGGATGACGTCGGTAGACTGTTCAAATAAGGCTTTCAGGTCATCCTGCAACCTCTCCCGCCTGGAGATCTGATCCATCTGCCTAAGGACGAGGGCACACATGCGCCTGTAAGAGTCCTCGCCTGCCCGCAAGGCATTTTCCCAGGCCACCGCGGCAAGGGAGGACATCTCTGCTGCATTCGCGGCGCGGCGGGGCATCTCTTCTTCTTCCGCGGCACGGCCGGACCAGTCTGCTGCATCGACGGCGCTAAGAAGTTGAGGAGGAATATGCAGTCATCTTGGAGTAGTAATATTTATAACCGCGTAGTAATACGCTCCTAAGTGGGAAACCGTTTAGGTTTTGATCGGTGTGAACAAGTTTGCAATTTGGAATGTGACAAGATGCGGCCTTCCTGTTCTTTTAAAAAAATTGTGACGGGGCGCATGCTCAAACTTTACTGACGGTTATAAGTGCGGCACTATCCCCGAAAGGCATAACGTGAGCACGTACGCCTTCTCGGCCGCGTACGTGGCGTTTGCATCATAGGATGCACCGCAATAGGCAATGTCAGCACACGTCTTGTTCCAACAACCGTGCGCGCTCGTTATTATCATCGCGCACGCTTCTTTTAATTAGAATGGGTCTGCCCGTCTAGCGCACACACGTTGATCTATCTAACTGTTTCAGTTTGTTGTGGCTAATCGCAAACAGTTCATCCATGTAAAGTGTATGCCATCAATCGCAGATAATTTGATCTGGCTTACCCATTTCTGTTCTGTTGCCTAATCGCAAACAGTTAATCCTTCTGAAGCGTATGCCCTCAATCACACACACCTTGATCTGGCTGACCGTTTCTTTTGTGTTGCCTAACCACAAACAGTTCATCCGAGTGAACCGTATGTTGTATATCACACACACTTTCATCTGGCTGTCCGTTTCTTTTGTGTTGCCTAATCACAAACAGTTCATCCGAGTGAACTGTATGCTCTATATCACACACGCCTTCATCAGGCTGCCTGTTTCTTTTGTTCCACCTCATCACAAACAGTTCATTGAACTGAACCGTATGCCCTGAATCGCACATGCAACTAAAATCTGAAACGTGTTTGATACATCCTCCATTGCAAACGTTTTGCACCTTTTTTGACGGATTTTTTACACCCTATTTGTGATTGATGCATCGCACACAGTTTCATGAAAGGGTCTCTGATCGTAGTGTCGCCACGAACGCAGATATAGATGGACAACAGCCAGGCAGAATGTAGATAGCTCGTCACTTTGGCATCATTGCAGCCGACATCCTTATGGCCGCGCGCGAGATCACTACATCATTAGCATGGACTCGCTACAGCATTAGCATGTCCATGTTGTTGACCTGATGAGATTTTTTCATTGCACTGTTATAACATAAGGACTAGAACAACTATCAATATAAATTGATGCTTTTTTGTAGGTTTCCGAGAATTATAATTTACGTTTTGTAAATATATAATTTTTTTAAATAGGTGTACTGCACCATTACAAAAGTTTGTAATGAACATGTCCATAATAATTATTGTATCTTTTATTTGACAGCAGAGAAATATTTTTAAAAAATTGATGATTGTTTGGGCTAGACATACCAAGACAAACACTTTAGGAAACAAGAGTCTGAACTTTTTGTGCATTTTCCCATTGATCTTCACTGTACTAAAATTAGAATTTGAACTCCAGCTTTCTTTGATAGAACATGGTAAATCCATGTTGTCTGTTTTTTTAACCAGAAAACTGAGCAAGATTGCTCGCTAAAGGCCACATATTTTTTCATATAGTAAGACAAGTGAAAGATAATATATAAAGGCCCATTGGAGAAAGAATTAGCAAAACTGAAACAAAAACATATGTTACCAGAACGGAAAGCAATGGTTTTTCAAACTTTTGGGTGAGAGCATGGTGCTCTAATCCGATTTTGCATATATCTAAAACTCCACGGGCGACCTGAACTGATGCATAACAGTATGAGTGCAGAATTCTTGTAAGCATAAGAAAATACGTAGAGTGCACATATAATTTTCCAGGATTTCCTCGATGTTCTGCACATTAAAGTTGATGTACTGAAAATAACGCAAAATTTGAACTGTAAATCAAGTAAAAGCTGAGCTCTTGTATAGTTCAAGTAATTGTTTTGTAATTATATGTGTTAACCATGTGCTACACACAATGAACTAATACATTTTTTATTAGCGAATTGTAGTAATATAGGTACTAGAACTTCTAGTAGTATATATATACAGCGTGCATAAGAAAATAACATGCATGATCTCCACAAGACCATACACTCCAACCAGCCACAATCATGCGAACATCCCACTCTCTCATATCTTGAGAACATAAATACTAGTCATGCATGATCTCCACAATACCGATAAATTGAGCTGTTTCAATAACACAAATTGAACTTTTTCTATGATTACATTTTAACTGATGATAAAATACATAGTGAATGATACACTTATTGTATGATTTCTTGCAAAACCATGGAAGTATACTCTGATCACATCCATTCCGCGACTTTGTTTCCAGAGAGTGGAAGAATTTAGGACAATGCAAATATTTATCTATAATTTGGCCATTTTAGTGTGGTCTGAACTGAACATACCTGATCAGTGATTTTCCAGAGCCATGAAAGGAGTTGGAGGAGGCAGCGATGGGGAACAAAGGGTTCACGACGACGCATCTGGGAGCTTGAGGGATGGAGGCGCATGGGGGCTGGTGGGACGCTGCACCGGCAGCTAGCAGTGATGGTGGTTGTTGCTCGCAGTGGTGGTGGCTGTCGCATGGCTTCCCGGGAACGCGGCGACCGGGGATGGTCTGGAACTCTTTCCTGAACATCTTAGGTCAGAACACATATATTTTGTTATCTTTTTTATATAGACAAAACTTCCAAGTTTTCTCTAAGACACTCGTTGAACTTTTAACTTCCTAAAAGTTGAACTATGTATGGATTCATTAAACTTCCAACCAAAATCAGACGAGCATCACAAATGCTACCAGCAACAGTTCAGAATCAGCGAGAACACAAGTTTAGTAACATTGTCAGTTCAGCAGTACACACAAGCAAACATGGCTGAATCATCAATTTAGAGATGAGATCTTTATTGTGGCTTCAATTTTGATAGTAGTATACCGGTTGTTTTAAGAAACAAGAAACATGAACAAAAAAACAAGTCTAGCTCCGTGTCAGCATTTCAACAAACATGTGTAGAGGTATATAAAAGAAATTGAATTAACAACAATATATCATATGAACTTGTGGGAGCACATTTTATTTTTTTCACTGCATTTTTCCCACAACTTGTTGCAACAAAGCACCATCTTTTGGGAGCACAATGGTTTGCAGAATCATGGCAGCTGGGACTAAATTGTACTGCTGTGAATCAAAACTTCAGAGACAACTAAACTATACTGCTATGCAATCAAAATTACAGCTGCAAGCTAGCTAGGATACATGATTCCAGAAATGTCCCCCAACATGTACTAGGCAGTTTCAGAACCTGTACTGACAATGAACTATGGATCGACGGCTAGAGGCGGAGGAGCTCGACCCCGGCGAGTCTCACAGCCCTGCCACGTCGGCCAGATTCGCACCGTTCGACCCGCAGGAGGAAACAGGTGGAGGCGGCTAACGGAGCTGGCAGAGGATGGCGGTTGGCGGTGCCAGGAGCCAGAGAGGTTGGGGACTAGGCGTCGTGGGGATCTGGGGAGATAGGAGCGTGCGGCGCCGGGATCCAGGGAGGAGGTAGTGCCAGGATCCAGGGAGGTTGGAGGTTGGGGCCGGGCGGCGCCAGGATGGGTCTGGGGTACTTAGAAAATCTTGGCACGCTTTTAACATGAGGCACCTTCTCCCTGATGTTGAATAGAAGAATGTAGATAAAGTAACAATTCAATTTTTTTCTAAAATAAGAATTGAACTGAATAAAAATTAGATATTGAACTAAACTAAAATAAGAAACTAGACTAAATTAAAATTAGAAATGAAATTTCACTAGAATTTGAAATTGAACTGAAATAAAATAAGAACTTTTCTTACATATCCTGACTTGAACTTTTCCCCTAGTGAATTTTTTGTTGATATTTTTGTGTTCTTTATTTTCTACTTTCTTGCCTCTGGACTTTCTCGTAGTGCAAAATTTGTATGCCACAATTAAAACAGACAGATGTATACGTGAAGTTTGTAGCAGCGGAGATCTGAACTTATGTGCTTATCAAATTTGTGCTTTAATAACCTTTTTCGTAGATTCAAAACAAAAAAAAACAACCACATGGACCAACACATTTGGAGGGAGAAACTATAGACGTACATCATGGGGTAGCAAATAATATGAACTCCAGGCACAACATTTTTTTAACTTCTTTTTGTATCTCGCAAACTGAAAATAAGAAGAAAGCAAATTAGAACACAAAGTAAGAAGAATGCAGAGCACCAGTGCTTGTGCGGCATGGATCCGTCATCGCTTTTGCATCCTAGTTCCAGCCAGTATGAGCTAGCACCTCCTGGATCGAGCTGTAGTAATGCAACACAACGCATCAGAGAGATAAAAAGGTGAGTAGCAGCATGTACAGGAAGGGTAGAAAGCAACTACAGCACATGAGCATCCACGGGCAGAGAGAGATGCAGCAATGGCTGGAAATACGCATTGTCAATGGACGGATGGTAGCCTGCTTTGTCGGGAAAAGACGGTAGCCCTCACCGTCAGGCACCGGCGATGGGGCGCGGCAGTGCTCGGGGGTCCCGGGGCAACACGACGCAGGTTGGCGGGCTAGGCGTCGGGGTGGCGACCGCGACGACTGTACTAACAGACTGAATAAGAAGTTCCGAACTGGGAGCAAAGACCATTGGAAACATATTTACAATTTTACATTATATGATAAAAAACAAACTTAAAATACCATGCTAAAATTTCAAAATCTTCAGAGTTGGGTACCTATAACTGAACCGACGACCCATTTTTCTTGCAACGGAGTACCACAATACTAACTAGTGGCCTGACTATAATCAAATAGAACTCATGGACTAAGCCCTTGCAACCACCTAAGCAAGTAAACAACTAGCTGCAAATCTCACTACCTGAACCCACACCGTCAACTCATCTCTGCTCTATCAGCTCACAGTTTTAGAGAGAAAATAGGTGAACTATACACAGATTTACATTGCACAAGAACAAGATCCATAAAACTACAACTAATCAAGACAAACGTGGGATTTGACATTGGGAAATCACACACCCACATCTCACAGACATGAGAATGGGGATCTGTCACTCCCTTGTTCTATCTCCTCTCACTTCCTTCATACACACACGCAAACAGAGAGAGGATGAGAGGAAGGCAACTGAATCGGATCCAGGGAAAAGAGCATGGGTGGCCTGCACGCAGCTCTTCTCATGACCAGCGGCGGAGCGTGCAATTGTACTGCCGCAACGACTCAGTGCCTGCCATGGCGTGGCAGCCGCAGGTGGCGTGCGCTAGGGAGGAGCGGCCGGCGGCGCGGGTGATATGGCCGTGGGAGGGAGTT
>NC_057799.1:399919319-399921738 GCF_018294505.1 Triticum aestivum
GCGATGGTGGGAAGGCGATCGGGGCGGCGGCGGCTCGCTAGTGGGAGGGGCTTGGGGGCGGCGGCGACGCGCTGGTGGGAGGGGGCTCGGGGCGGCGGCGACGCGCTGGTGGGAGAGGGCTCGGGCGACATCGGGAGGTTAGGGAAGCTGGGCGGTGGGGTGGGCTTCTCTTGCGATCGCCTCCGGGGGTAACAGAATATTATTCTGTTATATATATATATATATATATTAAATTTTATTTACAAGCAGTGGTGGTTACCACCTACTCCTTCATTAGCCTCCACGTGTCCCCGAACGTAGCAGCGAGGCAACCAGGTGCGCTGGGTATCGATTGTGGGCAGAACCCTCTAACCCGCTAGGTGCCGTAAGTACTTTGAAGTTGGAGAAAGCAATCCCTGCTTTTTAGGTGGAAAGGTACTTATCCTAAAAAATAATTAATTAGTTCGGTAGTAGCGCACCTCCAGTCAACAACCTTATAATCTTTCGCCTAATCACCCGGCCGTTTGGATGGATAATAGGTTCCTAGCTTATACATCAAGTACGTATTATTCATGCACACCGAGCATGCAGCTAATTTTTTTTAAATAATACATTTTTTTTATTAAATTACAGAAATATTACGCTGAAAAAAGAATTTTCAAAAATAATACACCGTCGGCCCGCTGCAGGCCGACTGAGCCCAGTCAGCCCACAGCAGGCCGACTGGTGGCCCATCAGCTTGCTGCTGGCCGATTGGGCTGTCGGCCACCAGATCAAGCCCAGTCGGCCTGTAGTTGGCCGACAGGGTCCAGTCGGCCTGCAGTTGGCCGATAGGCCTGCAGTGGGCCGACTAGGCTCAGTTGGTCTGCTGTGGGCCGACTGGTGCATGCCACCATTTTTTTCCGAATGACGCTGGTTTTTTTGTAAAACTATGACGTATTCCGCACAACCATTTCCCGCCATATGTTCCCGCCACCCGTTTCCCGCCACCCATTTCCCGCCACCCATTTCCCGCCAACCCGTTTCCCGCCACCCATTTCCCGCCAACCGTTTCCTGCCACCCGTTTCCCGCCACCCATTTCCCGCCAACCCTTTCCCGCCAATACCGCAGTCGTTCTTTCCCGCCATTTTCTCCTCTCTACCTATAAAAACCCCTTCAGACGGAGGTGGATAAGCATTGTAGTGTAGTTGAAATGTCCCATTATCCTTTCGATCGTAGTTTTCACCCTGGGATGAGCAGGACTCTTCTGAGGCTAGCTACCGATTTCAGGATGGATAATAGGATAGTTCCATGGGACGAACTCACCGATAGCGACACCATAATGAATGAGTTGGCTCACCAATTACGTAGGTCTGGGTGGCCTGAAAGGACCTATGAGGAGGTACGTAAAGAACTTCTTAGGTTGCATGACAGGTGGAAGAAGGTAGTGGTGCCGAAGAGTGAAACTTTCAGAAGGATTGCAGCAAATAATCCATGTTTATGGACTGAGGAGAGCGAGGACGAAGATGATATCTTCATGCCGCCGCTTCCGGGTTCTGCATCGTCGAAGGGCAAGAGTTCTTCATCATCGAAGGGCAAGGTTTCTGCATCGTCGAAGGGCAAGAGTTCTTCATCGTCGAAGGGCAAGAGTTCTGCATCGATCGAGGATGACGATGATGACTTCATGTAGTTTTTATGCTGTATGTTGTGAGTTCAGTTATGTACCATTTAATTTAGATGTAGTTCTATCTAATTGTTTGTAATGTCTCGTTGTATGAATATTATGTTCTATCTAAATATGATCTTGTAGTTCCGATAACAGAGTACTAAAATAGAGTAGGCATATGTCTCGTACATAAGTACATAGTCATTTGTCTCATACATAGAATAGACATAAGTCTCACACAGAAATAGATAGTAATGTCTCTACTGATAGATAGAAGCGTCAGTGACGACGTCTGGCCTGGCGGAGAGGCGGATCTCGAATGACAAATTCATCACATATAACTCGGTTTCCTGTAGCAATGCAACTCAACAACCCTTTTCCATTCCCATTCGCTCAGCATTTCTTGAATCTTGCCATCATCAGTTATGTCAATCAATTTTCTTTCCCCAGGGCCATCTGACTGCTTCCTGCTGACGTAGTACACAAAATCGTCTTCCTTCAACCCTTGCTTCAACATGAATTTAGTCTTCAACCAATCAAAAGTGAGGTCCACTTCACTAACTTGCACAACACTTGGAGAAAAGCCTTGGACATGAACAATAGGGCTAAGCACCCACTGAGTACCCTTAGCCATCTGCAACACACAAATCGCATTGAGTACCTAACCTACCCCTTAATATCCCCACTAACAAATATTAGACATGTCTATATATTACCAAGCTATATATTACAGAATATTAACGGAGCAACTAATACAATTCACCCACCTACAAGTATATTACGAATATTTGCCG
>NC_057799.1:399922136-399935451 GCF_018294505.1 Triticum aestivum
CTCCAACGAAGAACGACGAACAACAGCTTCACCTCCACCACACTGCCCCAACTTCACCACCACCACACTGCAATGCTTATCCACCTCCGTCTGAAGGGGGTTTTATAGGTAGAGAGGAGAAAATGGCGGGAAAGAACGACTGCGGTATGGCGGGAAAGGGTTGGCGGGAAATGGGAGGAGGGAAACGGGTGGCGGGAAATAGGAGGAGGGAAACGGGTGGCGGGAAAAAGTTGGCGCGAACATATGGCGGGAAAGGGTTCTTCATCATCGAAGGGCAAGGTTTCTGCATCGATCGAGGATGACGATGATGACTTCATGTAGTTTTTATGCTGTATGTTGTGAGTTCAGTTACGTACCATTTAATTTAGATGTAGTTCTATCTAATTGTTTGTAATGTCTCGTTGTATGAATATTATGTTCTATCTAAATATGATCTTGTAGTTCCGAGAACAGAGTACTAAAATAGAGTAGGCATATGTCTCGTACATAAGTACATAGTCATTTGTCTCATACATAGAATAGACATAAGTCTCACACAGAAATAGATGGTAATGTCTCTACTGATAGATAGAAGCGTCAGTGACGACGTCTGGCCTGGCGGGGAGGCGGATCTGGAATCGGGGACCATCCCAACCTGTCGGGTGCCCTAATGTGACGAGGAGGAATCTCAGACTCTCCCTGGTCATGTTGTGTATCCTGTGTGGGGCCTGGTGGAGGAGTCGAAAACATGTTCATCCACTGGGTGTGCTGCAACATCTGAGCCTGTATGTTGTCCTCGGGATGTTGATCACTCCCCCACGTATCATGTGATGCCGACATAGACGCCTGATATCCATAGGCTCCTACGCGATGGAACGTTTCATCATGAAGAATGAGGTCGCGTCAATTAGTATTGAAAACAATAAATATGAAGACACATACCTGCTGGCTGTGACGTCTGCTCTGGCTCAAACACGAAACTGGACGAGGGACCGTGTTGCTGTGGCTATGGAGATAACACGAAGCTCGACGAGGGACCGTGTTGCTGTGGCTGTGGAGAAAACACGAAGCTCGACGTGGTACCATAGTGCTGCGGGTGCCACGTAGAACTGCCAGGTTGGTCAGGACGGGGTGGCCTGGTTGTCGGCTGATGTGCTAGACGTGGACGTGGTTGATGTCGGTGCATGGAGTGACGCGGCTGCTCCTGCTGGTGCTGAACAACATTGGTTCTCCGGGTGCACGTGATAGCCTCGTACACAGTCCGTATCTTATTCTGAATTCTTTCCAAGAAGGGCTGTACCACTGGACGATGATGAAGAAGAGGTCCAGACGATAGTGATCGTCCAAAGGTGGTCACGTCGTCGTAGAGTTCGCGTGTCAAGGTAGCCTGCAAATTTCCATGACGATTAATAATGTATGTCTCTTGCACGTCAAAGTATGTGACAACATTACGTAAAGAAAATATATCTTACCGCGTACTGCCTAGAGCCCGAAGTATCATAGCTCGGGTACATATCCGACGGAGTAGGATCCGGTATCTCCTCTGGGTGGGAGTACTCAACAATGCGTAACTGTGTTCCGGTCATGTAGCGCCGCAAATAGAGATTGAATTCATCGAGATCGAAATTGTGATTCTCATGCCATAGATTTGTGTTTGCTGTCTCCCATTCTATAACATACGGCTCTAGTCTAACTAGCCAGTCAGCAGTTGTCCTGTTCATGCCCTTCCTTGTCGTCCTAAAATTATGGTGTGTGTTCAACAATTACCTAAAGCTTCGAATGGAGTACTATGAAAGATAATGCAACATTGAAAAACTGGTTAATACCTGTGGATGTGTGCTGGCACCGGGTTCTCTATAGGGGGAGGTAGCTCCAACTGCAGAAGACCAAATTGCCTCATAACCCTCTATTGTGCCATCTCCTCGACGAAGACATCGAAGATGATCTTAGATTTTGTCATCCAGTAATCTCGGTCCCTTGTGCATAGCACAGACATACCAGTAGGGTATCTCGCTTGTATGGCTGCTTCCGTGTAGGGCTGCCAGATGACCCCGGTGTACGCATCGAACTGCTCGTTCAATGCTGTGTATGCCTTCCTGGTCTGATCACTAGCAAAGCGTCTCTACAGAGAAGAAAAGTTAGTAGCCGCTAGCGTCGAACTATCTCTTGTGCAGAAAAAGTTGCATTAAACTACAACACGGTGCATGCCTCGCGACGAGTCCAACACAGACCAAAAGTAGGCATGTCGATGCCGTCAACATCAAACATGGCGTCTATAGGCTCATGAACACGTACATCTGGTCGCCCTATAGAGAACCTCTCCCACGACCACAGCTGTAGGAATAGAGGGCATCCAAGAAGGGCTGGCTTTCTCGATGTAAGCTGGCAACCGTTGCACATACCTCGGTATGTAGCCGCTAAGACCGCCGAACCCCAACTCCTCTGTCTGATCTGATCCGCCGTCTGAGCGCTCGCTATCTCGAGTGCCATAGGGATGTAGAGGGCGCTAATAGTGGTGACATGGTTCTCCGTGAACATCACCTTGCCGAAAAGCCACAGTAAGTAGGCCTCCAGGCTCCGAGTGATCTGTTCCGCAGTCAACGGCGCCCGGAAGTTCTGGATCTGCATTAAGCGAAGAGAAAGTTTTAGTAAGCCGCAATTATTTTCTGTAAAACTTTATGCACGATAACTTGAAGATAATAGGTAGGGGAAATTACCCGGAAATTTAGCAACCACTCATACTTAGGTCCGTGATGCTCCCATACCGGATCCGGAGCATCCGGAAAAACACCATGAAAACGTTCTGTAAGAGCTCGCTCCCAACCAGCCGGTGCGTCCAACGGTCCTACGGCATGACCTGCCAACGGTAGTCCGAGCAAAAGTGACACATCCTCCAGAGTAGGAGCCATCTCTCCCCATCTGAAGTGAAACGTGTGGGTCTCTGGCCTCCAACGGTCCACTAAGCAGCTCAGCAAAGACCCATCGATGGCGAGGCGTTTCTCACCCGGGATAGACTCAACCAGACGCGCGAAAGGTAAAAGGCCGGCCCATTTCAACCTTCATCAGAGAACTTTTCAGTTAGTGTCTCCCATTTCAACCATTAATATGCATGTCAGTGTGCAAATTAATAAAGCACGTACCGCTGAAGCCATCCTGAGTGTATCTTCCAGTTTTCCTTAGGAGTGCGAGTGACCAGAGGCTCAAGCTTGCGCTCATACCATATCGCAGCACGATGACCCCTATCAATGTCCCCATTCAGCAACCACAATCCCGACATTCATGCACATACAAAATTCAGAACATAGTGTCACACTTAATAAAAATTCAGAACATAGTGTCACACTTATTACAAATTTAGAACATAGGCCACACTTAATAAAAATTCAGAACATAGTGCCACACTTAATAAAAATTCAGAACATAGTGCCACACTTAATACAAATTCAGAACATAGTGCCACACTTAATACAAATTCAGAACATAGTGCCACACCACACTTAATACAAATTCAAAACATAGTGCCACACCACACTTAATACAAATTCAGAACATACTACTGCTAGCTTAGCTTCTTCCTCTCGCCCTTACTCCTCTACTGCCTCTACCTCCTCTTCTTCCCCGGTTGCCTCGTCCACGCCCAGTGACGAAAGTGGGACAATTAGTGTCCCTATGGACAAATTCATTGCATAGAATGCATTGCCTAGTCGGACCTCCTGCTTCAGATTCATCCATATCATTTCGGATGCGCTGACACTGCCGTCTGCCTCTACTTGTACGCATATGCTCTGGGTTTGGAATGTAACGCCTTTCGGCGGGGTTGACGCTGTTGAAATTACCCATTGATCGAAAACCCATCAGCTCACCTGTCCAGGTATTGAGGACAGACTCTTTCAGAAAATATGGAGACACAAACGATATTGCGTCCATTCCAAGCTGCCCGCAAGCAGCAAGTACATGTGAGCAAGGTAGGTGAAGCAATTTCGGTTTATTGCATGTGCACTCACACGTTGGCCAAGCTTCATTGCCAATTTTCACCTCATGCGTCCTCAACTCATTTGCACATCCGAATTTGTTGTTGGCTAAGCGGACCTCAAACCTTCTTTCTTGATTACCGATGGCGACTACAGTGTGTGACCTAGCTTTTTGCATCTTGTTTTCCATGTACTTCGTGACTCTTTCACAGTACCGTGTATTTGGGTTGTTCAAGATATGCTGCTCTGCTATTTGACGTCTATCTCTGAAATACTTGACGGTGCCATACAAAATACCCTCAACGATGGCTGTAAGTGGCAATGCCCGGTTTCCTCTGAGGACAAAGTTGTATGTTTCCGCGAGGTTCGTTGTCATGACACCGTACCTTGCTCCATGTGTGTCATGTAGCAAAGACCACCTCTCCAGAGGCTCATGCTCTATCCACTGCTCGAAGGTTTTAATCGACCTCCCGAGCCTTCTCCTAGTACCAGGTGGGTCAAAGCCTGGCAGGTCACATAGCCCAACAGGCTCCTCCTCCACGGCCGCTGTTCCTGTTGCCAATTGTGCAGCTACTGCTTCAACATGTGCCCTCACCGCTGCATCTCTTGCAGCTTTCCTGTCCCTCACGTGTCTCTGCGTGCACACATTAAGTCTGTCGCGTATCAAATTGTACTTCCATAATTGGTTCTGCTTGCAGAGTTTTTTGAACAGATTCATCAGGTTCTTATTTCTAAACCGCGAGAAGAAATTAGCCCCCAGATGGCGCATGCACCAACGGCTCTGCAAGTCCTGCCATGGAACTTGTTCCTCAGGGCCTAGGTTTGTCAGTGTCCTTATCGCACTGAGTATACCTGCATGTCTGTCATGAAGGATGCACACATTGGGCTTCTCCTTCACAACTGATATTTTCAACTGCCTGAAGAACCATGTCCAACTTTCAATGTTCTCACTCTCCACAAAAGCAAATGCCAGTGGGACGACTTGATTTTGGCCGTCTTGACCTATGGCTGTCAGGATCTGACCCTTGTACTTGCCTGTGAGAAAAGTACCGTCAACACATATCACCGGTCGGCAATGCCTGAAAGCTTCGATGCATACACCGAAAGAGAAGAAGAGACGATGCAACACCCTCACAGTTGGGAACTCTGCCATGAACATGTCTTGGATATCGATATAGGTGCCTGGATTCCGCTGCTGCAGGGTGTGGAGGAGGTGGACAACAGAGTCATATGCATCAAAATAAGAACCAAATCTCCTCTCAAGCGCTGCATGCTTAGCCCTCCAAGCCTTGCCATAAGAAATTCTGTACTTGAACCTGGCGAAGACTTTTGTCTGGACTGCCTTCACTTCCATAGCTTTGCCCTGCACTATCTCATCGTAAAACAATCGAGCAATAAGCGTGGATGAAAGGTTGGCATGATCTTGAGGGATGCAGGGAATAAGACAAGTGTGATTAACTAAGTCACTTATCACCCAACTTGTGCCATACTTAGGGAGAAAGCCGTGCACCCTGGCGGGACAATCTGCGTTCTTGCATACCATTGTCAGGAATTTCTGACTGGACACCTGAGCTGTGAAAACCCTTTGCGTGGACATTGCCCAATTAATTATTGCATCCTTCAGGGCTTGCTTGTTCGGATACATAGCACCCGTCGCAATATTGTTCTGGTGATATTGCCAGGCTGAATCATGTCCATCATTCACGGTCATTGCAGATGATAAGTCATGATTCCACCATGCAGTATTCGGGACCTCCTCTGCATTTTCTTCTTCATCTGACTCGTCAGAATCATCGGCATGACCCCTTTCAACATCGGTGTCTTCTTCTTCCATCTGGTTCTGCATGTGCCCATCTACCTCGTCAGCGTCCACCTCGCCATTGTAATCACCATCGGCATTTCCTCCTTCTAACTGACTACTCTGCCCTGGTTCATAACCATAAGCATTTCCTCCTTCTACCTGACTGCTCTGTCCTTGTTCGTAACCATAAGCATTTCCTCCTTCTACCTGACTGCTCTGTCCTTCGTAGCCACCCTCGCCTTCATGTGCAGTGACCTCCTTCACGACGGGAAGCACTAAAGCAACAGGATTGCATCCCCTTCGTTCACAACCTTGTAACCACTGCACCCAATCGGAGTCTCCCTCTATTGGCCTCAAATAAAAGTAAATTTTTGAACTTGACCGTGTCCACAATGCATGAACACCGATGGTGTGTGTTTCAGTATCAAGACCTAAACTTGCCGCAATCCATTCTTTCAACTGACTAACAGACCATGTTTGTGGTGCGCTCATTGCCACCTCTATGTGAGTAAATTCACTCAGATCTGCTCCCAACTCATTTGTTTGGACAGTACCAGGACCATAGTAAAATCTCAACTTCACTACATCGGACATCTTGACTCACCTATTTTTTTTTCAACAACGAAATACAAGTATTAAGCAACAACTTATTATCCCCACTAACAAATATTAGACATGTCTATATATTACCTAGCTATATATTACAGAATATTAATGGAGCAACTAATACAATTCACACACCTACAAGTATATTACGAATATTTGCCGTAGCAACTACAAATATTGACAGATTAATATATTTGACTGGACTGCCTATATTACGGACCTTTTTCGGAACTACTACAAATACTTGCACTCCTAAATACTTGACATCCACATATAGTACGGATTATTACCGGAGCAACTACACATTTTTACACAACTAATTAGTTGACATCTAAATATATTTACGTATACTACCGGGGCAAATAACAATAATCGCACACCTAATTTATTTCACATCGAAACATATTAACAAATACTACCGGAGCACCTACGAAAAATAAAATGTGGGCTGAAATATACCCTTGAAGCGTGCGTGCGAACGAAGAACGACGAACGGCGGCCACCAAACTGCCGGTGCTCCGCCTCCAACGAAGAACGACGAACAACAGCTTCACCTCCACCACACTGCCCCAACTTCACCACCACCACACTGCCCCAACTTCACCACCACCACCTCCACCAAAATGCTCACCACGACCACCACGAGCTACCCCATCAGTAGATCGAGACCTCTTTTGGCTGCCCTAAATGAGTTGAATCCATTCACGGTGCCAAAATCGCGAAAAACTTGCTCATTTAGGTGTATAAATGGGTGGCATTTTTCTGTAGAGAGAGGAGAAGGTAAGAACACAAAGAACAGAAGAAGAAGGGAGGAAGGGGAGAAGAAGAAGGGAGGAAGAGAGGATAAGGCACGGGCCGGCCAGCTGCGCGAGGTGGCAGCACCCTGTCGGCCAGCAGCTGGCCGATCGGCCCGCGGTAGGCCGACAGGGGCGCACCCACGCCGACAGCCCAATCCCTCCCCCTCGCGACGTGGCCCGGCCAACCAGAGGGCGCCGCGTGCCAGCCGGGCCTGCAGTCGGCCTGCTGTGGGCCGATTAGGTCTAGTCGGCCTGCAGCGGGCCGACGGTGTATTATTTTTGAAAATAATATTTTCGGCGTATTATTTCTGTAATTTAATAAAAAAAAGGTATTATTTAAAAAAATTAGCTACATGCAGAGTAGGGATATTCCTATAAAAGGCATGCAGAGTATGAAGTATATCCTCTCAAATAATTAAAATAAGAGTATGGAGTAGTTTATAAAAAAATGAATATGTAGTATGTTGTTTTTAGGAACCGAATATTTAGTATGTAGAGTATGGAGTATATCTTCTAAAAAAAAGTATGGGTATATAGTGTATAGAAAGAGTATGTAGTATGTTTTTTTTGTTGAGGAACCAAGTATATAGTACGTAGAGTATTGAGTATATCCTCTCAAATAAAAAATAGTATGAGTATATAGTTTATACAAAATGTGTATGTGGTATTTTTTTAAGGAACCGAGTATGTAGTATATAGAGTATGGAGTATATCGTCCCAAATAAGTAAAAAGAGTATGGGTATATAGTTTATAGAAAATGAGTATGTAGTATGTAGTTTCTCTAAAGCTGAATAAGGAGCATGTAGTGTGAAGTATATATAGTTTTTCCACTAAAGAGAACCCAATATACTATTTTTATTAGATAATGGATTTTCAGAGTATAGAGTATATTTTGTTCCATGAATGATGGAGCCACGACCATGCCCAATCTAATTAGTATCAGTGGAATGATCATGTAAAAAAGTAGTTTTTTGTAGTAGCGTGTATGTAGTAGTATGTAAAAGGACTGGTAGTATCCTAAAAAAGGAGTGGTAGTAGTATGAAATATGTATACGGAAGGAGTATGGAGTAGTATACACATACAATGAATATTGTGAACATAATTAACAATATTGTATGTATGTACATCTAGCTGATGCATTTGATCATTACTTAAGAAGTACGCATGACGTGTATGTACATGATGCATATGTGATGTCACACATGCATCATAGGGAGTGGCTAACATTGATCTATGGTTTTGTGCATGCAGCTCACTAGCTTCTGTCCCGAGCGTGACGATCAGTCCGCCGTTAGGAAGATGATGTCCCTGTGCCTTATAGGAAAGCAAGAAGGCAGCCCATGGATGCCGATGACAAGCTGCCGGTGAAGTCAGCGCAGGTGTATATATAGAAAATCGTTCCCATTGTCCGCTATGTTGGAGCAGATGGCAGATGCGTGCAGCCATCCTGATCCTGTTCATCATCGTTCCTGGCGTTCACCATACTGGAGCAGCCGTCTACGCGCATCTGTTCGTCGTTGGGCCTACCACCTTGCCGGAGAAGTCGCACGCAGGGCTAGGCACAACCTTTCATCACCGCTGTCGCCGCCGAGTGAAGCAGTTGCCCATTCTCATTACTCATATGTCGCTACCATAGCAGGGACGAAGCGATAGGTCGTCGGCGTCCACACGCCATGTTCCCGTAATATGGAGTATGAAGTATGTAGCATGTAGTATTAAGCAAGTAAAAAATATGGATTATATGATATATAAAATGAGAGTATGAAGTATATCGATCGTGTGCCGCCCCCGCGAGTATCTAGTATTTCAAAACACTAGTATAAAGTATGTAGTATATAGCAGCTAGCGAGTATAAAGTACATTCTAAAATAAATTTTATTTTATACTTCCAGTTGATCATGCATCTGATAGGCATTACACGGTCTAGTGGGTACATCTTGCATGCATACATGACTTCAGCCATGGAACATAGCCGTGCTAGCATTCAGATCTACGCGAAAAAAGGATCTCCATGAAGGGCTCTAGTAACCTCCTCCGGATTGTGTCTATTCAATTGAAGCCATCGGCAAGATCTTCATCCACTCAACAAGAAAAGGAGAATTTCACGGAGGGTTCTGGGCACCAATCTTCGTCAAGCTGACGGTGGCGTTGGAGAGTATGAAGATGACGAACGGCTGGCCGATGCTGCAGAGCACAACCTAGAAATGTAGCTCCTGCAAAATATCTGAACAATATGCCGTGAACAGGGAGCTTGGAGTAGAAAGTCGTCATCGCGTCGTGTTGGCAGCTCGGATCTAGGCCGCCGACGGCCACATACTTTGTCCATGTCGCCGGAGAATCGATCAAGTAGAAGCAAATGGAGGCTCAAACCTACAATACGAGAGATCATATCAGTGGTTGATCAATCATGCATGAATACGTGTGGGATAGGATGAAAAACAACAAGAATTAACATTAATACCTACGTCTCCTCATCTCCTGTCGAACATGGTGTTGACGATAGGAAGGGCTCTATATATCGGAGGTAGTTATACATCGGCACCCGATGGCCACAAAAATAGGGATGACTAGTAAATCTAATTTCAAAAAAGAAAAACAACCAACTAGCTTCACAATCCAAACCCGTTAATCAATACCCACCTCGTGACTAGATTTGACGGCAACGAGAGCAGAGGTAACTACCACCTACTGGTAGGATGTATTTTCCCTATATATATATATATATATATATATATATATATATATATATATATATATATTCATCACCCAGGGTGCAGAATAAGTTATTCTTCACCCGAGGTAATCTTACGATCACTTCATAATTAAATTACATTTGGAATTCAAATAGTTACATTTTTATTGATTCACTACGTAAAATTTGGTATAAGAAAATAAAATATAGGACATTAGACAAGAAAGTTTGAAGTTTATGTATATTTTACACTATGTTTTTACGTTTGTAATTTTACATAACATAAAATATTTTTTACAGCGATGATATATTTTCTTACGGTCTCTTTTTACGTCAGAAATAAGATAAAACTTACGGAACGTAAAATTACAGTGCACTGGTGGTAAAATATGGGGGGGGTGAAGAATTACTATACCACCCAGTGCACTGGTGGTATATATATGGAAAATCCCATCCTACCACCCGGTGGTAGTTACCCCATATGTCTCATATACTACCATGTGGTACTATATATACTACTTTATCATTTTAAATATATTTGTATACTATATCTAAGATATTTCGAAACAAGTTACATGAAAAAATTACATATGAACCCATAGTTTTTGTTATATTTGTGAAATACATACATATTTGTACGTAAAAAAGAGCATACTCAAAACATGGTATATACTACCTAAAAATTAGTATATATACTACCTAATCATTGTTATATAGTACATACTACACGTACATACTCTCGATTTTGGCAGATACTACATGCAACATACAAAAAGCAAGTGGTGGTAACTACCACTGCTTGTAGGAAACATTTGATAACACTTTCGCACTTCACGCGCAATGCAAGTGCACGTCATTGTTTGAACCAAGTGTGCTGCAGTACTGAGGCGAGTGAACTTCCCGTGGCAAAAAACTGCACGCAGTGTTTTTTCTGGTACTATTTCCGCCCTAGTTTTTAACCGTTTGTCGGAACGAGGCGTGTGATATATCGTTGAAAAGCTATGGATTAGGCGCAAATTCACATGTTGAACACTTTCCGAGATTCCTCATGGTTTAAGAGCAGTTTTGAAAATGGTGTGGCCCACAACGAGTGGCAGCGAGCATTTTTCGCATTTTTTTCTAAACCGCTCTTCGGAATGAAGCAAATGATACACCGTTGGATAGATATCATCGAGACGCATATTTTTCATATCTATTTCTTTCTCTAATTCGTTACGGTTTAAGAGCAATTTCAAATTTACTAAATCGTGGAATTCTGTTTTTCAAATTTTCGGTACTGTTTTCGCTCCAGTTTTTTAACTGATTGTCGAAATGAGGCGTGGAATATATCGTTGAAAAGCTATGGACGAGGCGCAACATTTGTATGTCGAAATGGTTTTGATATTCCTTACGGTTTTAAGTTAATTTTGAAAATCGTGCGGCGGACGACGAGTGGCAGCGGTCGTTTTTCACGAAATTTTTACAAACCGGTTGTCGAAATGATTCAAATGATATGCCGTTGGAAAGATATCGACGAGACGCAACTTTTTCATGTAGAACACTCTCTCTAATTCCTTACGGTTTAGGAGCAGTTTTAAATTTACCAAAATGCGGACACTCTGTTTTTCGCGACACCAAAATCGACATGGGTACTTCATCCGACTGAAAACCGCACTGCATCAGACGAAAAACCGCACTGCATCAGACATGTTAGAGAACTGCATGGTTTATTTTATTCAAACGTAATTTTTTTAAGGATGAGATAGTAGAGTGCACTTCACATTGGGTGAAAATGAACCACAACACTATCAAGAAGTGAACCGCATTACTTTTTTCGCTTTCGTAACAATTTTTTTGCATTACGGGATGAACAACATCACACGTCTGACCGCACTGTTTCAGAATGAAAACCGCACTGCATCGGACGGGCAAGCGAGCTGCATAATTTCTTTTTGTCGGACGTAATTTTTCTCATCCGAGTTTTTGTTGTCTTTGTTTTAACTTTTTTTATGAACGAGAGTGGACCGCAGAGACTAGGGCAAGTGAACCACATCATATGTCGAAGTGAACCTCATTACTTTTTTGTTGTTTCGCTAAAATTTTCACATTTTTTCATGCTAGGCGCAAGTGAACGGCATCACTCTCAAAAGAGAACCACATCTGAGGACCAAACACACTACATGTAATGAGTAGTGAGCTTCTTCTGAGGTGTTTTTGTTTCGAAGTACCAAGTGAACCTCAAACGAGTTTCATAATGAACTGCGTGACAGAATAAAGTGAGCTTCAAAACATACACATCCACTCATTATTTTTACATAGCCACACAACCATCCAGTACATCGAAAAATTTCTCAAGCAAGGAAGTGAACTCGCGACTGAAAGGGGACTGCTCGAGACAACTAAGTAAACTGCATGTTTTTTGTTCTATATGGTTGTTTCACATGTGCTCTGTACTGCACATGTGCTCTGCAAGGACAAGACGAGCGAACTTCATTCAATTTTGTGTCCTCCTACCGCAAGTGTGCACAATGAAGCACACATAGCTCTGAATTGAACCGCGAGCTCCCGTCGGGTCACCAGCATGCACACGAACCTGTAGTCGCTCAGCTTGCTCGAGGGTCCTCGCAACATAGAATAGCACAAGGCCTTCCCAAGGGTCCAGGACGCACTGCACTGCATGCCAGATCCGCGAGCACTGCACGCCAGCAGCGCGAGCACTGCTACGAAGACCCAAGCGAGCAACATTTTTCCTGCCCAAACGAAATCTGAAAATGAAAAAAAATATCCTAAACTTTCATCAGTGCGTCAACCGCGCATCTCTCTGCAGTCCACCATCCCACGAGCTACAGTGCTCGACAGCTGGGGTCGCCAGCGATGGGCCATTCGCCTTGTGCAGCAGGGCTTCGCTGGTAACAGTGGAGAGGGGAAAAGGCGAGTACAGGGGCAAAGATGCGGTGCGGCAGCCCGGGTCGGAGCCGTGGGAAGTCACCGCCGAGCAGCACGACGATGTTGGTCGCGGCAGAGGAATGGGTGTCGGGGTCACGCCGGGACGGCGAGGAATGGGCGTGAAGTCCGTAGTCGCCCGCCGTGCGGTTCACTGTCAACACCCGGGGGGGGAATGAGGTTTGAGGGAGGTGGGTGATGCCGCCGCCGGGAGCTCAGGGGCACTTGAGGCCCGTGGCTGCGGTGTCGTGGACGACGACGAGGGAAGGCTGGACGTGTGCCGGGCCAGGCGAGGGAGGCCAGGATTTCATCGCCGCCACGACAATTGGGAGTAATTGTTGGCCCGAACTCGCGACAGAGGAGAGGGAGGCTCTCAAAGACGTTGGGGAGGTGGGGCGGCGTTGCGGTGACCGGATGGGTCCTGGCGCGGCAGCGACGCGTCGCAGGAGGACATGGCTGGCCGGATCCGAAGGAAGGGAGCGCGTCGCAGGAGGGCGGCGCCGGAGCTAGAGCTGGAGGCGGCGGATCTCGGATAGCTGTATCAG
>NC_057799.1:399935801-399974098 GCF_018294505.1 Triticum aestivum
GCGGCGCAGCGGCACAATGGAGGAGTGTGGCGGCGCGAGGAGGGAAGCGGCATGGGGCGGGAGGGGGCGGCCCGGCGGCGCGGGGAGGCAAGCGGCGCTGCAGCGTGTGGAGGGAAGCGGCGCGGCGCGGGGAGGGAGGCGGCACGGCGACAGGATGGGAGGTGGAGATCGTGTGGGAGTGGGAGGTA
The DNA here is from genome assembly GCF_018294505.1 of Triticum aestivum. Taxonomy (NCBI): domain Eukaryota; kingdom Viridiplantae; phylum Streptophyta; class Magnoliopsida; order Poales; family Poaceae; genus Triticum; species Triticum aestivum. Next base: position 399,935,990 of record NC_057799.1, read on the forward strand.
CAGGATAAGGTGGGTGGGTTTTTTTTATCCAGGCAGTTCGGTCGGGCTAGTTTGTAGCTACGGGTGGGTGGGAGGTGTTAGCAGAATAAGAAACTGATGTGTAGAATAAGACTCTTAAGGGTGTTATCATAATAGACCCACCCTATATATATACATACATATATATATATATATATATACACAGCCGGTCTATTCTGCTAATTCATGGAATTGTGTTTTTCAATTTTTTTTGAATTTTTCTGTACTATTTTCACTATAGTTTTTTAACCGTTTGTCGAAACGAGGCGTGTGATACGGCGTTGGAAAGCTATGGACGAGGCACAACATTCGTATGTTGAAATGTTTTTTAGATTCCTTACGGTTTTAAGTTAATTTTGAAAATGGTGCGGCTGACGATGAGTGGCAGCGGCTATTTTTCGCGAAATTTTCACAAATCTCTGATGAATGATTCAAATTATATGTAGTTGGAAAGATATCAATGAGGTGCAGCTTTTTCATGTAGAACACTCTCTCTGATTCCTTACGATTTAAGAGTAATTTTGATTTTAACGAAATGTGGACACTCTGTTTTTTCGCGACACCAAAATCGTCACATGTACTGCATCCGACAGAAAACCGCACTGCTTCACACTTAAAACCGCACTGCATCAGACGGTCAAGTGAACTTCATAAGTTCTTTTGTCGAACCTAAATTTTTCTCGGACGAGTTTTTGTTGTCTTTTTTCCAACCTTTTTTTATGAACGATAGTACACCACAGAGACGATGGCAAGTGAACCGCGACATATATCAAAGTGAATCGCATTACTATCTTGTTGTTTCGCTAAATTTTTCACACTTTCATGTTAGGTGCAAGTGAACAGCATCACTCTCAAAAGTGAAACACATCCCGAGAACCAAACACACTGCAAGTGTTGATGTAGTCGACTGAATTTTGAGACACACGAAACAAATTGCACTTCATACAGATGGGTAATGAGCACTTCATACACGGGGGTAATGAGCTGCTACACAAACGGGGTGAACTACATTGTTTGTCTCTCTTCGAACAAATTTATTCAAGACCATGAGCATCGCGCCACCGCACTGCAAAGCACCCTCGCCGGTGGACTGCACACCCAGCCGCACCGCAGCGAAAACGAAGTGTCAAATGCACTCCGCGGAACATGCCCACCGAACTGCATTGGGAACATACAGAGTTCAGTTTTTCGGATGTTCTCTGTCATTAAAAAACAACACAAGATGAACAGCAACACATCCGCTCTGCATGCATTTTTTTCACATACACAAACAAATAGAGTCTCTGCATGCATTTTTTCACATACAAAACAAATAGAGTCTTGGCAGTCCGCAAGCATGCGCCTGCTGCGCTGCACCGGCACACACCACAAACTGTAGAGGGTGCACTGCACGAACAAACATGCCCGCACTTCAAGAGATGCCACCGCACTGCACACAACGTGCCCGTGGGGATTTTTTTTTACAAATTGAACCACTAAGGGGCACACTGACATACAATTGAGGTGTGTTCGCAAGAAAAGTGGTGTTTACCAGACTGCATGTGTGCGCACCCTGCACTGCATATACCACTGTACCGCCGCGCGACCAAAATCGCACTGCAATATCGATGTAATTTTTTCCTTTTTCTCCTTTTCCACCAAGTGAACCACGAAGGGATTTACAACGAACTACATCTATTGTAAAATAAATACAAACATTTTTCACTTGAGAACTAGCCGAGCTGCACTAGATCACACCCAAGTGGCATACTTTACCTGCAAAGTAGCCAAAATGGCCAATGGCAACCTCGGAGGTCGGCGGAGACCAGGAGAGACAATGCCCCTGAACTTTACGAGAGAGATGAAACTTTTTCCTGTACAAATAAAAGAAAAAAATGCCACCCGTGCCATTGAACTGCACTTTGTGCACAACTCCCCTCAACCAAAAAAAGAAAGAAAGCAATCAGGTCCCCGGGAGTGACTCATGCGAAAACTGTAGCGGCCACACCGACGAACACGCATGGCCACGCCGACGAACACGCGCGTCCGTGAGCGCCGCACTGCATGCGCGGCCCAGCGCACTACATGCGCTGCCCTGCCACACTTCATCCGCCCCTGCGAATGCATCATCGTCAACCGCAGGAGCGAAGTGCAGGGGGCGCAGAGGAGGAGGTGAACGACGGAGGAGCTCCGGCTAGGCAGCTAGCATCGAATGAATTGGGGTCGCCTGCAAAAAAATAGCAAGATAGTGAACTGCAAAGAAGACACACGGATTGAAAAGGGGTCACCTGGAACAAACAAAAAATAGCAAAAGGTGAACTACAGATGGGTGTCGATTCCCCATGTTTCCTCGTCTCCCAGAGCGAGTGGAGAAGAGGAGCAGCCCACGGGTTGTAGAGGGAACGCGTGCGCTCCTCTTGTATTGCAGGGGAGGAGTGGAGATTGGAGGGGGCTGGGCAGTGGTTGTAGGATCGAAAGTATGTCTAGAGGGGGGCGATTAGACTACTTGACCAAATGAAAATCTAGCCTTTTCCCAATTTTAAGTTTTGGCAGATTTTAGCAACTTAGAACAAGTCAAGCAATCAACCTACACATGCAAGTCTAAGAGTATGGCAGTGGAATGTAAAACATTTGCATATGAAGGTCAAGGGAGGAGTTTGGAGGGAGCAAACGTAATGTAGGCGCAAAGATTTTTTCCCGTGGTTCCGATAGGTGGTGCTATCGTACATCCACGTTGAGACTTCCACTCACGAAGGGTAACGGTTGTGCGAGTCCACGGAGGGCTCCACCCACGAAGGGTCCACGAAGAAGGAACCTTGTCTATCCCACCATGGCCATCGCCCACGAAGGACTTCCCTCACTAGGGTAGATCTTCACGAAGTAGGCGATCTACTTGCCCATACAAACTCCTTAGTTCAACTCCACAATCTTGTCGGAGGCTCCCAAGTGACACCTAACAAATCTAGGAGACACCACTCTCGAAAAGGTAATAGATGGTGTGTTGATGATGAACTCCTTGCTCTTGTGCTTTAAATGATAGTCTCCCCAACACTCAACTCTCTCACATAGATTTGGATTTGGTGGAAAGATGATTTGAGTGGAAAGCAACTTGGGGAAGGCTAGATTCTTGTGGTTGGAATGGAATATCTTGGTCTCAACACATGAGTAGGTGGTTCTCTCTCAGAAAATGTATGTTGGAAGTGTAGGCACGTTCTGATGGCTCTCCTTACAAATGAAGGAAGGGTGGAGGGGTATATATAGCCTCCACACAAAATCTAACCGTTACACACAATTTACCAAACTCGGTGGGACCGAATCCTAAAACTCGGTCAGACCGATTTAGTTCAAAATGTGAACGTTAGGCTTTTCGGTGGGACCGACATGTCAACTCGGTGGGACCGATTCCATTAGGGTTAGGGCATAACGTAATCTCGGTGAGACCGATCACATAAACTCAGTAGGACCGATTTCTATAATAAGCAAACAGAGAGTTGGTCAGGCAAACTCGGTGGGACTGATTTACTCATTTCGGTGAGACCGAAACGTTATGAAAGGGAAATAGAGAGTTTGCATTGTCAACTCGGTGGGACCGATCGCTCATCTCGGTTGAACCGGAACGTTACGAAGGGAACCAGAGAGTTTCCAATCCCATCTCGATGAGACCGAGATCCCTATCGGTGAGACCGAAGTGACTAGGGTTTCTGGCAGTGGCTATGTCAAGTGAACTCGGTGGCGCCGGATAGATCAAATTGGTAGGGCCGAGTTTGACTCTTGGTTTGGGACATATGTGGATATGAGAAAGTGGTTGAGGGCTTTTGGAGCATATCACTAAGCATTTTTAGCAAGCAAGCCATTAAGCAACACGTCATCCCCTTTTAATAGTATTGGCTTTCCTATGGACTCAATGTGATCTTGGATCACTAAAATGAAAATGTAGAGCCTTGAGCTTGAGCCAATATGTGTCCTTAGCATTTTGATGGGTCCACATTCCTGATCCATGCCATGCCAATCATTGAACTTTCTGAAGTGATCATCTTGAAGTAGCATTAGTTCAATGAGCTATATGTTGTTAGGAATTACCAAAACCACCCAGGGATAGTTGCACTTTCAATATCCCCCTTTTTGGTAATTGATGACAACATATAGATCAAAGCTTTGACAAATGATAATAAGATTGAAATACATCATCGCTTTGAGAAGTATGTGATAAGCAAGAGCTCCCCCTAAATTTTTAAATTATTTAAACTTTGCTTTTGAATGCAAATGCACAATCGATTAGGATCATGGGTTACTCTTCCATGTCACATACATCCTGGTGGAGCGCTCAAAATGATAGGAATTAAAACATGCACTCATCACCAAGCAAAGTGAATGATCATATATGGGATAAAACAGATAATATCATCCAAGCAAACATTAAAGTAGGATATGATCAAACACATGATCATACAAGTATCTCACACACAGACATAAAGAGTATTAAACGATCACACACAAAAGTATCAAGCAAATAGCAAGAAAGACAAAGAAGCAACACTCTCTCTCGAAGCCTATGATCTATACATTTCTCCCCCTTTGGCAACAAGTTACCAAAAATTTGAAAATGCATAGTGCTATGCATCTCTCTAGGCTTGATCTTCGGGAGGTGGTGTAGAGAGGACTCCAAGGACGAAGGCATCAGTAGATGTTGTTGGAGCTGGTGGAGTGGCAATTGGAGGTGGCACTAAAGCTGTTGCTGCTGGTGCTGAAGTAGTCGCTCTAGTGTCAGGCACTGGCATTGCAGCTGATATCTAACCTCTGGGCACTCTCTGAAAAGCTTCTGTAGTAGCCTTCCCTTTCTTCTCCTCTGCTTCCTCCTGGAGCTGCTCAACAGGAGTCTGTATCTCTGTTACATTCAGATCAAGATCATAAAACTTAGTCTCTATGATCCTCTCCAAGCTCTCCTGATTCCGAGTCAAGGTGGCCAAGCCCTTCTCAATCCTCAAAGTTGCTTGAATCAGATAAGCTAGCTGATCTTGTTTTGACTTTAGAAAACTTGAGATGCCTCCTCAACACTTGGCATCTTTGCAGCCTTCTCAGCCTTTCCCTTTGCTCTCTTCTCTTGTGCTTGCACTGAGGTGGGATCATCCTCATTCATCACAATTGTGTTATCTTCAAATTATAGTCTCAAGGGTAAGTGCTCCTTGTCTAACAAATAAGTGCTTCTGCCCATCTTGGAGTTGATGAGCACCTGAATGTGTTGAGCATACCCACAAGATCTCTTCTGATCTGCAACTGTCCTTTTGATTGTTTCAACAATCAGGCTTATGACCTTGAATTTCTGAGGCACATCAAATATCTGCAGCAAGTTGATTGAATGGCCTCTGATCATCTTGTGATCTCCAGATTTGGGCAACATTGCATGCCTCAAGATTGTGTTGATTGTAGCTAGACCAGAGAACAAGTAATGTACAAATCCAAATTTGTGTGTATCCAATGCTTTGTCTGGGATCTCCTTGTACATGTTTGCCATAGAGTTGTGGTCTTTCTTCTTCTTGGCATACACATCCAAATCATCCTCATGCTCTTCAGGGTTTTTTATCAACTTGGCCCACTCACCAACAGTTGACTAGTACCTTGTACCTTCAGACATCCAATCAATTCTACCATCTGGATAGAAATGAGCTGTAGAATAGAACTGCATGGTTTCTCCTATTGGAACTTTCCTTGGCTTGGATGTTGGCACTCTTTTGGCAGGTACCTTCTTGTGCCATCCAGGCTTTGTTGCAGCAGCAGTACCATATCCTTCTTCACGATTTTCTTCTTGGAGCTCACTTCCTCCTCTGTAGCTATGATAACCCACAAGTATAGGGGATCATTTGTAGCCTTTGATAAATAAGAGTGTTGAACCCAACGAGGAGCTAAAGGTAGAACAAATATTCCCTCAAGTTCTATCGACCACCGATACAACTCTACGCACGCTTGACGTTTGCTTTACCGGAAACAAGTATGAAACTATTTTGCAAGGATAAAACTATGAGTACTTTGCGAGAATAAAACTGTGAATAAATTGCAAGATAATAAAAGAGGATAGCTTTTACCAATAAGAAACTCGTTTGTCCCTAGGAAATTGATAACAAGTACCGATAATCATTCTTGTAATTTTATATGAGGGAGAGGCATGAGCTAATATACTTTCTCTACTTGGATCATATGCACTTATGATTGGAACTCTAGCAAGCATCTGCAACTACTAAAGATCATTAAGGTGGTGAAACCCAAACATAGCATTAAGTATCAAGTCCTCTTTACTCCCATACGCCATAATCCACCTATCCGCGTTTAAGTTTCTGTCACTCTTGCAACACTCACAATAAGCAAATCATGAACATATTGCAACACCCTACAGCGGGGGCCCCTCACGTTTGCGCGAGACGGAGGGCACCGTAGGACAGCACCATAAATAAAATATACAATCATACCAACCAAGATCACGATTAACCCACAGGACAAAACGGATCTACCCAAACATCATAGGATAACCATAGATCATTGGGAAATAATATATGGAGTTGAGCACCATGTTTAAGTAGAGATTACAGCGGGAAGAAGAGGTATTACACCGCTGCAAAGAGGGGGAGAAAGTTGGTGTTGACGGTAGCAAGATTGTTGATGTAGATCGCCGTGCCGATCGTTGCCCCGGCGGCACTCCGGCACCACCGGGAGAGAGGGGGAGAGAGCCCCCCTCCTTCTTCTTCTTCCTTGGCCTCCTGCCTGGATGGGAGGAGGGTTCCCCCTCTGGTCCATGGCCTCCATGGCGGCGGAGGGGCGGGAGCCCCTCCGAGACTATGTTCTCTTCTGTTTCGCGTTCTCCAGATCTGGCCGAAACCGTTTCTTATATTCCCAAAGATCCGTAACTCCGATTGCGCTGAGATTTTAACACGATTTTTTTCCGTATATAAGCTTCCTTGCGCTTGAAGTACAGCTCCAACCAACGTACGAGGTGGGTACAACCCACCACCGCGCGCCAGGCTCCTGGCCCGTGCGCTGGTGTATCGTGCCCTGTGTGGGCCTCCGTTTGCGGTGATTCCAACTCCCAAAAATCACATATATTCCAAAATAATTCTCCATAAATTGTCATCGCGTTTGGTCTTCATTTGAAATTTATACTCTGCGATAGAAAAAACATGCAGAAAATAGGAACTGGCACTGGTCACTAGATCAATAGGTTAGTCCAATAAATCATATAAAAAGTTGCCAAAAGTATGTGAAAGTTGTATAATATTGGCATGAAACAATCAAAAATTATAGATACGACGGAGACGTATCAGCATCCCCAAGCTTAATTCCTGCTCGTCCTCGAGCAGGTAAATGATAAAAAAGATAATTTTTGATGTGGAATGCTACCTAACATAAACTTGATCATATGTCTAGTCATGGCATGAATATTAAGACATAAGTGATTCAAAGCAATAGTCTATAATTTGACATAAAGACATCAATACTCAGGCATCCCAACAAACAATCATGTCTTTCAAAATATCAACGCTAAAGAAAGTTATCCCTACAAAATCATATAGTCTTGTCATGCTCTGTCTTCTTAACACAAAGTATTTATCATGCACAACCCCGATAACAAGCCGAGCAATTGGTTCATACTTTTTAACGCGCTTCAGCTTTTTCAACCCTAACGCAATACATGAGCGCAAGCCATGGATATAGCACTACGGGTGGAATAGAGTATGATGATAGGGGTAAATATAAAGAAGACAAAGAAGTAAGAAAGTCTCACATCGACGCGGCTAACCAACGGGCTATGGAGATGCCCATCTATTGATATCAACGTGAGGAGTAGGGATTGCCATGCAACGAATGCACTAAGAGCTATAAGTGTATGAAATCTCAGTATGAAAACTAAGTGGGTGTGCATCTAATCCTATAATGAAAAATTCCCACTAGTATATGAAAGTGACAACATAGGAGACTCTCCATATGAAAAACATGGTGCTACTTTGAAGCACAAGTGTGGTAAAGGATACTAACAATGCCCCTTCTTTCTTTTTTTTCTTTTTTCTTTTTCTTCTTTTCTCTCTCATTGTCCGGAGCCTCATCCCGACTTGTGGGGGAATCACAGTCTCCATCATCCTTTCCTCACTGGGGCACTGCTCTAAAAATGAATAATGATGATCATCACACTTCTATTCACTTATAACTCAAAAGAAATAAAAATTACAACTCGATACCTATGACAAAATATGACTCTATATGAATGCCTCTAGCAATGATCTAGCGTAACATATATGAAAAATGATGAACGGTGGCTGAGCCACAACTACTATGTTAGCTATATTATCATGCAAAGCAATATGACAATGAATGCTCAAGTCATCAAACGGAAGCGGTGGAAGTTGCATGGCAATATATCTCGGAATGGCCATGGAAAAGCCATAATAGGTAGGTATGGTGCCTGTTTTGAGGAAGATATAATAAGCTCATGTGTGATAGAGCGTATCATATCACAGGGTTTGGACGCACCTGCGAAGTTTGCACCACGTCTCGATGTGAGAAATGGCAATGCACGGTACTGTAGAGGCTAGCAAATTGCGGAAAGGTAAGAGTGCGTATAATCCATGGACTCACATTAGTCATAAAGAACTCATATACTTATTGCAAAAGTTTATTAGCCCTCGAAGCAAAGTACTACAATGCATGCCCCTAGGGGGATAGATTGGTAGGAAAACACCATCGCTCGTCCCCGACCGCCACTCATAAGGAGGACAATAAAAAATAAATCATGCTCCAACATCATAGCATAACGAGAGACTACACGTGCATGCTTCGGGAATCACAAACCTTAACACCAATATTCCTACTAAACACAATCGTTTACTAGTACCTCCCACATATTCCATCTCTATATCGCAAAACTATTGCAAGGAATCAAACATATCATATTCAGTGATCCATAAGTTTTATGTAGGATTTTATGACTAACCATGCAATTGACCAATTCCTTTTGGGTCTCTAAATAGCTATAAGTGAAGCATGATAGTTTAATTATTTCTACAAAAGACCATGCTCTAACAAATATAAGTGAAGCAAAAGAGCATTCTTCAAATAACGGTTTTCTATGTGAAGAGAAACAGGCAATCCAAACTTCAAATGATATAAGTGAAGCACATGAAGCATTCTATGAAGCCATACTCAAAAGATATAAGTGAAGTGCAATGAGCATTCTATAAATCAACCATGGACTATCTCATACCAGCATGGTGCATAAAATAAAAATGAAAAATAAAAGCAAAAGACGCTCCAAGATTTGCACATCTCACATGAACGAAACGAAACCGAAAACATACCGATACTTGTTGAAGAAAGATGGGATGCCTTCCGGGGCATCCCCGAGCTAAGACGCTTGAGTCTCCTTGAATATTTACTTGGGGTAGCTTGGGAATCCCCAAGCTTGATCTCTTGCCTCTCCTCCTTCTCCTCATATCGAGACCTCCTCGATCTTTGATCACTTCATCCACACAAAACTCAACAGAAAGTTCGGTAAGATCCGTTAGTATAATAAAGCAAATCACTACTCTAAGTACTGTTGCAAACCAATTCATATTTTATTTTTGCATTGTAGCTACTGTAATATAACTTTTTCATGGCTTAATCCACTGATAGAAATCGATAGTTTCATCAAAACAAGCAAAACAATGCATCAAAAACAGAATCTGTCTTTATCAGGACAGTCTGTAGTAATCTGAACATTCACCATAACTCTGGTACTCCAAAAATTCTTAAACAATTAGGAAAATAAACAATTTGTATAGAAAGAAATTTCAAAATGTTTCAGAACCATTTGACGTTCCAGTAAAAAATGTAAAATCGCGCACTACAGCCAAAGTTTCTGTTTTGCACCGCACAAACCAACAAGCAATGTAAACATCCTAAAGGCAAATCTTGGCACATTATTTTTATAATACAATGGAATTGTACAAGGGGATAATTTTTTTTGTCGAAAAGTTTCTGCAATTAAGATTCACAAAGTTTCCATGGGCATGAACAAAGTTGAAGGACGTCCCCCACTTTCACAATGCTTGTCTATCTCACTTTCACTTTTCTTTTTGTGAAGTTTTAAGTTCCCCTCTATATTTTTTGTTTTTAAACTGTATAAAAGCACTCAACAGAAATAAATGACTCTCTAAAACTTCCGGGTTGTCTCCCTGGCAGCGCTTTCTTTAAAGCCATTAAGCTAGGCATAAGTGCTCAAGTAATGAATCCACCCGGATCCCAAGGTATATCAAAGCCAATTTGAATTAACAATGATTTGGCATTTAGTAGTGAGCACAAAGCAACATATATCAAGCAATGGTGAAGTATAACTCTCTTCCTATGCATCGACATGTCATACAAGAACAATTCATGCACATCAAGTAAAGGCCAATACATAGCATAAGAAGTTTCTTGCAATTTTATCGTGTTGGAAACATAGAGAGGTGGAGATATAGTTCCTCTCTCATAATAATTGCAAGTAGGAGCAGCAAGAACATGCATATTACATTCATCAAAATCATCATGTGCAATGGTAGAACGCAACCCATCAATGTAATCCTTAACAAGTGCAAACTTCTCCGATATAGTGTAGTTTGGAGAATTCAAAAAGATAATAGGACTATCATGTGTGGGTGCAATAGCAACAATTTCATTCTTAACATAAGGAACTATAGCAAGTTCATCTCCATAAGCATAATTTATATTGGCATCTTGGCCACAAGCAGAGTAAGCATCAAGTTCATCAAAACGGGATATTTCAAAAGAATCAACGGGATCATAGCAATTATCATAGCATCCATCCTCCGGTAAGAACGGAGGAACATTAAACAATGTATGAGTTGGAGGGTTACTCTCATTAGAAGGTGGGCACGGGTGATCAATCCAGTCTTCCTTCGTTTGTTCTTCGCTCTCCTAATCATCTTTTTCATCCAATGAGCTCACAGTTTCATCAATTCCTTCTTCCATAGACTCCTGCAAAATATTAGTCTCTTCTTGCACAGCGGAGACTTTCTCAATGAATGCATCAATATCGGAATTGTATTTGTAATTATCATAGCAATATTTAAGGATAGAAAATTTTCAGGTCTATAAACTGAATCATCAAAATCTTCAAACTTTTCAAACAAAGATTCAATTTCATGAGCACCCTTAAAAGCAACAAATTCTTCTATTCGTTCCACATCATAGTAATCATATACACCATTAGCATAAGAAGCCAATGTTTCATTATCATTAAATTCCCATGAAAAAGGAAGATGTAGCAACAAGTATAATCATATCTCTGGCATAAAACCCAAGCATACCACTGCAACATTTCAGTTTGATCCCATAAAAGTTTTCCTTTTGAGTCAAGCGATAATCCCTAAAGTATTCATGTTGATCCAACGTTACTCCCATTATCAAGTTGAATGGGGTTTTTCTCAGGATTATCAAAGTAGTGCATAATATTTTTCACATAACGAGCATCGAGGGTTTTAGGAGGTTCCCCATCTCCATGAGTAGCAAGTACCACTAAATTTTTTGGTGTTTCGTGTTCCATATCCATAACTAAAGATAGAGAACAACTTAGAACGAGAAATTAAAACTACTTAGTGATAAACCAAACAAGCACACACGAGAATATTCACCCCATGCTATTGCTCCCCGGCAACGGCGCCAGAAAAAGGTCTTGATAACTCACAAGTATAGGGGATCGTTTGTAGCCTTTTTTGATAAATAAGAGTGTCGAACCCAACGAGGAGCTAAAGGTAGAACAAATATTCCCTCAAGTTCTATCGACCACCGATACAACTCTACGCACACTTGACGTTTGCTTTACCAGAAACAAGTATGAAACTATTTTTCAAGGATAAAACTACGAGTACTTTGCGAGAATTCGTTTGTCCCTAGGCAATCAATAACAAGTACCGGTAATCATTCTTGTAATTTTATATGAGGGAGAGGCATGAGCTAACATACTTTCTCTACTTGGATCATATGCACTTATGATTGGAACTCTAGCAAGCATCCGCAACTACTAAAGATCATTAAGGTCATGAAACCCAACCATAGTATTAAGTATCCAGTCCTCTTTACTCCCATACGCCATAACCCACCTATCCGCGTTTAAGTTTCTGTCACTCTTGCAACACTGACAATAAGCAAATCATGAACATATTGCAACACCCTACAGCGGGGGCCCCTCACGTTTGGGCGAGACGAAGGGCACCGTAGGATAGCACCATAAATAAAATATACAATCATACTAACCAAGATCACGATTAACCCACAGGACAAAATGGATCTACCCAAACATCATAGGATAACCATAGATAATTGGGAAATAATATATGGAGTTGAGCACCATGTTTAAGTAGAGATTACAGCAGGGAGAAGAGGTGTTACACTGCTGCAAATATGGGGAGAAAGTTGGTGTTGACGTTAGCAAGATTGTTGATGTAGATCTCCGTCCCGATCGTCGCCCGGCGGCGCTCAGGCACCACCGGGAGAGAGGGGGAGAGAGCCCCCTCCTTCTTCTTCTTCCTTGGCCTCCCCCTAGATGGGACGAGGGTTCCCTGTCTGGTCCATGGCCTCCATGGCAGCGGAGGGGCGGGAGCCCCTCCGAGATTGGATCTCCCTCTCTGTTCTCTTCTGTTTCGCGTTCTCCAGATCTGGCCGAAACCGTTTCTTATATTTCCGGAGATCCGTAACTCCGATTGCGCTGATATTTTTAACACGATTTTTTTTCCAGATATAAGCTTCCTTGCACCCGAAGTACAGCTCCAACCAACGTACGAGGTGGGTACAACCCACCACCGCGCGCCAGGCTCCTGGCCCGTGCGCTGGTGTATCATGCCCTGTGTGGGCCTCCGTTCGCGGTGATTCCAACTCCCAAAAATCACATATATTCCAAAATTCTCCGTAAATTGTCATCGCGTTTGGATCTCGTTTGATATGGATACTCTATGTTACAAAAAACATGCAGAAAACAGGAACTGGCACTGGGCACTAGATCAATAGGTTAGTCCAATAAATCATATAAAAAGTTGCCAAAGTATGTGAAAGTTGTATAATATTGGCATGAAACAATCAAAAATTATAGATACGATGGAGACATATCAAGCCACATAGTCCTCATCCTCAGAATATGAGGTTCTCTTCTTCCTTGATCTGGTGGCTGCCTTGGGCAAATTACTTGGAGTGCTCCTGCTGGCCCCATCATAGCTGCTTGAGGGACTAGTGCCCTCACTCATTTGCACTTGCTCTTCTGATTTGTTCTAGCTATCACTCTGGTCAGACATTCTGGCAAGCAAACTGACAGCAGACCCTGGAATAGATATAGATGAGTTAGAGTGGATGAGCATCACAAAGTGCAGAGTTTTTGCAAAACATATGAGTCAAAAACTTAGTTTTAGTTCTCCACAGAAAGCATTTCGGAGCTACCGATTTGTTGCTTCGGTGACACCGAAGCAACTTTTGGAGTCTAAACAAGTGAACTCGGTCAAACCGGGTCATAGTTCGGTGGCTCCGATATTGCTAAGGTTTCACAGAGAGTCGAACTCGGTCGCATCAATTTACAATTCTCGGTCAGACCGAAGAGTGCAAGTGCTATGGCCTAAGATAAATCGGTGAGACCGATTTCTACAACTCGGTCGGTCCGAGATGAGTTCAACGGAAACCTAACACTAAATTTTCAAATCAAACCTAACCTAAAGGAAGTTTTCTCTGGATAGATTGATTTCATACGCGGTAAAGAACATGGCATTGCATTGTGCTAAGAATCGGAGTAAGGAATTAGCACAAAACATCAAACTCATACCCTAGTTCGGCGGTGAGTTTGCTACGGCGACAACGGCGGGGCTGAATCCTGTTGACGGCGATGGAAACCAGCGGCGGGAGGTCGCTGGCGATGAGAAGGCGATCCGGAGACCCGAGGCCTGCAGAGCAGGATACGCGCGGGATGGAGGGTTTTGAAGAAATTTCCAAAATCTCACCCATGGGTATATATATCCTGACCCTGTCGGTGTGACCGAGTGGAACAACTCGGTGGCACCGAGATGCAGAATCGCAAGCGGTTACTGCAACTCGGTGTGACCGAAAAGTTCTAATCGGTTGCACCGAGATTGAAAACCTAGATCAACTCAGTGAACTCGGTGTGACCGAAGTGGATGGATCGGTCATACCGAAATGCACAGAGAGGTTTTGGAAGTTTAAGTCTATGACGAATCGGGGACTTCGAGTGCTCCTCACACAGAGTGGTTCGAATCTGAATTGATCAAACTTTGTGATGTAGCATGAATAGAGTTTGAGACGAGAAAATCATAGATAGCTAGAGGAAGTTCTTATGAATTCTTATCCATCCATTTGGTAAAAGAGGAAAAAGCCAAACAATCAAAGCAACAAATGGATGTACTCGAATGAGTAAAATATGCAATCAACATGCTCACACAATAAAATGACAAATGAAATATGCGATAAAGCATGCACAGACACTCTAGCATCTATCAAGCAATTGGCGATGACTAGGTCATCTATATATGAGTATATTGACTTAGGAGTCAAATGAGAACATTTGATCATAGTTCATACTCATCGTTTAAGCACAAGTGGGGTTGCCACTTTTACATAAAGCATTGTTGTGTTCACACCATTAGAGTTGCTTTAGCTCAGTTGATTAGAGTAAAGCTCCCCCTAGATGTGATATCCCCCTAAGAGGGATGAACTAACCTTAGGTTTTGTCGATGATGACTTCATGTAGATGTTGAAGATGTGGATGCTCAATGTTGATGTAGATCATTTGGAGCAATCCATTGGAGCGAGTTGCGCTTTCAATACCTACACGGGTTAGTCCCACAAGGAACAAACAAGGATATCCATAGACATAGAGTGATGTACACATAGATGATGTTCGTGAAAGCATTAGGTTACCTTGTCCCTTGTCTTACCAACAAGAGGGTTTGTGACTCCTTGAACTAGTGCAAGATGTGGAAGTTGTTTGCACTTGTCCTTGCCAAAAAGATTTGAGTGAAGTATGTTGGCGGAGTCACCCTCAAGAACTCTCTAGTTCTTCTTCTTCGGGATCCATATCATCTTGATGGGAATCCTTGGAGTTGTAGTCGTACTTGATGTAGTAGAACTTTATGTAGTCTTGGGAACCTGTCGGGGATATACCCCGCGGTATGACCCGGCCGGGAGTATGACCCGGCCGGACTTGGCGCTTCATCGTAACCCGACGGAGGATTGGCGACTCATGAGCCTGGTGATTTAATGATGGCCCCGACGGCGGGTCAGACAGAAGAGTAGGCCCAAGGCCCAGAAGGCCGGCTCATGTTATGGTGGGCCGGTTTATGAGGAAAGGCATAAGGAATATTCTCCTACCAAGGAAGCAAGACCCGGACTTGTATTCAACTTGTAAGAAAAGATAGACTAGTCTTAGTCCTACTAGGACTCCGCATGTAACCCGCCCCTCTAACTTATATAAGGAGGGGCAGGGCACCCCAAAGAGGGACAGACAAGACAAGAAACAATCTCTAGGGCTAAACACCGAGAGCCGGTTCCCGGCGACTCTCCCGTGATCATAATGAGACCTAACCTCAGACAACATGTAGGGTTATTACCGGATGATGTTTCCCGGGGCCCAAAGCTGTCTAAATCCTTGTCTTGTGTTGCGTCTCTCGATTCCGCTCAACCCCTCTCAAGCTACCACATAGATGCGTTGGCCTCGCGACTAAGTCCTGACACTAAGGACATCTGCCGTGACAATTCCACGACAGTTGGCGCCCACCGTGGGGCTTGCGCACGGTGGTGTTAAGTTCTTGGAGGGATATTTTCTCAGGGTTTCGGGAAGCTCGTGATTGGTCAGATGAAGAAAAAGTAGTTTGATTATCAGAATCATGATTAAATTTGGAGTTTACAGTGCAAAGTTTTGAGATCAAGAGGATAAAGGTTTCTATTGTTTGAGTTGTCAGACAGGACGAGATCCGTCTAAACCGCAGCTCCGCCAAATCCGAGATGGAAGGTGTTAATCTGTGGTACGTATACGGACAAACCGATCCAAGGTTACAGCCGGATCCGCCGAGTTCCCCTACTCCTCCTCGCCTCCTTCAAGTCCCAAAGAGACCACCAGCTATTACGCAATTTTTGGTATAGCCTACTGCCCCTGTGATATTAAAAGGTTTTGCTGCCGCCGATTCCAACAACTGATCATCAATCGAGAAATAGTACTATAATGCTACTGCTCCTCACGTGGTGGTCAAGGCTGATCCATGAGATTAATTTTTTTGTCTCCTGTTGCACTACACGCGATGCTAGTACCAATTCAGTACAGACCAGATTTTTGGGTTTTCAAAACACTGCCTACTATCGGAAACATCAATGCAAGATTCCAGTGTGCAAACGATTGAACGAGACGGTCAAACCAACTACGACCCGGTTCATATTGCCTTCAAGCCAGCTCCGCCTCTGGGCCGTTCACTGCCATGTCCGTCGTCGTTTATGAACCGGCCACTGCTATGCCAAGTCAACGCCAGAGCCTCGCCTTGGCTTTGCTCCTTAGCCGTGGTGCCACATCAGTCTGCTTCAGCCATGGATTTCGAGCTGCCACTGCACTCGCCTCGCCACCTCTATCACGGCCGTCTCTGAGCCGCGTCGGATCGTCCCCTGCCGGAGCTCCACTGTTAAACCGCCTTGTTAAGCAGTATTGGCACAACCATCTGCAAGTCACTGTTGAGACCGCTTTGCCTTCGTCAACCCGCGTCGCTTCTTCTAAAGTGCCTCCACGGTGGCCGCCTCACGCCGCCACCGTCACATAACGAGCCTGTCGCACCCCGGGCCGCCTTTGTTGACCCGCCTAGCTGCTTCTGCCGCGAACCTGCCGGCGCGCCAAGTTGCCAGCTGCGCTGCCCGAACCGCTACTGCGCCCTCTGCCTCGCGCCACCACACGCCCCGTCCGTGCAACTCGCCCTGCTCTACA
Organism: Triticum aestivum; assembly: GCF_018294505.1. Taxonomy (NCBI): domain Eukaryota; kingdom Viridiplantae; phylum Streptophyta; class Magnoliopsida; order Poales; family Poaceae; genus Triticum; species Triticum aestivum. Next base: position 399,952,965 of record NC_057799.1, read on the forward strand.
AGCCTCTGCGTGCCCAAGTCCTTCGGTTTTCTGCGGCCTTCGAGCACCTCTGCTCCACCAAGACGCGACGCCTCCAAGATCGCGACCGCTGACCTGTTTTTAAACGCCGCTTTAAGTCGGTCTTACCAAGCCATCTGAATCCACCGCTGCTGCAACAAACAGAGCAGCAAGGGAGCTGCAGGGGCAATAGCCCGACATAGTGAGGTTGTTACGCCATGGCATCACGCTGCGTCAAGTCACCAGAGGAAAAAGGCATAAAAAAAGGGGGAAGCTGCCTTGTCCATCATTGAAAAGAAAGAGGAAGAGAAAGACAGAATAACAGGCATGCATGGGACATCCACTAGCGGCACGCCCCCCAAACAACCATTGATTTTCCAAAGCATCTCACGTGAAAAGTGCTACCACAGTCTGCCTATGGATCGTCTGTTAAATGGACGTCTGGCGCACGATTGTACACAGATCATTAGGTGATATTCATCTAAGTCTATTTCTAGTACATATTGTTTTTTGTCAAAGAACAATTACTTTGTCTGTATATTCTTATATATGCAGGGCAATGATTCATCGTTTACTGTTGGACGGGTGTGCGCAAGCCGCCGCCCGTGCATTTTGATCTACATCAACTCGCTAGAATCGCCCGCGATTGACTAGCCCTCCGTGCGGCTTATCGCCCCCGCGATTGACTTATCGTCCGCACCCGCGGCTAAGCCGTTTCCAACGCTGCTGCCGGCTCTCCCTGTCCGCACCGGCTTACAACGCCGCGGCCGACTCTCTCGTCCGCACCGGCTTACAATGCCGCGGCCGACTCACCCGTGAGTGATTACAGTTTCACCTAGTAATCATCAACTCCACGGGGGATAATTTCCGGCCTAACATATCAGGTGACATCTATCTAAGTCTAATTTTGACACATATTATTTTTTGTCAAAAGAACAATTACTTTGGACCGTATATTTTGATATGCAGGGCAATTATTCATTACAAAACGTGGTTTATACCGTGGGTATGGAGTACGCGCTGGCAACGTCCTGCCCGGTGTTCGTCCGTGTCACATTACACGATGAATGGACGCATGCAAGACGCCGCCCTTACGGCCCGGTTTATATCAGTTTGCCGGGGCCGCGCCTGTGTTTGACTCGCCCGTCCATACTGGCTTACAACACCGTGACTGACTCATCTATCTATATCACCTCTGATGCCGCGGTCATCTTTTTCGTCCGTCTCTCGCGGCCTGGTCTACCTCAGCATACCGGGCCGCACCTGTCTGCGTAAGCTGATTATTGAATATGAGCAAGTCACTGCTTGGGAAGCCCGGTTTTCTTCCAACAACTTGGAGGAAAATTATCATGTGTTATCAGCCGCCGTATGCACCGGACGGCTCAATAGGCAGGCGCACAAACCGCCGCCACTACAGTTTGGTTAACTTCAAAACATCCAGTTGGAAGGAACCATTGGCCGAGTTGCTGACCTGGCTCATACATGATCATTTATAACCCGCCGCGGTCACCTCAACTTTCTGTGGATTCACATCGTGCTATCAACACCAATGATATACACCTTATGCTATGGTCAATATAGAGAATCTCAAAGCCAACTCCTCGAGTCATCTGGAGACTCGGGAGCTACAATGATATGACTCGGCAGCATTGGTCGGTTTCAATGCATTCAAGAACTCCGGGTCATTGGAGGGAAAAATAACCCGGTCCCGGAGGCTGCCGCCATATTGGTAAAAAGTTTAAAGGCCGTCAGAAAATTTCCGGCTTAAAAAGAAGGATTCCGGTTTAGATCCGGCTCAAGAGACTTGACATCTCCCACAAAGCACTGAAGCTCTTAAAATATCCGGTTTAAAATCCGGTTCAAGGGAAATTTATCTGCCACAAAGTTTTGAAGCTCTCAAATCCGGTTCAAGGTAAATTTGTTTATCATAAAGCTTTGAAATTCTCAATATCCGGTTTTTTCCGGTTCAAAAAGAATTTATCTCTCGCAAAAGTTCGAGTTCTCAGGAAAAATTAAAGGGACCAAAGAGAGTCTGTTACAAAGCACAACTCAAATATAGGTTACCCTGCTTTAATGACCACTGGGAGTTGATCGTATTCGAATTTAGCTTAACCCTTTGGGTGTGACCCTGATCGTATTCGAATCAGAGTCGTTAAATATTATCATGATCACTAGGGGGCTTCCTGTTCAAACATAGGTCGTATTCGAACCAAAGAGAACATAGCTGTCGGTACCCTCTTGATCGGCACACTGCCGAGCTCACTAGGGGGCTTCTTGATTGTATTCGAATCATAGCTCAACCCCTTTTGGGAACCGACATGGATCGTATTCGAATCAGCGTCGTTAAACAATTCTCAAGGTCATTTGGGAGCTTCCTGTTCAAACATAGGTCGTATTCGAACCAAAGAGAACATAGCTGTCGGTACCCTCTTGATCGGCAACGCCAAAGCCACTGGGGGCTATATGATCGTATTCGAATCTTAGCTTAACCCCTTTGGGACGGTTTTCTGATCGTATTCGAATCAGAAGCCTCAAATTTTTTGAAGTCTCTTTTTTGCAAACAATTTTTGGATTTTATTTGAAGCTCTTTTGATCATATCTAAAGTGTATATGAGTGGTTGCAATTTAACCCGGTTTGACTTTGGATGATAAGTCGCCATCATATGACAATCATAAACATTTGGAAGTCTTGATTTCTAAAGATTGGGTTATCACCCTTACTGCACAGGTCACATAAATCAGCAGTGAAAATTCAATATCACAGGTATAATATTATTATTATAGTTATGTTTCAAAGTTATGATTCATAACAGGCTTATCTGTGACTCTTTGTTACACATCAATGGTTATATGTGGGATATTATGACCCGCCCTGCGGTAAACCGCCAAGGGAGCTTGTGATCTAATTATGTGCAGGATAAGACTACATTTGGGTGGTTACCCGCCCTGGTTTTTGACGTTAAGTCGCCAGGGCATATGTTGTTTAAACTCTGCAGGATTTACAGAGCTATGACTTACATAAATGATTAAATTCAAGCCCATCATCAAAGATGGAAATTGGTGTCTCAAAAGGGTTATCAATTCTTGATTTTCTCAAAGGCTATAAGCCGCCGGGTTGTACAAATTCCGGCTTACAATGGAGGCGTATTAAATCGCCATCAGCCAAGAGCTGCCAGGTATTTAAGCTCCGGAGTTAATTATCAACAGATGAGGTATTCAAAGTCGCTGTGGCACAATGGCTATTATTTTATCAATGTATATGATTTATTCTACAATGGAAGGAATAGTCCTGAGTCGCTGCACGCATACGACCCGGCACTTGGGGGCTACATTATTCAATTTGATATTACATCGAATATGCAAATCCCATGTCACTGCCAGCATGTACCATGGCACTTGGGGGCTAATGCAAAGTCATTTTTAGCTCAACTTATTGAAGACCCGAATCATCACATTCTAAATGAGCCGGTCCTTGGGGGCTACCAATTGGTCCTGTCAAAAGTTCAAGGTACACAAGCATTAATCCGTTATATGGAACTGTCCACTATTCAGTTGGTAGAGTACAAAGCTCTTAACCTTGTGGATGTGGGTTCAAGCCCCATGGTGGAGATTGTATTATATGATGTTATTATCAATAAATTATATACAAAGTCCCAGCTCAGTATTATCTTACTAAGCCGGCCCTTGGGGGCTACACATTGCTGTTCAAGTTTACATGGTTATATCTACAAAGTCCCTGCTCATTATTGCATAATGACCCGGCCCTTGGGGGCTACACTGGTTGAAGTTTTCATGAGCATAAGACAATTACAAGTCCCAGGTTGCTGCAAGCATGACAACCCAGCACTTGGGGGCTACAGGTTATATGCATATAAGGGAGAAAAAATCTTCAAATTCTCAGTTTGGAGCAGACCAGATTAACCCGGTGTCTGCAGCAATCATGACCTGGCATCATTTATTTGTAACCCGACAATTTTGGCAATCATAAATCGTCAAGATCTACATCTTTAAGCCGGCTGAATATCAGTTGAATATTTCAAGACCAATATTTTTGTCAAGTCAGAGCTTTGAAGGCTGACTCAAATGGATTATTTCTTATAATATTTCTCTACAAGAGCCAATGTCAGCAAATTGGTTATGAAGCTGGCCTATTGACCCGGATTTTTTAGAAGAAGTGCCTGGATTTTTTGCATTGGCAAGGTTTGGACATATCTGTTTAAAGAGATTTGCTATAAGATCTTGAGTATGCATCCAGGAGGAAAATGACAAGGACTTCAAGATGATCAGGTGCCGGTTCAGGAAAATATTTAACCCGGAGCACAACCTATCAAGTTTGTTCTTGTGTTTATTTTACAGGATCAGTTTAACATGGATGAATCCAAATTAAACTGGGGGCTAATGTCGGGGATATACCCCGCGGTATGACCCGGCCGGACTTGGCGCTTCATCGTAACCCGACGGAGGATTGGCGACTCATGAGCCTGGTGATTTAATGATGGCCCAGACGGCGGGTCAGACAGAAGAGTAGGCCCAAGGCCCAGAAGGCCGGCTCATGTTATGGTGGGCCGGTTTATGAGGAAAGGCATAAGGAATATTCTCCTACCAAGGAAGCAAGACCCGGACTTGTATTCAACTTGTAAGAAAAGATAGACTAGTCTTAGTCCTACTAGGACTCCGCATGTAACCCGCCCCTCTAACTTATATAAGGAGGGGCAGGGCACCCCAAAGAGGGACAGACAAGACAAGAAACAATCTCTAGGGCTAAACACCGAGAGCCGGTTCCCGGCGACTCTCCCGTGATCATAATGAGACCTAACCTCAAACAACATGTAGGGTTATTACCGGATGATGTTTCCCGGGGCCCGAAGCTGTCTAAATCCTTGTCTTGTGTTGCGTCTCTCGATTCCGCTCAACCCCTCTCAAGCTACCACATAGATGCGTTGGCCTCGCGACTAAGTCCTGACACTAAGGACATCTGCCGTGACAATTCCACGACAACTTGACCAAGGCATTAGGAGCTTCTTCAAATGCATCAATCTCCTCTTGGAGCTTGTCCTTGCCCTTTTGCTTGTGGTCTTGTGGTGGAAGATCATCTTGAGCTTGTGTCCCTTGGAAAGAAGTAGGATCATACTTCTCTTGTTGAGGAACAAACTTTGTCTTGGGGTATTGATCTTCTTCCCACTGAACTCCATTGGCATTGAAGTTTCGTTCAAAACCAACACCTTGATTCTTCCGGTGCCTTCCTTGCTCAAGTGTAACTTGGCTAAGAGAATCATTAGTGGAATCAAGAGAACTACTAGAAGCAACAACATTGGATTTAACATGACTATTGTTACTACTAGAAGAAGAATCTTTCTTGCCCTTGTTGCTAGATTTAACTTTTGGCATGTAAGTAGACAAGAGTAAACGCTGGCAATATAAGAAGAACTTTTCTTGCGAAGATCATCATTGAGTGCTTTTAAGAACCCATGCTCTTGCTCAAGGTTGAGCTTTTCAAAGCGTAGCTTTTCATGAGTCTTTAAAAGTTCTCAATGATCTTCCAAGGTAGTTTCATGAGCTAACTTAAGAGTGGTTAGTTCTTTAGTTAGACTCTCAATCTCCTTCTTATCATCATCATTTGTTTTATCTTGATTAGCATGATTAATAGCAAGTTCATCATAGTTTTCATCACTAGAGTTGTCAACAAGTAAATCATCAACACCTCGCAAATCATCTTCATCACTATTGAAATCAACATACTCGGGGTGTGATACCTTTGGACCTTCAGCCATGAAGCATCTCCCAATTCCTTCATTTGGTGAGTCAAATATGTCGTAGGAGTTGGTTGACACAAGTGCTAGACCGGCGACACCTTCATCTTGAGTATATTCGGAGTCGGAGTGATAACTTCTTTCAGAGTGATGGTCAGAGTCGGAACATGAGCTTGATGTCTTTGTTTTGTGTAGCTTCTTGTTGACTTGTCCTTCCTTTCCGAAACCTTGCTTCTCCGAGAGGTTCTTCATTCATAACGATCATCTCTACTCCTCTCTCTCGGTGGTGATTCTTCTCTTCTACTTCTCCTTTTGGGCGAACCTTCTCTTTGTTTGTAGGGGGCCATACACTCATTGGAGTAGTGTCCGGGTCTTCCACAATTGTAGCAATTACGCTCACGACTCAAGATCTTTTGTCATTGCAGGATCTTGACTTGGAACTTCTTTCCTTGCTTCTACTCTTGTAGAACTTGTTGAAGTTCTTCACCATTAGACTCAATTCCTCATTGAAGGTTTGTTTCTCACTTGATGATGTAGACGCGGAGATTTTTTCCCGTGGTTCCGATAGGTGGTGCTATCGTACATCCACATTGATGGAGACTTCAACCCACGAAGGGTAACGCTTGCGCGAGTCCACGGAGGGCTCCACCCACGAAGGGTCCACGAAGAAGCAACCTTGTCTATCCCACCATGGCCATCGCCCACGAAGGACTTGCCTCACTAGGGTAGATCTTCACGAAGTAGGCGATCTCCTTGCCCATAAAAATTCCTTGGTTCAACTCCACAATCTTGTCGGAGGCTCCCAAGTGACACCTAACCAATCTAGGAGGCACCACTCTCCAAAAGGTAATAGATGGTGTGTTGATGATGAACTCCTTGCTCTTGTGCTTCAAATGATAGTCTCCCCAACACTCAACTCTCTCTCACAGATTTGGATTTGGTGGAAAGATGATTTGAGTGGAAAGCAACTTGGGGAAGGCTAGGATCAAGATTCTTGTGGTTGGAATGGAATATCTTGGTCTCAACACATGAGTAGGTGGTTCTCTCTCAGAAAATGTATGCTGGAAGTGTAGGCACGTTCTGATGGCTCTCCTTACAAATGAAGGAAGGGTGGAGGGGTATATATAGCCTCCACACAAAATCTAACCGTTACACACAATTTACCAAACTCTGTGGGACGGAATCCTAAAACTCAGTCAGACCGATTTAGTTCAAAATGTGAATGTTGGGCTTTTCGGTGGGACCGACATGTCAACTCGGTGGGACCGATTCCATTAGGGTTAGGGCATAACGTAATCTCGGTGAGACTGATCACATAAACTCGGTAGGACCGATTTCTATAATAGGAAAATAGAGAGTTGGTCAGGCAAACTCGGTGGGACCGATTCGCTCATTTCGGTGAGACCGAAACGTTACGAAAGGGAAACAGAGAGTTTGCATTGCGAACTCGGTGGGACAAATCGCTCATCTCTGTTGAACCAAAACGTTATGAAGCAAACCAGAGAGTTTGCAATCCCATCTCGGTGAGACCGAGATCCCTCTCAGTGAGACCGAAGTGACTAGGGTTTCTGGCAGTGGCTATGTCAAGTGAACTCGGTGGCGCCGGATAGATCAAATCGGTAGGGCCGAGTTTGACTCTTGGTTTGGGACATATGTGGATATGAGAAAGTGGTTGGGGGCTTTTGGAGCATATCACTAAGCATTTTGAGCAAGCAAGCCATTACACAACACCTCATCCCCTTTTAGTAGTATTGGCTTTCCTATGCACTCAATGTGATCTTGGATCACTAAAATGAAAATGTAGAGCCTTGAGCTTGAGCCAATATGTGTCCTTAGAATTTTGAGGACTCCACATTCCTGATCCATGCCATGCCAATCATTAAACTTTCTGAAGTGATCATCTTGAAGTAGCATAAGTTCAATGAGCTATATGTTGTTAGGAATTACCAAAACCACCCAGGGATAGTTGCACTTTCAGTGGTGGATATGGGCCTCCCCGATGCGTCTGTCGCCGACGGTCCCGACCAACGCACGACCAGATGGCCGCAGTTGGTGCGGGGCTCGATCTCGATCTGTGGGACGGCACGAACTGGACAAGAGAGGCTCAATCCGGTGGGGATGGGGTGGGGCTGCCAGTGGAGAGCAGAGCATCGCCCGCCATGGCGACGTCCAGTTGAGGAAACAGGGAGGGAGGTGGCGAGGAGGGCTTGTTGTGGCGGCGCGTCGTCGGCCTCTGGAAGAAGGTCGGTCAGGGGGGAGGCGCGCGGCTGAGCGGCGAGCGGTGGTGCCGTCCCGGATCCAGCGGCAGGGCATCGTGGCGGACTAGATCCGGCTGCCCACGGGTGTTTGGATCAGGGAGGCGGTGGCGGCTCGGGCTGCAAGGTCGCCAGGGGTTGCGAGGAGCTGCAGGCACGGGAGGAAGGGGAGGGATATGGGGTGCGTGGGTCTGGGTGGTTGGTTGGAAGGTGGGGGTGCGTGGGTCTGCGGGCACGGGAGGTAGGGGAGGGAGGTGGGGCACGGGAGGAAGGTGGGGGTGGGCGATTCGTTTTCTTTTTGGGTGCGGTTCGGTTTCTAGGCCTAAGGCGGTACTGTATTGTTAGCAGAATAAGTGTTTTTGTTAGCAGAATAAGACTCTTAACAGTGTTAGCAGAATAGACCCACCCTATATCTATACCTACTATTAAAGGGAATAGGTATTCTCGGTTTGGTTTAGTCCTTTTCGTTTGGTTTACACACGCTAAACGATCTGGGCCAGGTATTGATATGTTGATGGGCCTTTTATGGGCTTTCTTAGAGATCGCGAAAAATAATTGGGTCAAAATAAATCAACATTATGGGAATTAAACACAGGACCTCCTGTCTAGGTCTTCGATGTAACAAGCAACGACCTATGCGCCTTTCACATTTACTAATCCCAACTCGCTCTACATATATGAGTGACAGTCATCATGTTTAGGGCGAGCTAATTAAGCAAATGAGCTAATAAAGGAAGGATTATGTGGTTAAATAGAATATTTAAATGAATGTGGCTATTAAAGAAAGGATTATGGGTAAATCGATGGAATAACTAAAAGAAAGATTGTGATCTTAATAAATTCTACAAGAAGGATTTGAGGTAAAAAGGTAGAATAATTAAAAGGAAGGATCTGTAGGCTTCAATTTGTTGGGGCTACTAAATTAGAAAACAAAGGATTTGATTCCCGACTAAAACGGATGAGGATGTCATGGTAATTAATGAAAGAATTATACTTAAATGCCATTAAAAAGGATTATACTTAAATGGAATCCGTGGGAAATTAAGCCCGGCAAAGAAAATATGAACACGGCTAAATTGCAACCTAATTTTTATGTTCATTTTGTAGAAGGATGCTGCGTTGCAGCATGTTTGATCCGGTGCTGTGGGACATTATGCTTGCACAAAACATCATTTTTCCCGTTGCAACGCACGGGCATATGTGCTAGTTATATATATATATATATATATATATATATATATATATATATATATATATATCTTCAACGATATGTTACAATTGGTCTTTATTCTACATTTCAACTGAAATTGCCCGCTGTAGCTGTTCCTGGATCGATTTCCCGGCGTGGTCGAATTGCACTTGTGCCTGCTAATAATGCCAAAGTGATTGCAAGGTACTACATTTCCTGCAGAAATGGAACCATTCAAATTAACAAGTTCTCGCTTGTCGTGGCAATGCATCCATATTGGAAAATTGGAGACACTATTCTACTCATGCTCTACCAAGGCACAGGAGGGTTCTTCCTTTTCAATGATGAGATGCCGAGTCGCCGTGATCAAGCTTCTTCCAGTGGATAGTTGTGATTGTTGGCCCTCAGCCTCTTAAAATGTGTTAGCTGTTACTAGACCATATGGTTGTTGGCCCCCAGCCTCTTAAAATATGATGGTTGTTACTATGTTAAGTATGTAGATATGGACAATATGGTTGTCAAAACCGTGTTACGAAGATCCTCCTTTTGTCAAATAGTGTAACCACTATATATATATTACTGAAATCTTGTTAGCCAAGTTCTTAAATTTTCATGGAAAATATTAGTATCGTACACAATTCATTGAGTTTAAGCATGTGCCCGGTAGAGCGGTAGAGTAGAGGACGTCCATGTTTTGGACGTGGCGATCAACACTGATGTCCAAAAGTCATTTGCATATTAATTATCCATATTGCAAATTCACACACGTGTAACATAAGGAAACATATGTGTGACTTACTAATCATCGCACACGAGTACTCGCAGACGCATCGTGTGTGATACTCCTAGCCACCGCAAGCAACTAGTTTGCATTTTTCAAAGTTTTTTGTACACACAGAATCGCACACAAATTAACTGTAGTAACCATCTGTGTTATAACTTCTCATCGCAAACAGCTCATCCGAGTGGGCTGTTTGTCGCGTTTCACACACATCTTGTTTATATGAATCATTTGTGTTCTTTTGGCTCATCGCAAACAGTTCATCTATGTGAACTGTATGCCGCATATCACACACATCTTGTTAAGTCAAATCGTTTATGTTGTGTTCCCTAATCGAAAACAGTTCGTCCGAGTAAACTGTATGCCGTATATCACACACACCTTGATCTGGCTAACCGTTTCTGTTGCATTCCCTAATAGCAAATAGTTCATCTGAGCGAACTATATGCCGTATATCGCACACACCTTGATATGGTTGCCCGTTTCTGTTGTTCTGTCTTATCGCAAACAGTTCATATGGATCAATCGTATGCCCTGCATCGCACACGCAAGTAAAATCTAAACTATGTTTGATGTCTCCGCCATCACAAACGTTTTGCACATTTTTTGACGGGTTTTTACATCACCGTTTGCGATTAATGCGTCGCACACAGTTTCATCAAAGGGTCTCTGATCGTAGTGTCACGTTAGCAGCATCCTGCAGTAGTGCTACAAAATCATATAGCCTTGTCATGCTCCATCTTCTTAACACAAAGTATTTATCATGCACAACCCTAATGAAAAGCCGAGCAATTGGTACATACTTTTAACGCGCTTAAGCATTTTCAACCCTCATGCAATACATGAGCACAAGCCATGGATATTGCACTATGGGTGGAATAGAGTATGGTGATAGAGATAATATGGAGAAGACATAAAAGGAGAAAGGTTCACATCGATGAGGCGAATCAACGGACTATGGAGATGCCTATCAATTGATGTCAATGGAAGGAGTAGGGATTGCCATGCAACGTATGCACTAAGAGTTATAAGTGTATGAAATCTAAAAAAATGAAACTAAGTGGGTGTGCATCCAACTTGCTTGCTTATGAAGACCTCGGGCATTTGAGGAAGCCCATCATTGGAATATACAAGCCAAGTTATATAATGAAAAATTCCCACTAGTTATGAAAATGAAAGCATAGGAGACTCTTTGTATGAAACATGGTGCTACTTTGAAGCACAAGTGTGGAAAGGATAGTAACATTGCCCCTTCTCTCTTTTTCTCTCATTTTTTTTCTTTTTCCTCTTTTTTTCTTCTGCACTTTTTGGCCTCTCTTGTTTTCGTTCCCCATCCTGACTTGTGGGGGAATTACAGTCTCCGTCATCCTTTCCTCACTTTGCTCTAATAATGAATAATGATGATTAGCACACTTCTATTTACTTACAACTCAAAATTGCAAATCGATATTAGAACAAAATATGACTCAATATGAATGCCTCTGGCGGTGTACCAGTATGCGGAATGATCTAACGTAGCATTTATAAAAAATGATGAATGATGGGTGAGCCAATAATACTATGTCAGCTATATGATCATGCAAAGCAATATGACAATGATGATGTGTGTCATAAAAATGGAACGGATGAAGTTGCAAAGCAATATATCACATAATGGTTATGGAAATGCCATAATAGGTAGGTATGGTGGATGTTTTGAGGAAGATATAAGGAGGCTTATGTGTGATAGAGTGTATCATATCACGGGGTTTGGATGCACTGGCAAAGTTTGCACCACATCTCGAGGTGAGAAAGGGCAATGCACGATACCGAAGAGGCTAGCAAATTGCGGAAAGGTGAGAATGTGAATAATCCATGTACTCACATTAGTAATAAAGAACTCACACATTTCTTGCAAAAGTTTATTAGCTCTCGAAGTGAAGTACTACTACTGTCAGGGAAACGACACCTATGGGATCACGGGGAATCCCTTCTACGGTCGGCGGGCGCGGGGCTGTGGAAAGAGCGGGTTTAGAAGATCAACGCGGGGGAGTTTATCCAGGTTCGGGCCGCGAGTGACGCGTAATACCCTACTCCTGCTGGTTTGTATTTATCTGGTGTTCTTGGACTAGCTACAAAGCGTGCAGGGTCCAAAAAGCTCTGAATCCTCTCTCAGTATACCGCAGGCCTCCTTTTATAGTCAAAGGGGCTGCCACAGTGGTACACAGGAGGTGGAAAATTGTACAGTAGTTGAGTCTATCACTGGCACCGTAGGACAAAATGCAATAAATGCGCTACCTAGGTGTCCTCTTGCTTTATCGGGGACGACAACGCAGCCCGTCCCGTCCGTCGCCGCTCCGACACGCGTCGAGGCCAATGAGGCGTGCAGCACCATGTAGGCTAGCAGGCTGCTAAGCTGGTGTGGTGGTAGGGTCTTCACGAAGATCTGCATGCCACCATGCAGGTGCTTGACTAGTTGGATTAGGAGCCACGTACTGCCACATGGGTACTTGCTTAGATGGTGGGTCGGCCGCTGAGCTGGGGCAGTGACGGGGCGGCAAGGCCTTGCCGCGGTCTTGCTGATATTCCCGGCAAGGGTCTTGCGGGGGCCTTGCGGGCGCCCTCGGCAAGAGTCTTGCCGGGGCCTCGTGGGTATCTTCGGCAGGAGCCTTGCTGGGGCCTCGTGGGCATCCTCTGCAAGGAGCCTTGCTGTTGTCTTGTTCTCTGGTTCCTATCTAGGCCTCGTAGGCCCTTTGTCTTTACAAAGATCTGCATGCCACCATGCAGGTGCCTCCTGAGCCTTGGTTCCAATGTCGTTGACGGTGTTGGAACTCTTAGGCTCAAGGGTGGCGGCCTCGCTGCTGTTGGGCCTAGTTGCCTCGGATGGCTCTTGCCGGGGCCATGAAGGCCGCCCCGGCAAGGGCCTTGCCGGGGGAGTTTCACCTCACCCTTCTGCTCTTCATGCTTCTGGTCTTGAGTACTGCTCTGGTAGTCTTGCATCCTTGCCTCCTCTGCCCCGCCAAGCGTGGTCGTAGGTGCGGCTGCAACTGCTCGCGCACAAGTAAAGGGGTACCAAAAGGACCTCTACTTTTGTACACCGACAGGAGCCCCCGGGCCTGGGCCACACATAAGCATAGAGCGTTGTTGGGCCAGGCCCAGAAAGGTGCGCGGGCATGCGAGGCAGAGTTTTACTGCAGTAACTCCCTTGCTCGTTTCGCTTCCTGACACGTCTCCAACGTATCTACAATTTTTTATTGCTTCATGCTATATTATATTCTATTTTGGATGATTAATGGGCTTTATTATACACTTTTATATTATTTTTGGGACTAACCTATTAACCGGAGGCCCAGCCCAAATTGCTATTTTTTGCCTATTTCAGAGTTTCGCAGAAAAAGAATATCAAACGGAGTCCAAACGGAATGAAACCTTCGGGAACGTGATTTTTGGAACAAACGTGATCCAGAGGACTTGGACCCTACGTCAAGAAAGCAACCAGGAGGGCACGAGGTAGGGGGGCGCGCCTACCCCCTGGGCGCGCCCTCCACCCTCATGGGGCCCACGTTGCTCCACCGACGTACTTCTTCCTCCTATATATACCTACGTACCCCCAAACCAGCAGAAGCATCCACTGACGGTGTCTTGGACTAGGGGGTACTCACCAGGTCGTCTCCCGATCAGTTAGATTGGGCCGAGGACCCCATGGCCGCATACTCATGGGCCAGTTCGGACAACCCCTGCCGCATACAAGGAACACCCCACAAGACTTGGCGCCCAAGACAAGGACTCTCCTAAACCCTAGGCCTCCGGTGTCTTATATAAACCGAGGCCAGGCTAGTCAATAGGGGATCTCATATTCATTACTACAATCTCGTGGTAGATACATGTACTCTGTACTACACCCATATGAAAACAATCAAAAGCAGCATGTAGGGTATTATCTCATCAAGAGAGCCCGAAGCTGGGTAAAACCCCGTGTCCATGTTACCGTCGCTCCAAGACGCCTAGCTTAGGACCCCTACTATGAGATACGCCGGATATTGAACCGACATTGGTGCTTTCATTCAGAGCCTGCTAGGCGATCGTCGCGGTCCGATGGGCAAAGTTCGTCATCTCATTGGAAAAAGTTTTGGCGGCTACTCGAATCAGCTTTGGCCCTACACGCTGCCACAAGATCCGATCTCCAAACCTGCGGCCACTCTATGCCTTCTCTGCTTACCATGGGATCAGGTCGAGTCAAATTAGCGCACGGGAAAGGACGCAACCTGAAGTGAGTCGCCAACCGTGATCAACTAGCACAACTAGTTGTGGCACTTCAATCGAGGTTTGATTAATTCTATGTGCTAGCCTATCTCGCTGCCTCCCACGTAAAGCAACTAGCACCTTGGTGCAATTCCTTTTCTCCTATGGAGATCCGGGCTCAGGTGCAATTATTCTAGTTATTTGTCTCGTACTATCACTTAATCCATCCGAGAAATTTTGTGCTTTCTATCTGCAATGTTTTTGTACGCAGGCAGCAGGCAGGTATCCTCGCCTGACGGATGCCCACATTATTAGATTGTCACCCTGCACGCCTGCAGCTTCACTGGCCATCATGTTTTCTGTTAGATTGTTACTGATGTATGTATACAGATCGCAGTAAGGCACATGTTCACGTCCACTGCTTGGCGATACATCGGATCCGGCCTCAATCTGGCCCACGTGTGATCCGGCCGAAGGGATAGTGCGAAGCAGTGGACTGATCAAAGCTCGGCTCGATGGCAGCACACCACAGGGAGATTTATTTCTTTTCTTTTTTAATTCAATACCTATGTAGTCGACCGCTGGTTGTCTTCTACTTCTTCTGACAAATACGCATAATAAAAGTGCTACTACGGATATCGAGGATTGGCTTTGCAGCATGTTCGGCACGGATCAGTTCGTCTGTTTGCTTCGATCTGCTACAATCGTCGCTGCTGGTGTTCAGGCTGTACTTCTCCAAATTATTCGTTTAGCATTATTATACACAGAATATTTTTTGTTGGCCTGTACTGCATCGTTTTGGCAGAGAAATTCTACCGATGTTTGTACCTGGCATCAGTCCGGCCAGCCTCTCCCTGTCACCTGGGCAGGCCGACCTTCGCCGACATCGCCGTGCCACGACGCCAACGCGCCATCGAGCTAGCCTCAGCGCTCAGGCCATATTTACCAAACTTTTTTCGCATAAATTAATTATGCACCTTTTTTTCATTATTATTTTTTGGTTTGCACTATTTTACCTGTGCAGGAAATTGACTTAGATGGGGCCGCACTACCCCCTCGGCGTGGTATCCTCGTCACCCACCACCATCGACCGAATTGTGTCGTCGCTTTGGAGCGCTGTCCTGTGTTGGCAACCCCCATCGTCGCTCCATCACCTCAGCTAGACTGAGGGCTTCACCTCTTCGGCGTGCCGAGTTCTTCGCTTGGCCACATCGGGCTTGGGGGCTGAGACCTTGTCCCGCACCAAGCTCGGACCGCGTCATCAATGCCGAACACATTAAACAGCTAAGTCGCTTTGACGCTCAAAAACTCCCAGTTTTAAAATTTTCGATTCGACCAAGCATCATACCTTTTTGGCAAAAAGTGGCTTGTGAAAAACTTCCTTGTCGAAACTTTGTTTGTGACACACAAATTCAAATACCCCGTTTACTTGGGGGCTTCCTTTATGAAGCTTTTCCTCTTGCATATGATTATACTTGTACGGCTTCGTTCCTTGTTCGTGTATTACGCCACAATATGCACCATGTTGACTTAAGTGTTTCGCAAGCTGGGTTGCCTCGCTCCTGTGTTTACCCCTACGTTCCCGATTGTTCGGCTAGGGAGTAAAGGGAGCACCTCTGCGATTGTCACGATCGGGTCATCCGAGCCGGACCTCAGACTGGGTGAAGCCGAAAGCTAGCGCTCTTATTGTTTTCAATTATGGTCAGCACACAACGGAACTCATGAGTACAAAAAATCTATTGCATAAGTCTCATAGTGACAATGAGCACCGGAGAAAGGTATCAGTGGGGGTACTATTTTCTTCAAAGATGCTTCTTACACTTCGTCAGTAATATAGCATAAGTTCCCTGAGCGTGCTTTGTCTGTTACAGCCTTATGGCCTGGTTATCGGAAACACCGTCGATATTCTCAGCAGGTGGAGTACATAACACTTTTCGGCCTTTGACCGAAGAGGGAGAAGCCGACGGTCGGTTAAGACGCGTATAAAGTTCGGGTGAACACAAATATGATATAAGTACTTTGGTACATACAATCATTATACATAACATTCTTTTACCCAAGTCACTTGGGGGCTCTTAAATTTGCATGAGCCGTTTTACAATATATTTTTCTTCTTGGTCGTTGTAAAGTCTTTTTCTATCACTCCTTTTTCGACGCGAGTGTGTGGTCAATAGCCGGGTAGCCTAATTTCTCTCTCAAGCCGCTCGAGTTTTAGTTCGCTAAAACTGGCCTAACGAGAAACACCCCGCCTTCGAGATAGGGAGGTTGAAGCCGAAGGCTGACCCGCTTGAAGTCTTGAGATAGGACGCGTCATGTTAAAGCATGACAGAAGCACCTTTTTTCTCTAAGACCAATTTTTTGGATTGGCACCGAACACTTGATCTAGTTCGGACGCCAAGTTTTTCCTGAGGTTTTTTGGTTTTCCAAGCCTGTGGCACTTTTAAACAATTTGTGTGTTTCCAGCATAAGTCGCGCAGTGCAACGCCGGACACCTTTAGAGATTCGGCAAAAACATTCTCGGATATTGCTATATATGCATTGGTTTCGAATTGTGTCTTCGGTCAATAGTTGGGTTGCCCGGCTCCTGTGCTTGCCGCCTATGTTCCGCTTTGTTCGGCTAGGTGTGCAAAAGGAGAACCACTGCGATTGTGCTTCCAGCTCGCATGGTTAAGCACCTCAGTGGAGAAAGCCGAAAACTGACTGTCACAATAAGCGTAAACTGGTTAGCGATCCGATGATTGTGTTAAATGACGGGTCGTTCATAACATTGGCTGAAGTGTTTATGGCTTGACCTAGGCTATCGCCGAACACTAACCGGGGACTAGTAATTGGCCTCCCAACTTGAAGCTCCTATGACTAAGTGAGAGTTATAAAGCCCGCATATCTGATTGCCTCGTTTCCGCTAACACAACCGCCTTCGGGCACCGAGACGTCGGCTAAGGGTTGTCTTGTTATTGCGGAAACACCCTGCGTAGTATCTACAAAGGGGTAGAAGCCGACGATGGGCCACTTTCAATTGATAAACAGTCGCAACGGAGTCAAAATACCATAGAATTCGGGAACTTTCCCCGAACTAAATCCTCAACATTTTTCTCCTGCATTGATCGGAGGTGAGGTTTCATGATCATGGTTGGCATGACAACCCAAAGAAAGGAACCGATAGCGGGACTATTTTCTTTGGAAGATGTTTCTTACATTAAACAGTAATACAACATATCTCTCTGCGTACCTTTGTTTATAAAATCATATGGCCGAATTGCCTTGTTTGTCGTAAATCTTTGCCCTTCTAAAGGCTTTATAAAGTAGGACAAACACTCCCCAGCTACTGGCCGAGGAGGGTGAAGCCGATGGTCGGTCAACAAAGTTTTGTACAATGCGGATCCGAGCATTGATGATGTAAAGTATTTGGATACATAGAATCATTACATGTAATTTGTGATTTTACTTTGGATATTGATCCTTAATTCGGCCACCCGTGCCCACATTAAGGCTCGGGGGCTACTGGGCTTCGTGCTTATTATTTACAAATATTAAAGGGGAACATCGATCCCCTAATCTGGTGTTGCCACCCGACCAGTGTCTCGGGGGCTATTGCATTGACAATCCAATGCAGAAAATTTAAAGTGCAATATAGTTTTCGAGGAGATTATTATCCTCAGGTTGGTCGGCCGCACCCAACCTGAGTCTCGAGGACTTCGCACACCGCGTTTCTATTCCTAAGTATGTTGCCGAGCTGGGAATTGATCCTCAGGCTGATTTTATGAATCGACTTGAGTCTCAGGGGCTACTAGGGTCAGCGGTTTGATTTTTTTCCTTCAGGTGCATCCCGGATATTAGGCCAACACGCACCTTGAGGGCTAATGGCTATACATCTCAGTAGAGATTACATTGCACAATTCAAAATTAAATTCATAAAAATTAGTCCATGGTCGAGGTGGTGCACTACCTCGGATACATTCCGACGTTGGTGCTAGACTACAATAGACACCCCGGAAGCAGTCCGGCATAAAGCTCGGACGCCAGTGGTTGGCTCCGTAGAAGGCATTTCTGGCATTAAGCTCGGCTAAACTCCTTCGACGTTTTTGAGCCAAGGTGATCTATGACACCTCGGATATAGTCCAGCGTTGGAGCTCGGATACTCTCCGGCGTTGGAGTTTGGATTTAGTCCGGCGTTGGAGCTCGGATATAGTCTGGCGTTGGTGCTTGGCTGCAAAAGATACCTCAAATGCAGTACGGCGTTGGAGCTCGGATGCAAGAGGACACCACCGCACGGGGACAACTTCGAACACGAGGTGGGCGTAAAAATAACAAGGCATTGATAAAGGCCGGAAACTTAAAGGGGCTTCTCGGATACCCGACGTGTAAACTCTTCGGATGCACTTTGGCGATCCTCAAGATCGAAGATGGAAGATTTATTGAACCAGTTTTCAAGACCGACGACCGAAGATGGAGAACAGTTCAGAAGAATCGAGGAGCATCCCCAACTTGAAGACCGGTTCAGGGGGCTACTGACTGTGTCCTGGACTAGGGGGTACTCACCACGTCGTCTCCCCGATCAGTTAGATTGGGCTGAAGACCCCATGGCCGCATACTCATGGGCCAGTTCGGACAACCCCTGCCGCATACAAGGAAGACTCCACAAGACTTGGCGCCCAAGACAAGCACTCTCCTAAACCCTAGGCCTCCGGTGTCTTATATAAACCGAGGCCAGGCTAGTCAATAGGGGATCTCATATTCATTACTACAATCTCGTGGTAGATACATGTACTCTGTACTACACCCATATGAAAACAATCAAAAGCAGCATGTAGGGTATTATCTCATCAAGAGAGCCCGAAGCTGGGGAAAACCCCGTGTCCAAGTTACCATCGCTCCAAGACGCCTAGCTTAGGACCCCTACTACGAGATACGCCGGATATTGAACTGACATCCACGAAAACCTAATTCCACCACCGCAACCTTCTGTACCCGTGAGATCCCATCTTGGGGCCTTTTCCGGCATCCTGCCGGAGGGGGCATTGATCATAGAGGGCTTCTACATCAACACCATAGCCTCTCCGATGATGTGTGAGTAGTTTACCTCAGACCTTCAGGTCCATAATTATTAGCTAGATGGCTTCTTCTCTCTTTTTGGATCTCAATACAAAGTTCTCCATGATTCTCGTGGAGATCTATTCGACGTAATCTTCTTTTGCGGTGTGTTTGTTGAGACCGATGAATTGTGGGTTTATGATCAAGTTTATCTATGAACAATATTTGAATCTCCTCTGAATTCTTTTATGTATGATTGGTTATCTTTGCAAGTCTCTTCGAATTATCAGTTTGGTTTGGCCTACTAGATTGATATTTCTTGCAATGGGAGAAGTGCTTAGCTTTGGGTTCAATCTTGTGGTGTCCTTTCCCAGTGACAGTAGGGGAAGAAAGGCACATATTGTATTGTTGCCATCGAGGATAACAAGATGGGGTTTATATTATATTGCATGAGTTTATCCCTCTACATCATGTCATCTTACTTAAAGCGTTACTCTGTTCTTTTGAACTTAATACTCTAGATGCATGCTGGATAGCGGTCGATGTGTGGAGTAATAGTAGTAGATGCAGGCAGGAGTCGGTCTACTTGTCGCGGAAGTGATGCCTATATACATGATCATACCGAGATATTCTCATAACTATGCTCAATTCTATCAATTGCTCAACATAATTTGTTCACCCACCGTAATACTTATGCTCTTGAGAGAAGCCACTAGTGAAACCTATGGCCCCCGGGTCTATTTTCCATCATATTAATCTTCCAACACTTAGCTATTTTTATTGACTTTTATTTTACTTTGCATCTTTATTATAAAAATACCAAAAATATTATCTTATCATATCTATCAGATATCACTTTCGTAAGTGACCATGAAGGGATTGACAACCCCTTTATTGCGTTGGTTGCGAGGTTTTTATTTGTTTGTGTAGGTGCGAGGGACTTGAGCTGTAACGCCCCGGATCCGATGCGCCAGGTGTCTTCCGTTTATTCGTCGTCTTTGCCATGTCATTTGCTTGCATGTTGCATTTTGCCATGTCATCATATGCATTGCATCATCATGTTTTTTAAAACTTGCATCCGTTCAGGTTCCCCTCGGTTCTCTCCGTTGTCCGTTCTGAGCCCAACCACACTCGCACGCGCCCGCGGCACCTCTCAGTCCTTGGTTTTGTGAGCCGCCAAAAAACGTTCTCGGAATGGGATGAAAGTTGGCGTGCGGTCTCGTTATAGTGTAGGTAGACCGCCTGTCAAATTTTGTCGCATTCGGAGTCCGTTTGATAGCCCAACCGTCATCCGTAGCGGCACCGTTGCCGGTTTATTCGTCGGACATTTTGGTCTCCAAAATCGTCGCCGGTCCTCTCTCTCTTCTCTCCCATAGCCCAAGGCCTCCTACACAGCCCAAGTCCAGCCCTCTAACCCCCCTCCGACCGGAACCATTCGATTGCGATCGGAGGGCCCCGAAACCCCCCTAACCCTAGCTCCTACCTCATATATACACCCCCTTAGTCCATTTTGGGCATTCCCTAGCCTCCACCTTCCTCTAGCCTCTCCCCTCCTTGAAATCCGCACCGGCCAAACCCTGCCCGCCACTTGACGCCGCCGCCGCACCCCGGACCAATCCGGGTGCGCCACATCGTCCCCTCGCGCCTGCCAGCCACTCCCGCGCCGCCATGTGGCCTGGCGACGTCGTCCCGAGCTCCTTCCCCCGCTCCCCGCGCCGCCAGGGCCCGCGGAGCCCATCTCCGGCCCTCTCTGGGCCACGGCAGGCCCGGATCCGCCCGACCGAGCGCCGCCCGCGCCTGCGCCTGACGGTCCCTCTCCCGAGCTCCTCCCGAGCGCGCCTGCTGGTCGCCCCGACCCAGGGCCTCGCCGGAGCCCCGCATCGCTGACCCCGCCCCTGCCGTCGACCCTC
>NC_057799.1:399974573-400020322 GCF_018294505.1 Triticum aestivum
GCCGGCGCCCGCCGGTGCCGCCTCCTCGCTGGAGTTCGCCTCGTCCCAGATCCGGTCCGGGTGGATGAGATCCACCAGGACACCAAACCAAACGCGTCGCCCCTAGACCGCTTCATCCCGCTGTACCACCCCGTCCCGTTTTCTGCGAGGTGAAAATTTGCCCAAGTCCCTGAGATTTTTGCATAATATTGCCTTGTTCATCGCATCATAACTGCTTGTGTGTAGCTCCGTTTTGTGCGTGTAATATATCAAAATATCATTTCATTCCATTGTGCCATGCTTGTTTGAATCCATCTTGACGCCCTTAGCATCGTTGCAAGAGTACTATATGATGTTGTCTGCTGTAGTTTAACTTAACTTGCTCATTTGTCATTTTTATATCTTTTTGTGTGATTTTCTTTTAAGCATGATGTCTAAATGTTTTATGAGCTACTACATGCCGTCTTTGCTGTGGAGAAATCCACTCTTCATGATATGCCATGTGTTGACTATTACAAGCTTGCAATTTAGCCTCCATGATGTTGCTGTTTTCTGTGACTTAGTTTTTCTGCCAAGTCTGTAGATGTTACATTGTGATGCTATGTAAACCTGTTGATACCATGAGTTCTATGCATAATCTGGAGATGTTTACCAAGGGTGTTTTGTTACAAATCTTATGATGTATACATCCATGCCCTTGGTTGCATTTATAGCCTGCTGTAGCTTGTTGAAATCTTGCTCTCAAATTGCTAAGTAATGTTGCTGTCAGCCTGTTAACATTAAGTTCAGGTTTGCCATGTGTTTTGCTAGTGATCCATGAACCCTATGAACTTGATCTTGTCATTCTTAGCTTCATAAGTATGCCATCTTATTGTTGGATGCCTTCACATGCCATGAAATGCTTTGTGATGAGTGATGTGAGCTCGCAAAGATGCCTTCATAATTCTGTTTATGTCATGCTCGGTTTTTCTGCCAAGTCTGAATCTGTTTACGAAACTTGCTATGTTTAATGGGTGCCATCCTATCTTCTGTGCGTTTTTAGCTCGTGATCAGTAAGGGATTTTTGTTCTATGCAATTAGTAGATTCATGCCATGCCTTTGTTTGCTATGATCTATTCCTGTAGCATGTTGTTTGATAGCTCTAAACCTAGCAACCTGATGTTATTTCTGCTATGTCCAGTGATTTCTGCAAGTCTGTGAAACTGTTATTATTTGCAATCTTGCCATGTCCTTTTGAGCATGCTCTAGTGATTTCTAGAGATAGCTCAGTGTTCATGTTCTGTCATGCTTTACCTGTACATCATGTACATGCCTTTTTCTCTCAAGTTAGGATGTTGTAGCATATTGTTTTGATGCGTGCAAAATGCCTAGTTGCTGTTTTGGACAGATTGTTGCTATATCTTGTTTGGAGTGTATGTGTTGCACCGTTGCTCCGTTTTGAGCTTGCTCTATATGAAACTTGCTTAGTTTTGCATGCAGTTTCATATTACCTTGTTGTAACCTTGTTTTGAGAGTGTTTGCTTGATGTTTGAATGCATTTTGCATCAATGTTATGTTTAACTTGGTTTGCTCATATCTTCTAGGCCGTAGCTCCGAACTAAATGAACTTTATATGTAACTTGACTTGAATTTCGTGTAGATCATCTTGGTGCATTTTAACTTGCTGTTTAACAACTTGAACATAAGGTTTATTCAGATCTGGACCAATTTCGAAATTTGCATATGAGGACTTACCGGAATTGTCATATGTTGTTTCCGGCCTCATTTAAACTTGCTTTGATGTGTTGTTCTTGTATGCATCATCTCTTGCCATGAGTAGATTTATGTAGCCTTGTCATGCATCATACTTGGTTGAGCATCATGTCTTGTTTATGTGTTGAGTATTTACCGTGTTGTTTGCTTCTTTCCGGTTGTGCTCCTTCTCGTTAGTTCCTGTTTCGTTGCGATCGTGAGGATTCGTTCGTCTTCATGGCTTGATCTTCTTCATGGACTCGTTCTTCTTCCTAGCGGGATTTCATGCAAGATGACCGTAACCTTGGATCTCATTACTATCATTGCTATGCTAGTTGCTTCGTTCTATCGCTATGCTGCGCTACCTATCACTTGCTCTTCAAGCCTCCCAAATTGCCATGAAACCACCTCTAACCTTTGTCACCCTTCCTAGCAAACCATTGTTTGGCTATGTTACCGCTTTTTGCTCAGCCCCTCTTATAGCGTTGTTAGTTGCAGGTGAAGATGAAGTTTGCTCCATGTTGGATTATGTTGGGATATCACAATATCTCTTATTTAATTAATGCATCTATATACTTGGTAAAGGGTGGAATGCTCGGCCTTATGCCTGGTGTTTTGTTCCACTCTTGCGGCCTAGTTTCCGTCATACCGGTGTTATGTTCCTTGATTTTGCGTTCCTTACGCGGTCGGGCGTTATGGGAACCCCTTGACAGTTCGCTTTGAATAAAACTCCTCCAGCAAGGCCCAACCTGGTTTTACATTTGCCTCACCTAAGCCTTTTTTCCCTTGGGAGTTGCGCTCCCGAGGGTCATCTTTATTTTACCCCCCCGGGCCAGTGCTCCTTCGAGTGTTGGTCCAAACTAGAGCACCGTGCGGGACCGTCCCTTGGCAACTTGGGTTACGTTGGTACCAGTACGCTTAGCTTATCCGGTGTGCCCTAAGAACGAGATATGTGCAGCTCCTATCGGGATTTCTCGGCACATTCGCGGTCTTGCTGGTCTTGTTTTACCAATGTCGAAATGTCTTGTAAATCGGGATTTCGAGACTGATCGGGTCTTCCCGGGAGAAGGAATATCCTTCGTTGACCATGAGAGCTTATAATGGGCTAAGTTGGGACACCCCTGCAGGGTTTGAACTTTCGAAAGCCGTGCCCGCGGTTATGTGGCAGATGGGAATTTGTTAATATCCGGTTGTAGATAACTTGAAGTAAACTCTTCTAAAATACACCAACTGCGTGCGTAACCGTGATTGTCTCTTTTCGGGGTTGTTTGAGAGGAGAACACGGTTTTTGGGTTATGTTTGACGTAAGTAGGAGTTCAGGATCACTTCTTGATCACTACTAGTTGACGACCGCTTGCTAAGCTCCTCTTCTCGCTCTTGTTTCGTAAGTTAGCCACCACACTTTGCTTAGTCGCTGCTGCAACCTCACCACTTTGCCCCTTCCTTACCCATTAAGCTTTGCTAGTCTTGATACCCATGGTAATGGGATTGCTGAGTCCTCGTGGCTCACAGATTACTACAACACCAGTTGCAGGTACAGGTTTTGCGATGATCATGACGCGAGAGCGATGTTACTTGTTTTGGGAGTTCTTCTTCTGCTTCTTCTTCGATCAGGGGATAGGTTCCAGGTCGGCAGCCTGGGCTAGCAGGGTGGATGTCGTTTGATTTTCTGTTTGTGTTTCATACGTAGTCGGATGTTGATCTTATGTATGGTGTATTGATGTATTCTTGGGGCGTTTGTGCCTTTTGTATGTATCCCCATCTATTATGTAATGTTGATGTAACGATATCCACCTTGCAAAAGCGTTTAAATATGCGGTTCTATCCTTGGTGGGACCTTCGAGTCTCTTTAGGATAGTATCGCATATTGGGCGTGACAAGTTGGTATCAGAGCCTCGACCGACCCTAGGAGCCCCCTTGATTGATCGTATAGTTTGGCCGTTGTTGAGTCTAGAAGAAAACTGTTTCTGAGTCTAGTTATATCGGAGAGTAGGAATTCTTTTTACTCCTCAGCCTCTTCGTCGCTCTGGTGAGGAATCTTGACGTAGGTGTTTTGAATTACTCCTCTTCCCCTTCTAACTTTCCTTAGGATCACGCGGTTAGCTTTTCGATCGTTGGTTCTCAGCTCTTTCCATCCGGTGCATTTTCTCGTCAAGTCGATTCGACCTCTTTGTTTTTGCAAGTTCAATCCTCAGTTGTTTTCTTTTCCCACCCGCCCACCCTTTTTCATCTCGGAGCCGGAGCCCGTAATCGAGTATCCATCCTACTCGTGCGAAGTCTTTGCATTCTTTCCTCAATGATTTCAACCGGCGTTTTCTCTTCAAAGCTATTCGTCGATTTCCCCTTCCAAGTTGCCATTGTTTTTCCCGCCCTCCCATCCCCTTGTATTCCCGGAGCTTGAGTCTCATTCGAGCATCAATTTCATTCGTGCGGAGCCTCTCCAGTCTTCCCTCAATTATTTCAACCGGTGAATTCTCATCTCGTTTGACATTCTTCATCTCTTTTCTTCTCCGGTGGACTCAATTCAAGTTTTTTCGGGTTGATCATATTATTTTCCTTGGATCAAGTGTTTTCCTTGCTCGTTCGCCTCTCGCCAGTTTATCCTTCCGGAGTGTTGAAGACATCTCAGAAGATTCGTGTTTGCATCCAATTAATTCGAGGTTGTCACCTCACTCAAGTCTTTCAGTTGTTCCGATGCATCATCTCTCTCTCCGACGATCCTTTTCCATCGGTGTTTCTTTTTAGTGGGCCCTAACCCACAGGTTTTTCCCAGGATCTTACCTGACTCTCCTAAGTTTCCCGGAGTTATTCTCAAATTCTTTTCGAAGTATGACGTAAGTATGGATTTCATAAGTCAGATGTTTTTTTCAAGATCGATTCCAAATTATTTTCATTGTTGGCTCAACCTCTTCGCTTTTCATTTCCCCGGGGTGTCTCAACAAATTTTGGTGTTATTTCTCATCGTCATTCTCAACATTTGAAGACTGAAGTAGAATTTTTTCTTAAATCTTGTCCGTTCTCCTGGAAATTCGCGGTGCTAGCTCGATGGTTATCCTATCAAATTGTTACAAGTCGTGCAATTATTTTCACCCATCCGGAGTATTTCAGGAGTTGTTTTCCGTCTCAATTATCTGGAGGCCTCCATTTCTGTTGAGGATATAACCATTAGAGTCACCCGCTCAGGAGGGGCTGGGTTACGTTGTAATGAACATCACGTGAAGCCCAGTACCAGGCTAGAAGATGGCGGATCAATATTGGGCTTAAGACCCGGAGGCGGCTTAAGGCCCGTAGTGATAAACCGCCGTTATGGCAAGACTTGTAATGTAAGGCAAGAGTAGTTAAGAGTCCGAGCCGGATACTGTTATAAGCCGGCCGGGACTCTGAGAGCCGCGGGGCGTCAACCTCTCTATATAAAGGGACGACCCGGCGGCGGTTCAGGACGAGGGACAACAGATCGAGAGCCGGGCATAGCGATTAAGCTCCCTGGTCATCGAAACCCTAAGTAATACCACCTCAACTGGACGTAGGCTTTTACCTTCACCGTAAGGGGCCGAACCAGTATAACCCTCGTGTTCCTTGTCCCGTTTAACCCCTTTAAGCTTCCTAGCGGCGATGGCTCCACGACTAAGTCCTTGCATGAGGACATCTGCCGTGACAATTCCACGACAGTTGGCGCCCACTGTGGGGCCAGCGCACGGTGGATTTGAGTTCTTGAAGGGCAGCTTCGAAGGGCTCAAGGGATACGCTGTGGGCCGGATGACCAAGAGTCGTCGCGGCAAGCTCTACATCGACGATGCAAACTGGGGCCCCGACGCCGGCTCAATTGAGTACGGGTACCGGGTCCCCTTCGGCGGAATCCATGTCTTTATTGGCAAGATTGGTGAGCCGGGCCCTGAGCCGGACCTCTGCGCCGATCTCATCGAGACGGCTCAACGTGCACGACCCGCCCGGACTTTGCCTGCCTTGAAGCGTGCTTTCGTGGGATGCGTCCATGGAGGGCTCTCTGAAGGATCTGGATCTGGTGATGAGACGGCCGCTCGCTCTGACGGCGAGTCATCCACAGAGGAGACCGATTCGTTATACCAACTTCAAGATGGCAGGCTCAGGGGTTGTTCCGATGGCGACAGTGTTCCGGACCCCTTTGAGCCGCCGAGCCGGGTTGGAATCTTCATGGCTGGCGCACAACCTGTTCAAAACCCCGCCGTCGGGGCAAGAAGCCCTGTGCCCTCACCGGCTCAGGTGCTGATGGATCTCACAGACAAGATGACGGCCCTGTTAACCGCTACGGTCGCCCCAGCGGATCAAGCTCAGCATGACGCGGAGGTGGCACATTTAAAGTTGGATCTAGCAAAAGCCAAGGAGGATCTGGCGGCGGAAGGGATCAGGATGGCTGCGGAGAGGGCGGCTCTCGACGCCCAGACTCAGCTGATTCAGGCACAGTCTTTCCGGCTCACGATGGATCAGAACGCGTCCAATGAGGTCATGAGAAGGAGGCATCAAAAGGCCCAATCTCGACTCCCTCCGGTTTACGATCCTCGAAACCTCTTCAACACGCCTGGTGCAGGGCCCAGTAACCCGCTAGAGATCACGACGCCCGGGGCTGGAACGTCAATTCAGCCTCAAGTGATGGGGCCTCCCCGGGTGAACGCTGCCCCGCCTCAGTATGTGCCAATACCACCGGGTCATTATGCCAACCCGTTGGAAAAGATGGTCGCCGCGGCGGCGCGACTGGCGGCTCTCCCAATCGATGGCGACTCTCCAACGGCGGTTGAAACCCGCCGGGTCAGAGAACTCCTTCAGACGGCTCTAGCGCCGCAGGAGGCATATTCTTATAGCCGGGACAGGATTCATTCAACCCCTCGTCTAGGCCGGAGCCCGAGTTATAGCAGACACATGGTCTCAGCGACCGGCTCAAGCAATGTCCGACGCCATGACTTGCCTCCTGGCCACGGCCCAGCTCATAACGGAGCCTTTCACGCGGTAGACCAAGACAGAGCACGGCAAGAGGCGGAGCAGGCGCCTCAGTTGACGGCTTGCCAGCCACCCCCGGCTTATCCGACGGCTTCTATTGATGCGGGTATACCTACGAGGACTGGAGGTGTCCCTTGTCTAGTGCCGGCTTTTCGCAATGAATGTCTGCCCAAGGATTTCAAAGGGCCTAGGAAGGTGCCTAATTACACGGCTGATTTACAACCCGGAGCATGGATCGAGAGTTATGAGATGGCTATGGAGTTGCTGGAGGTCAGCGAAGCGGCAATGGCCAAGTACTTCACCATGATGTTAGATGGGACTGCCCGCACTTGGTTGAAAGGACTGCCACCGAACTCTATCGGGTCTTAGGCTGAACTAAAGGCCCGGTTCATCCAAAACTTCAAAGATACCTGTAGGCAGTCTATGTCAATTGTGGATTTGACTAACTGTAAGCAGCAGGAGGGTGAGTCTACAACCCATTGGGTTCGCCGGGTCAAAGAGATAATACATTCATCTGATAATATGGATGCCGGCTCTGCAGTCTTAATGTTAGAGCAGAATTGTCGCTTCGCGCCCCTGAAGATGAAGCTCGGGCGGCTCAAGCGCGATTGCAATGATATGGGTACGCTGATGGCGGCTCTGGTTAAGTACGCCGACTCTGATAGTACCAAGGATCCCGCGTCGGATGATGAAAGGACAGGGAAGGGAAAACGGAATGGCAATGGCAAGGGCCCCCAGCATAACCCGGCGAACCAGGGAGGTAACAAGCGTAAGGCTGATGGCAGTATGGAGTTTGTGGCCAACGCCAGTTCACAGGGTAACAACCACCGGCGCAAGGGGAGACCACCTCCCCGCGCCGGCGGGTCAGGCCCGACGCTTGAGCAGTTGTTGAATGAGCCTTGTCCAAGGCATGGCTCTAGGGAAAAGCCGGCCACTCATCTGTGGAAGGACTGCGCAATCATGAAGGCCTTTAAAAATTCCAATGCCTTCAATGGCAACAGTGGCCCGGGCGGCGGCTCAGGCGCTGGCGGCTTTCATGGCCCGGGTGGCGGTTCAAATTCCAATTCTCAGAATGTTCAAGGGGGCTTTAATCAGCAGTCCGGCCAGGGTCATCAGCAGCAGCAGCAGGGGGGATACCAGACCAATCCAAAGCAGCTCAATGGTGGATAGTATCATGTGTTTACCACCAGTTTGTGCAAGCGAGATCAGAAGCTTCATAAAAGGGCTGTGAATGCTGTTGAGCCGGCGGTTCCACGCTATTTAAGATGGTCTGAGCAGCCTATTGTGTGGAGCAGGGAAGATCACCCTCCCCGGGTTGATAATCCGGGTCACCTGGCCCTGGTGGTGGCTCCTCAGGTGGGGGGATATAAATTCACTAAAGTGCTCATGGACGGAGGCAGCAGCATCCTCTATTATGATACCTTCCGTCGTATGGGGTTGATTGATAAGAACCTCAGCCAGTCCAATACAGTTTTCCATGGTGTGGTGCCTGGTAAGTCGGCATATCCAGTTGGTAAGATTGAGCTGGAAGTGGCTTTTGGAGATGAGTACAACTATAGGGCGGAAAAGTTAACCTTTGAGGTGGTTAAGATAAGAAGTCCGTATCATGCTTTATTTGGGCGGCCGGCTTACACCAAGTTCATGGCACGGCCGTGTTACGTGTATTTGCAGCTCAAGATGCCGGGTCACAATGGGACCATTATGGTTCATGGCAGCCGAAAGATAGCCTTGGAGTGTGAGGAAGGTGACGCGGCTTACGCTGAATCTGTTTGTGCGACAGAGGAGTTGAAGTTTTACAAGGACAATGTTGACCCGGCAGATATGACGTCTTTGAAAAAGCCGACCACGGAGCATGAGCCGACAATGAAATTTAAGTCAGCTGATGAGACTAAACTTGTTGACTTTGTTCCAGGTGACTCATCTCAGCAGTTCAGCATCAGTGCCAATCTGGATCCGAAATAGGAAGGCGCGCTCATCGAGTTCATCCGTGAGAACAGGGACATTTTTGCATGGAAACCTTCTGACATGCCAGGTGTACCTAGAGAACTCGCTGAGCACACTCTCAATATTGATCCGAAATTTAAGCCGGTCAGGCAATTCCTTCGGCGGTTTAATGAGGAGAGGCGGAAAGCCATTGGTGAGGAGGTGGCCCGGCTCTTGGCGGCCGGGTTTATTATTGAAGTTTTTCATCCAGAATGGTTAGCTAACCCGGTGCTCGTGCTCAAGAAGAATGGCACCTGGCGGATGTGTGTGGACTACACGGATTTAAACAAGGTTGTCCGGCTGATCCTTTTGCTCTCCCCCGTATTGATCAAATTATTGATGCTACGGCGGGTTGTGAGCGCTTAAGTTTTTTGGACGCTTATTCTGGATACCATCAGACTAAAATGGCAGTTAAGGACCAGGAGAAGACGGCGTTCATCACTCCCTTTGGAGCCTTCTGTTATGTGTCTATGCCTTTTGGGCTCAAGAGTGCGCAGGCGACTTACCAGCGTTGTGTGCAGAATTGTCTTCATAACCAGATTGGGCGCAATGTTCACGCCTATGTGGATGATATCGTGGTTAAATCCAGGGAGAAGGAGACCCTGGTAGATGATCTTAGAGAAACCTTTGATAATCTCCGGGTTTACAAGATGATGCTTAACCCGGCCAAGTGTGTTTTTGGTGTTCCCGCAGGCAAGCTCTTGGGTTTTCTAGTTTCTCACAGAGGCATTGAAGCTAACCCGGAAAAGATCAAGGCAATCACCTCTCTGGCTAAGCCGGCGTGCATAAACGACGTCCAGCGTCTGGCGGGCCGCATCGTTGCTTTGAGCCGGTTTATAAGCCGTTTGGGTGAAAAGGCCATGCCACTGTACCAGTTGATGAAGAAAACAGATGACTTTATCTGGAATGATGCTGCTAATGCTGCTTCTGAGGATTTGAAGAGACAGCTGGCTGAGCCCCCAGTCCTTGCTGCTCCTGTTGACAAGGAGCCCTTATTGCTGTATGTAGCCGCTAACACACAAGCCGTCAGTGTGGCTGTGGTGGTGGAGCGCAAGGAAGAGGGTAAGGAGTATCCGGTTCAGCGGCCGGTTTACTACGTCAGTGAAGTGCTCATTGAGTCCAAACAACGGTATCCACATTGGCAGAAGCTTGTTTACGGGGTATTCATGGCAAGCCGGAAGCTTAAGCATTATTTCCAGGGTCACCCTATCACTGTGGTTAGTTCTGCTCCCCTAGGAGATATCATCCAAAACAGAGAAGCCACAGGAAGAGTGGCTAAGTGGGCTATAGAGCTTGGGCCTCATGGTCTGAAATACGTGCCACACACTGCTATCAAATCTCAAGCATTGGTGGATTTCATCAACGATTGGACAGAGCTGCAGGTGCCTGAAGAGAAACCGGATAATACATACTGGACTATTCACTTCGACGGGTCTAGGCAATTGGAGGGCTCGGGGGCTGGAGTTGTATTAACTTCCCCTCGAGGTGACAAGTTTTGCTATGTGCTACGGTTGATGTTTCCCTGTACTAACAATGCGGCTGAGTACGAGGCCTTGCTCCATGGTCTTCGGATGGCTAAGGAGATGAGCTTGAGCCGGGTATGGTGCTTTGGCGACTCAGATTTAGTGGCTCAACAAGTGTCAGGCAAGTGGGATTCCATGGACCCTCTCATGGCGGCTTATCGCCGTGAAGTTAATGCCATTGCTGGACACTTTCAGGGTTACCAAGTAGAGCACATCGATCGCAGGAAGAACGAAGCGGCTGATGCATTAAGCCGGCTGGGCTCTCAGCGAAAGCCGGTGCCGCCTAATACTTTCTTGGACATTTTGCATAACCCTTCTGTTAAGTTGCCTACAGAGGAAGACTTGGCTGTCCCTGACCCGGAGGCACAGTTGGTGGCGGCTCTCCACATTACCCCAGACTGGATAGTACCATACTTGGTTTACATGACCCGGGGAGAATTACCCGAGGATGAAACTTTGGCCAGACAAATAACCCGGCGGTCTAAGTCAATGATAATTATCAATGGCGAGCTGCATCATCGCAGTGTCACTGGAACTTTCCAGCGTTGTGTTTCCCCTGAGGAAGGTCAAGAAATTTTACGTGAGATTCACGAGGGGGATTGTGGCCATCATGCCGGCTCAAAATCCCTTGTGGCCAAGGCTTTTTGTCATGGTTTTTATTGGCTGACGGCTCATGCTGATGCGGAGGACTTGGTCAGTAAATGTGACGGTTGTCAGAGGTTCTCGCGACGGGCTCATGTGCCGGCTCAGGAGCTGAGGATGATTCCAATTACTTGGCCATTTGCGGTCTGGGGGCTTGATATGGTTGGGCCTTTTAAAAGATCCAAGGATAAGAAGACTCACCTCTTGGTGGCGGTCGACAAGTTCACAAAGTGGGTTGAAGCAGAGCCAGTTAGTAAGTGTGATGCAGCCACAGCGGTTCAGTTCATGAAAAGGGTGATATTTCGCTTTGGTTTTCCACATAGCATTATAACTGACAATGGTACCAATCTGTCTAAAGGCGCCATGGAGGAGTTTTGTCAACGAGAGCATATTCGACTTGATGTTTCATCAGTGGCTCACCCTCAATCCAATGGTCAAGCTGAGAGAGCTAATCAGGAGATTTTGAAGGGCATCAAGCCCCGGCTTTTGGTCCCTTTGCAACGGACGCCGGGTTGTTGGGTGGAGGAGTTACCCTCCGTGTTATGGAGCATCAATACTACTCCTAACAGGTCTACGGGTTACACACCTTTCTTCATGGTTTATGGAGCGAAAGCAGTCCTCCCTAGCGACATCCGTCATGACTCGCCTCGAGTGGCGGCTTATGTTGAGGCGGATAATGAGCGGGCGCGCCAAGATGCTCTTGACTTGTTGGACGAAAAGTGTGATGTGGTAGCAGCTCGTTCGGCGATTTACCAACAAGACCTGCGCCGCTATCACAGCCGCCTGGTTAAGTCCAGGGTCTTCCAGGAAGGTGATCTGGTGCTCCGGCTCATCAAAGATCAAACAGATGCACACAAGTTATCCCCGCCTTGGCAAGGGCCCTTTGTGGTCAGCAAGAACTTGCACAACGGGTCATACTACCTTATCGATGTTCGGGAGCACAAAGATTCACGTAAGTCGGAGGAAGAGACCCGTCGGCCGTGGAACATAGCTCAGCTTCGGCCTTATTACACTTGAGCCACCGGCTCTCATAATGTACATATTTCTATAGCCATGTATATATTATGATAAATAATAAAGCAGGACCTCTGTCCTTTTCTCCTCCAAAGGTAAATGTGTTATTTCCATTACAACAATACATGGTCACTTGGAGGTGGATCCGGCTTACGATCGTATTCGAATCTAGCCGTTAACAGTATGATCACCTGGGGGCTTCCTGTTCAAACATAGGTCGTATTCGAACCAAAGAGAACATAGCTGTCGGTACCCACTTGATTGGCAAATTGCCGAGCTCATTGGGGAGTTTTTCTTGATCATATTTGAATCATAGCTCAACCCCCTTTGGGAACCGACGTGGATCGTATTCGAATCAGCGTCGTTAAACAACTCTGAAGGTCATTTGGGGGCTTCCTGTTCAAACATAGGTCGTATTCGAACCAAAGAGAACATAGCTATCGGTACCCTCTTGATCGGCAACGCCAAAGCCACTGGGGGCTATATGATCGCATTCGAATCTTAGCTTAACCCCTTTGGGACGGTTCTCTGGTAGTATTCGAATCAGAAGCCCCTAAGTTTTGATATTCTGGTTTGCAACAGTGTGCAGGGGCGGTTCTTACTCCGCCGGCTTAACTTTGATTAACAATGTTGATAGCACACAATAAGCATTATCGATGCTGGTGAACCGGAGTTGAGTTCTCAACCTCATTATTTGGGTTACATAAACCGGAAGTATACTTGAAGGCTTGCAAGTATGCTATTATGGTTACCTCGAGGATATAATTGAGAGCCGGTCTTTGATGACTTTGGTTCATATTCCGGGTTATATGTAAAATATATGCCTCTCAGTGCGGTAAGCCGCCCAGAGACTTGTGATTTGTTTTTTATGCAGGACAATTAAAGACAGCTCTTTAACTTAAGGAAAGTAGATGATCGAACATAACCCGGAGGCATATAAAGGAGTAGCTTCAATGGCGTTAAGCACTCTACACGTGCACGATGGCACGACAAAATTAAGTGTTTGTCCTACGACAATATTAACAAATTCCCATCTGCCACATAACCGGGATTCTGAGACTGATCGGGTCTTCCTGGGAGAAGGAATATCCTTCGTTGACCATGAGAGCTTATAATGGGCTAAGTTGGGACACCCCTGCAGGGTTTGAACTTTCGAAAGCCGTGCCCACGGTTATGTGGCAGATGGGAATTTGTTCTTGTAGTTACCTTGAAGTAAACTCTTCTAAAATACACCAACTTCGTGCGTAACCGTGATTGTCTCTTTTCGGGGTTGTTTGAGAGGAGAACACGGTTTTTGGGGTATGTTTGACGTAAGTAGGAGTTCAGGATCACTTCTTGATCACTACTAGTTGACGACCGCTTGCTAAGCTCCTCTTCTCGCTCTTGTTTCGTAAGTTAGCCACCATACTTTGCTTAGTCGCTGCTGCAACGTCACCACTTTACCCCTTCCTTACCCATTAAGTTTTGCTAGTCTTGATACCCATGGTAATGGGATTGCTGAGTCCTCGTGGCTCACAGATTACTACAACACTAGTTGCAGGTACAGGTTTTGCGATGATCATGACGCGAGAGCGATGTTACTTGTTTTGGGAGTTCTTCTTCTACTTCTTCTTCGATCAGGGGATAGGTTCCAGGTCGGCAGCCTGGGCTAGCAGGGTGGATGTCGTTTGAGTTTCTGTTTGTGTTTCATCCGTAGTCGGATGTTGATCTTATGTATGGTGTATTGATGTATTCTTGGGGCGTTTGTGCCTTTTGTATGTATCCCCATCTATTATGTAATGTTGATGTAATGATATCCATCTTGCAAAAGCATTTCAATATGCGGTTCTATCCTTGGTGGGACCTTCGAGTCTCTTTAGGATAGTATCGCATATTGGGCGTGACATGAGCGTGGCCTCCTACTGGATTGATACCTTGGTTCTCAAAAACTGAGGGAAATACTTACGCTACTTTGCTGCATCACCCTTTCCTCTTCAAGGGAAAACCAATGCAGTGCTCAAGAGGTGGCAAGAAGGATTTCTGGCGCCGTTGCCGGGGAGTCTACGCAAAAGTCAAAATACCAAGTACCTATCACAAACTCTTATCTTCCGCATTACATTATTTGCCATTTGCCTCTCGTTTTCCCCTCCCCCACTTCACCCTTGCCGTTTTATTCGCCCTCGCTTTTCCCGTTCGCCTCTTCTTCGCTTGCTTGTCGTTATGGCTAGTCCTCTATCTTCTCCGTTGTCTCCCGAGAATGAAGTTCTTAATTTTAAGCAAAGGGAGGGAGAAAATCTAAAAGTGGCTTGGTATAGAATTTGCAATGCTCAAATTAGATCTACCAGGAAGCAATCTACTTCCGTTCTTATCCACAATTTTTATGTAGGCGCTACTCCTTGGTACAGATATATTCTTGATACCATTACCGGAGGGAATTTCTTGGGTAGCCATACTTTTGATTCTTATAATGCTATGATAGATTTGTTTGGCTCACCACCTCTTTTGGTTAATGGAACTATGTTAACTTTGGAGCATGTAATGCAAAGACTTGAAATTATTGAAAATAAAGTTGCTACCGTAGAGTTAATTGAAAATTTGGATCAAAGGATCCATAACCAAATTACCTAATATGGATCTAAAGTAGGAGTCACTTTGAAAAATATTAAGGAGAAGGAACCCATAGTTGATGAAAGAATAAATCAGGATTCCACTAGAATCGATAAACTTGAGGGTATCATTACCAACTTGGGGACCGCCTTTTCTTCCGTAAAGAATACTCCATGTCCTCCAACTAAAATTGCCAAGCTTGTTTATGTTCCTAAAAATAAGGGTGAATCGTCTAGTAAGGAAAATGCGGATCTAAAATCAATAAGTGTTCATCCCAATCTTTTTGCTATCATTAAGGAACCGTTTGTTGCAAATGATTTTCTTGATTTTGTGCCTAGAAGTTTGATAATTAATAGAAAGAAAGAAACTCCTAAGGGTGATAGGTGTATTATTGAAGAATTGCCTACCAAAGATGGCAATACCTAGATCTATCCTTGCTTTTATGCCTAGCTAGGGGCGTTAAACGATAGCGCTTGTTGGGAGGCAACCCAAATTTATTTTTAGTTTTTTGCTTTTTGCTTCTGTTTAGGAATAAATCTTTGATCTAGACTCTGGTTATATTTGTTTTTATGTTTTAATTAGCGTTTGTGCCAAGTTAAACCTATAGGATCTTCTTGGATGATAGTTATTTGATCTTGCTGAAAATTCTAGAAACTTTCTGTTCACGAAAAAATTGTTAAAAATCACCAGAACGTGATAAAATATTGATTCCAATTGCTTCTAGTCAATAAAAAATTTTCCTAGGCTTCCTATTTTGGATGAAGTTTTTGAGTTCCAGAAGTTTGCGTTAGTTACAGATTACTACAGACTGTTCTGTTTTTGACAGATTCTGTTTTTCGTGTGTTGTTTGCTTATTTTGATGAATCTATCGCTAGTAAAATAGTTTATAAACCATAGAGAAGTTGGATTACAGTAGGTTTAACACCAATATAAATAAAGAATGAGTCCATTACAGTACCTTGAAGTGGTGTTTTGTTTTCTTTCGCTAACGGAGCTCACGAGATTTTCTGTTAAGTTTTGTGTTGTGAAGTTTTCATGTTTCGGGTAAAAGATTTGATGGATTATGGAACAAGGAGTGGCAAGAGCCTAAGCTTGGGGATGCCCATGGCACCCCAAGATAATCTAAGGACACCAAAAAGCCAAAGCTTGGGGATGCCCCGGAAGGCATCCCCTCTTTCGTCTACTTCCATCGGTAACTTTACTTGGAGCTATATTTTTATTCACCACATGATAAGTGTTTTGCTTGGAGCGTCTTGTATGATTTGAGTCTTTATTTGTTAGTTTGCCACAATCATCCTTTCTGTACACACCTTTTGAGAGAGACACACATGATTCGGAATTTATTAGAATACTCTATGTGCTTTACTTATATCTTTTGAGCTATATAGTTTTTGCTCTAGTGCTTCACTTATATCTTTTAGAGCACGGTGGTGGATTTGTTTTATAGAAACTATTGTTCTCTCATGCTTCAGTTAGATTATTTTGAGAGTCCTACAAAACAGCGTGGTAATTTGCTTTAATTATGATAGGCATTCAAGATTAATAAATTTTTCTTACGAGTGTGTTGAATACTATGAGAAGTTTGATGCTTGATAATTGTTTTGAGAAATGAAGATGGTGATATTACAGTCATGCTAGTTGAGTAGTTGTGGATTTGAGAGATACTTGTGTTAAAGTTTGTGATTCCTGTAGCATGCACGTATGGTGAACCGTTATGTGATGAAGTCGGAGCATGATTTATTTATTGATTGTCTTCCTTATGAGTGGCGGTCGGGGACGAGCGATGGTCTTTTCCTAACAATCTATCCCCCTAGGAGCATGCACGTAATACTTTGCTTTGATAACTTGTAGATCTTTGCAATAAGTATATGAGTTCCTTATGACTAATGTTGAGCCCATGGATTATACGCACTCTCTTCCTTCCACCATTGCTAGCCTCTCTAATACCGCGCACTTTTTGTCGATATCATACACCCACCATATACCTTCCTCAAAACAGCCACCATACCTACCTATCATGGCATTTCCATAGCCATTCCGAGATATATTGCCATGCAACTCACCACCATTCCGTTTATTATGACACGCTCCATCATTGTCATACTGCCTCGCATGATCATGTAGTTGACATCGTATTTGTGGCAAAGCCACCGTTCATAATTCTTTCATACATGTCACTCTTGATTCATTGCATATCCCGGTACACCGCCGGAGGCATTCACATTGAGTTGTAATTGTTGAGTTGTGAGTAAATAAAAGTGTGATGATCATCATTTTTAGAGCATTGTGCCAAGTGAGGAAAGGATGATGGAGACTATGATTTCCCCACAAGTTAGGATGAGACTCCGGACTAAATAAAAAAAAGAGGCCATAAAAAAGGAGAAAAGGCCCAAATAAAAAAATGAGATAAAAAGAGAGAAGGGACAATGTTACTATCCTTTTACCACACTTGTGCTTCAAAGTAGCACCATGATCTTCATGATGGAGAGTCTCCTATGATATCACTTTCATAAACTAGTGGGAATTTTTCATTATAGAACTTGGCTTGTATATTCCAATGATGGGCTTCCTCAAAATGCCCTAGGTCTTCGTGAGCAAGCAAGTTGGATGCACACCCACTTAGTTTCTTTTGTTGAGCTTTCATATACTTATAGCTCTAGTGCATCCGTTGCATGGCAATCCCTACTCACTCACATTGATATCTATTAATGGGCATCTCCATAGCCCGTTGATATGCCTAGTTGATGTGATACTATCTTCTCCCCTTTTGTCTTCTCCACAACCACCATTCTATTCCACATATAGTGTTATGTACATGGCTCACGCTCATGTATTGCGTGAAGATTGAAAAAGTTTGAGAACACCAAAAGTCTGAAACAATTGCTTGGCTTGTTATCGGGGTTGTGCATGATTTAAATACTTTGTGTGGTGAAGATAGAGCATAGCCAGACTATATGATTTTGTAGGGATAACTTTCTTTGGCCATGTTATTTTGAGAAGATATAATTGCTTAGTTAGTATGCTTGAAGTATTATTATTTTTATATCAATATTAAACTTTTGTCTTGAATCTTTTGGATCTGAACATTCATACCACAATTAAGAGAATTACATTGAAATTATGCCAAGTAGCATTCCGCATCAAAAATTCTATTTTTATCATTTAGCTACTCGAGGACGAGCAGGAATTAAGCTTGGGGATGCTTGATACGTCTCCGACGTATCTATAATTTTTGATTGCTTCATGCTATATTATATTCTGTTTTGGATGATTAATGGGCTTTATTATACACTTTTATATTATTTTTGGGTCTAACCTATTAACCGGAGGCCCAGCCCAAATTACTGTTTTTGCCTATTTCAGAGTTTCGCAGAAAAAGAATATCAAACGGAGTCCAAATGGAATGAAACCTTCGGGATTTTCGGAACAAACGTGATCCAGAGGACTTAGACCCTACATCAAGAAAGCAACCAGGAGGGCACGAGGTAGGGGGGCGCGCCTACCCCCTTGGGCGCGCCCTCCACCCTCGTGGGGCCCACATTGCTCCACCGACGTACTTCTTCCTCCTATATATACCTACGTACCCCCAAACCAACAGAAGCATCCACGAAAACCTAATTCCACCACCACAACCTTCTGTACCCGTGAGATCCCATCTTGGGGCCTTTTCCGGCGTCCTGCCGGAGGGGGCATTGATCACGGAGGGCTTCTACATCAACACCATAGCCTCTCCGATGATGTGTGAGTAGTTTACCTCAGACCTTCGGGTCCATAGTTATTAGCTAGATGGCTTCTTCTCTCTTTTTGGATCTCAATACAAAGTTCTCCATGATTCTCGTGGAGATCTATTTGATGTAATCTTCTTTTGCGGTGTGTTTGTTGAGACCGATGAATTCTGGGTTTATGATCAAGTTTATCTATGAACAATATTTGAATCTCCTCTGGATTCTTTTATGTATGATTGGTTATCTTTGCAAGTCTCTTCGAATTATCAGTTTGGTTTGGCCTACTAGATTGATCTTTCTTGCAATGGGAGAAGTGCTTAGCTTGGGGTTCAACCTTGCGGTGTCCTTTCCCAGTGACAGTAGGGGCAGCAAGGCACGTATTGTATTGTTTCCATCGAGGATAACAAGATGGGGTTTATATCATATTGCATGAGTTTATCCCTCTACATCATGTCATCTTACTTAAAGCGTTACCCTGTTCTTTTGAACTTAATACTCTAGATGCATGCTGGATAGCGGTCGATGTGTGGAGTAATAGTAGTAGATGCAAGCAGGAGTCGGTCTACTTGTCACGGACGTGATGCCTATATACATGATCATACCTAGATATTCTCATAACTATGCTCAATTCTATCAATTGCTCAACAGTAATTTGTTCACCCACCGTAATACTTATGCTCTTGAGAGAAGCCACTAGTGAAACCTATGGCCCCCGGGTCTATTTTCCATCATATTAATCTTCCAACATTTAGCTATTTTTATTTCCTTTTATTTTACCTTGCATCTTTATTATAAAAATACCAAAAATATTATCTTATCATATCTATCAGATCTCACTTTCCTAAGTGACCATGAAGGGATTGACAACCCCTTTATTGCATTGGTTGCGAGGTTTTTATTTGTTTGTGTAGGTGCAAGGGACTTGAGCGTGGCCTCCTACTCGATTGATACCTTGGTTCTCAAAAACTAAGGGAAATACTTACACTACTTTGCTGCATCACCCTTTCCTCTTCAAGGGAAAACCAATGCAGTGCTCAAGAGATAGCGCTTGCCCATGACCCGCGTTGAATGCGTGACGTGGGGGTCGTGCGTGGAATGACCGCAGCATGCTTGCGTCATCCCATAGTGAATAGTAAAGAGGCGGCCTGCGTTTTCCCTAAAAGAGAGGGAAAATTGTGGGGCCACTGCTCATTACTCTCTCAGCCTTGTAACCGCCGTTCCATGTTTCCCATCGTGCCCGCCCTCTTCACCACGTATGCTGCATGCACGGTGTGGGGTAGGTGACGGATGCGCGGGATATGAGGAGATGCGCGATGGCCGATACTTATGTGCCTTTGATTGGGCGGGGAGGGCAGTCGATGACCCTGCTTGCTGCCAACTTAATGAGCCGGATTTGAACAGGCTCTTCAGAGGCGTAGAGCTGGTCTTCAGCCTTCCCCGCTTGGCTATAAAAAAGGACTCGGGAGGAGGAGGGGAGGCATCTTCTCGCACCTTCCCTTCGCCTCCATCTTCCATTCACTGCCATGGCGAGAGGGCGTGGTCGCGGCCGTTCTCCTGCGGAGGCGACTAGGTCTTCCTCCCGCTAGAGAACCGCGGCGGTCAAGGAAGACCCAGCCGTCCAAGGCGAAGGCCATGCTCGAGGTGGAGGTGCCGGACGGGGCCGCGGTCGGCGAGGCAGTCGAGGTAGAGGCAGTCGCGGACGGGGAACACCTGCGTCATCGCCATCTCCGTCACCATCTCCGCCACCGTCTCCTCCTGCTTTGTCGAGCGGCCATGTTGGGGACATGGCGCTGGAGTTCATCTTGCAGCTACGTGAGCCACCGCGTAGCCGCCTTCGCCTTCCCGAGGCGTTCGTGAGGGTGCTGGAGATCGACCAGCGGCCGAGTATAAGGCTTCACATGAAGGGGTGTTGCAATGGCGATATGTGGGTGAACACAGGGTTCCCCGCCCCTCATGTGATGTTCCTTCATCGGGGTTGGAAGACCTTCGCACGTGCCCACTGCTCTATGAAGGGGCACGTTCTCCTCTTCAAAGCGACTTGCCCTCCGTCAAGGTCTTCGGGCGCTCGGGGCACAGGAAAGGGTGCTGCGCGGAGAGCTCGACCGACGACAAGAGCTCCTCCTCGAGCGGTGATGAGGAGGGAACCAGCGGGGAGGACGACGGGGACGGGTCCGACTAGGCGTCTTACGCCCCGTCCCTAGGCGGAGCCGGCAGTAGCACCATCTGCACCCGGCCCTCTCCCCGGCAAGAAGTTTGCCGGGGGGAGGCAGTTCTTGGTGGTGGCTCCTCGAGCCAGCTCCTTGAACTTCTCGGGGCCGTCGCTCTGGCGGCTGGTGCTGGAGGGTTGGAGAAGACGAAGAAGGTGGGTGGCGGGCCGTCAAGTGGGAGTACGATGGCGTCGACGCCTTCGTCGCGTATTGCCGGCCCGCTGCCTCATCTTTCGGCCTCTTCCCCGGCACCGTCATCACCAGCCTTCTTCTAGGCGGCCGCGGGGATGTTCTCTTGGTGTCTTCTGCTACTCGTACCTCACCTAGGCGCTCCTTTTGCCCCCCTGCCATCCCGATCTGTTTCCCGAGGAGAGGGACAAGAAAGGGATTATATGCATCTTATCCTTTTTTTAGACTTAAGCCCGCGGGCACTTGTTGAATTTTAGACTTTGTAATCCCCTTGATCAAGATCACACTCCATAGGAATTGTACTTGTTAAAAACGTATTAATGAAGAAAAGGGGTGTTTGCCAGGTTCTTTTGTGCGCGAGCGAGGCCCACACCAAGGATCGAATCCTTGTTATCTTAAAATAAACATTGTTACCCGGCAACAGACCTTGCCGTCCTCCTGCTCTATGGCTCGACTACACTCCCGCCCTTGGTGGAGGTAGAGGCAAAGTAGGTTTAGGCCCTTCGTTTGTTCCCTTTCCATCGCACTATAACCAAGTTCCGGCCCAAAGAAAGGTTCTTGGACACGGGAAAGAGGGAGCACGACGGTCTAAGAGTGAGTGAAGCTTCGTACGTTCAAGTTCCATACGGAAGTGTAGAGTGGGGGATGAAAGACTTATCTGATTCTGCAGCCCCCGGCAACCTTGGCTTGCCATGGTCGGATTTCTGGATCTGCAGCCCCCGGCAACCTTGGCTTGCCGGGGTTGGGGCGTCGGCCTGTTTCCTTTCCCCCAAACATCTCAGCAGAAACGCCCGCGCATCCTGCGAACTAAAAGAAAGGACGGGAAGGAACAGAGAGACGCACACTCAACCTCTATGCTAGGGGTTAGTCGCCGCTAAGCACTATCGACCCTAACAAAGAGAGAGACTCAACCTAGCATGCATGCTAAAACTTAGGGCGCCAGTGCTTCATTTATTTATGCTCAGGGTCTGCGCATGGCTCTGTACATAGGGTTACATGCCTTGCCGGCAAGGCTAGTACAAAATGGGGGTCGCTGGGGCTCTCGGCAACCGTGCCTTAGGGGTAAAACTTGCGAAGATGTTCGATATTCCAGGAATTGCTCACCTGAATGCCATCTTCGGTCTCCAGGCAGACTGCGCCGGGCCTGGTGACTCGTATTACCCAGTAAGGGCCTTCCCACTTTGGCGTTAACTTGTTTGAATTCTTGGCGGATTGAATTCGCCGAAGAACAAGGTCACCTTCCCCAAGGCTTCGGGCGTGAACCTTGCGGCTATGATAGCGGCGCAAG
Organism: Triticum aestivum; assembly: GCF_018294505.1. Lineage (NCBI taxonomy): Eukaryota > Viridiplantae > Streptophyta > Magnoliopsida > Poales > Poaceae > Triticum > Triticum aestivum. The sequence continues at coordinate 399,996,412 of NC_057799.1, forward strand.
GCTTGCTGGTAGCGAGCGGCTCGCACAGCAGCCCGAAGACGATCTTCCTCAAGGAGCGTCGCATCCTCTTGATGCAACTGCTCTTGCTCAAGCTCATCATAAGCGAGCACTCGAGGTGACCTGTATATGAGTTCCGTGGGGAGAACTGCTTCTGCCCCGTGTACCAGGGAAAAGGGTGTCTGGCCAGTGGCTCGATTTGGTGTCGTTCTGATCGACCAAAGAACCGTTGGCAATTCATCAATCCAGCGCCTTCCGCACTTGTGCAGCTTGTCAAAAGTTCTGGTCTTGAGGCCCCGCAGCACTTCTGCGTTCGCTCTCTCGGTCTATCCGTTACTTCTGGGATGAGCAACAGAAGCAAAACAAACCTTGCTGCTGAGATCACGAATGTACTGCATGAAGGTGCGGCTTGTAAACTGTGTGTCATTGTCGGTGATGACCCTATTGGGCACACCAAAACGGCAGACTAGCCCCTTGAAGAACTTGACAGCTGACTATGCCATCACCTTTCTCACTAGCTCCACTTCCGGCCACTTTGTGAACTTGTCGATTGCGACGTACAAGTACTCAAAGCCCCCGACAGCACGGGGAAAGGGGCCCAGTATATCGAGCCCCCAGACCGAAAATGGCCAGGAAAGAGGGATGGTCTGAAGAGCTTGAGCCGGTTGATGAAGCTTCTTTGAATGGAAGTGGCACGCTTCACACTTGGTTACTAGTGCCGTCGCATCCTGGAGAGCGGTGGGCCAGAAGAAACCTTGCCGGAATGCCTTGCCGGCAAGGGCTCTTGACCCTATGTGGGAGCCACACATGCCTCCATGTATCTCTGCCAACAGCCTCAGTCCGTCTTCCCGAGGAATGCACTTCAACTTCACGCCGTTCGGTCTCCTTCTGTATAGGGTATCATCCACAAACTGGTACATGCTGGACTGACGGGCTACTTTCTCTGCTTCTTCCTGCTCCTCGGGGAGATCTCCTGTTTGGAGGAAACGGACGGTGGGCTGCGCCCATGCCAGAGCCTAGGGCTCGATGGCAAGGACTAAAGGCACATCTTTGGCCATAAGGGCAGCTGCCTCTACGGCCAGGGCTTGAGGCTTTGCCGGGGGTTGCTGCTCTCCGGCAAGCTTGGGACACCCGGCAACGTCCTTGCCGGCGGCTCCTGGGAGCTCAGCGGGAAAGTACTTGCCGGGGCCCGCCTTCCTTCATTTTCTCTGTCCTGCTGATGGTTCAATGGATGGCTGAGTTAATTGAAGCACAAAGGTACCTGGTTCCACAGGCAACTTGAGGGCAGCGCGTTTTGACAGGTCGTCAGCAGTGCCATTCTTCTCTCGGGGAACATGCTCTGCTTGCAATCCGTCAAAGCGCTCTTCCAACTTCCTCACTTCATCCACATAGTCCTCCATCAGCGGGCTCTAGTAATCCTTGTTAACTTGCTTGACGACGAGCTATGAATCACCACTGATGATGAGCTTCCTGATCCTGAGGTCTGTCGTGATCCTGAGACCGGCAATCAGTCCCTCGTACTCCGCTGTGTTGTTCGTTGATTTTTCCAAGTGAAAGTGCATCTGGACTACGTACTTGAGGTGCTCCCCGGTGGGTGTGACGAGTAGTACGCCGGCACCAACACCTTGCAATGAGAAAGCTCCATCAAAGTACATAATCCAATCGCGGCATGTTTCCTTGCTGGGAAGGGTGGTCTCTTGAACTTCTTCGTCGGGCGTTGCAGTCCATTCTGCTATGAACTCTGCCAAGGCTCGGCTCTTGATCGTTGAAGTACTTTCAAACTTGAGGCCAAAGCTCGACAGCTCCAATGGCCACTCCACAATCCTCCTAGTTGCATATGGGTTGTGCAAGATTCGTTGCAATGGGAGGCAGGTGACAACGGTGATCTCATGTGCTTGGAAATAGTGGCGCGGCTTTCTCGAGGCCATGAGGAGGCAGAAAAGTAGCTTCTGCATACCAGAATATCTTGACCTAGCCCCCTGCAAGAGGGAACTGACAAAATAAACTGGGTGCTGCACCATCTTCTTCTTCTTCTGTTCAACTTCGCTCATCTGCGCAGACTCCGCCTTGCTGGGATCGGGCCTTGCCGAGGGTTCCGCCTTGCCGGCGTCTAGCCCCGCCGGGGAGGGCCCCGGCCCATCATCTGACGGCTCCGCTGCTACTGCTGCTTCTCTCTCGATTTCCCTTTGCGCCACTAGAGCAACACTGACCCCTTGATTCGTTGCCGCTAAGTATAGCAGCAACGGCTCTTGTGGTTTAGGTGCGACTAGTATCGGCGTGGAGGAAAGGTACCTCTTCAAATCTTGCAGAGCTGCCTCTGCCTCTGGAGTCCATTTTACTGGACCCGCCTTTTTCAAAACTTTGAAAAAGGGGAGGGCATGCTCAGCAGATTTGGAGATGAACCTACTCAGGGCAGCAACGCAGCCGGCGAGCCTATGGACGTCCCTGACTCATTTCGGTGCCTCAATCTGCTCAATGGCTTTGATATTGTCGGGATTTTCTTCGATTCCGCGTTGAGACACAAAGAACCCAAGAAGTTTGCCGGACGGGACACCGAACACACACTTCTCTGGGTTGAGCTTGAGGTTGATCTTGCGCATATTTGCAAATGTTTCTTCTAGATCTTGTACGAGCGTGGCCCTGTCCTTGTTCTTGACTACTATATCATCCATATAGGCTTCCATATTTCTATGCAGTTGGGGCTCAAAACCAATTTGGACCGCCCGGGAAAACATCGAACCAGCGCTTTTCAACCCAAAAGGCATTCGTACAAAACAGTACGTACCACATGGGGTGATGGACGCGGTCTTCTCTTCGTCTTCCTTCATCATGAAGATCTGGTGGTATCCTGAATAGGCGTCGCGGAATGACAGCAGGTCACACCTAGCAGTGGAGTCTACAATCTGGTCGATGCGTGGCAGAGGGAAAGGATCCTTTGGACAGGCTTTATTGATATCTGTGTAGTCAATACACAACCTCCACTTCCCATTCGCCTTATGAACCACCACCAAATTGGCCAACCACGTGGGGTGGAGTACTCCTCTAACCAGGCCTGCCACCTCCAACTTCGTGATCTCTTCAATGATGAACTCTTGTCGCTCCAAAGCTTGCTTCCTGACCTTCTGCTTGACGGGCCGCGCGTGAGGACAGACAACAAGATGGTCCTCAATCACCTCCCTGGGAACGTCGGGGATGTCAGATGCTTGCCATGCAAATACATCGACATTCGCCTGCAGGAAGGCGATGAGCGCGCTTTCCTATTTGCTGTCGAGGGTGGAGCTTATGGTAAAAGCCCCGCCCATGTCGTCCTCCTTGACGGACACCTTCTTGGTCTCTGGTTGTGCAGCCTTGGACTTCTTGATCTTGCCGGTGGAGCTCTCTGGCACGTCCTCAACGGGAGCACAGCACTCCGAAGAGGTGCGCTTGCCGGAGTGGGTGCAAGAGGTCTTGCCGGAAAAGGTCTCGCCGGAAGAGGTCTTGCCGGCAGAGGTCTTGTTGGCCTTCTTCCTTCCTGGGGCTTCAGCGGCAGGAGCAAGTGCCTTGGTGGCAGTTGCTACAACTGCCTCTCGGTAGAGTTGGTCAGCGCAGATGAGCGCGTCTTTCTTGTCAGAGGGGACGGTGATGATGGTCAGCGGCCCAGGCATCTTCAATGTGTTGTAGGCGTAGTGTGACGCCGCCATGAACTTGGCCAGCGCTGGGCGGCCAAGGACCCGTTGTACGGCAAGGGGATCTCGGTCCTATAGTTTAGCTCGCCCCCAAACATAACGGGAGCGTGTTTTACCTTTCGGCTGACTCCTTCCCGGGTTGACCCCTTGAAACATGCCCGTCTCCTCGAGATCTCCATCAGGAATCTGCAGCTTCTTGATCACAGCGGGCGAGATCAAATTCAGACCGGCCCCACCGTCAACCAGCACTTTTGTCACCTTGAGGTTGCGTATCGTTGGTGAAACCAACAACGGCAAACACCCGACCGCAGTTGTGCGAACAAGGTGATCCTCGGTGTCAAAAATGATGGGCTTGCAGGACCACTTCAGTGGCTTCTGGGCATCGAACGATGGCTCTGCCGTAGTGATCTCACACACCCACTACTTCAATTGGCGGTGAGAGGTGTGCAGCGAGGCGCCACCGTCGACGCACATGGCCTCTGTAGCTTTCTGGAATTCGTGCTCACCGGACTCGTCGTCCTCGTCATGATCATCATCTTCCTCCTTCTTGTCGTGGCCCTAAGCGGGCCTCTCTTGTTGATTATCTTTGCCGCGGCGACCTCCTTGGCCGCCACGCTTCTTGCCGGACCCCTCAGCACCATCCTGACCCTTCTCCTTGTCCCGCCTTTCATATTCAGCTTTCTGCTTCTCTGCAAGCAGCTCAACCTATCGGCAGTTCTGGAGGTCATGGCCCTTGGTGCGCAGGATCTTGCAGTACTGTTTATCGGAGCCTCCTGGCTTGTCGACGGCCGCCAAGGCCCGGCAGGCGGCGCACCCAGCAACCTCCTTGCCCGGGTCGTCAGCCTTGGCCTTCTTGGCGGCGTCGGGGTCGCCGGATCCCTCAACGGCAAGCACAGTCTTGCCCTTACGCTTCCTGTTGTGGCTCCAGCCCTTCTTTGTCGGGGCGGCGGTGTCTTCGTCTGGGGAGTCGGTTTCCGCACCGGCGTCTTCGCCGGGGTACTTCCTCCCCTCTTCAGCTCGAGCACATCTATCGGCCAGAACATAAAGTTCAACCACATCCTTGACCTTGTTCATCGCCAACTCTTCACGCATCTTGCGGTTGTGCACATTCTGATGGAATGCGCTGATGACAGCAGCGGGATGAACATCTGGGATGTTGTACTGCACCCGTCTGAACCTCTGTATGTACTTGCGCAGGTTTTTGCCTTCTTTATGGGGGATGATATGCAAATCGCTTGCCTGGCCATGAGCTTGGTGGCCTCCAGTGAAGGCGCCAACAAACTCATGACACAAATCTGACCAAGAAGAAATGGAATCCACTGGCAAATGCATCAACCATGACATGACATTGGGTTTGAGTGCCAACGGGAAGTAATTGGCAAGCACCTTGTCATTGCGAGCTCCGGCAGCCTGCATCGTGATGGTGTAGATGCTGGGGAACTCCGACGGGTGAGTCTTGCCGTTGTACTTCTCGCCAACATCAGGCTTGAACGTGCGGTGGGAGGGCCATGGAACTGCCGCAGCTCTCGGGTAAAGGCTGGACAACCCACCTCGTAAGGCAGGTCGCCGGAGCCCCCCGGCGCCGGGTGGTCCATAGTAGGCCGCACACGCTGATCTGACTGATGGCGCGTCTCCCGTCGTCGTTCGATGGTGGTTCGAGCGTCTTCCTGGGCTCGCTCCCGAAGGAATTGGCGTTGGTCGTGGTGGGCTCGCGGGTTGGATGACGCCGTAGAAACATCGTCACGGACGTCGGCCCGGTGAGCCAGCGACTGCTTTCGCGGCCGCGAGGGAGGAGAGTGCACCATGGTCGCAGCATCCCTGGTCCTCCCACCGCCGACACGCGTCGGCTCGACAGAACGCCGGCACGAGGGTCCCACTAGGAGTGGCTCACCTTTGTTGGCGAAGCTGACGAGGCTTCGAATGGTGGCTCTCCACTCGTCAAGCTTCTCTGCAGCGGGCGGGAAGTCGAGGAGCAATTGTACGCGCGCCAGCGCTTCTGCTGGCATGGGCGGCGGCAAAAGCTGCATGGACCATGACGCGCTCCGACTTCTAACCATGTTAGAAGGAGCTCTATCACGGTCTCGCGGTCGCTCGCCGCTTCCGCCAGCGTCCCGGTGCGCATGCTGGCCCGATGCATCCTGAGAGTGACGCACAGAGCTCTTCCCGCGGCGGCGCCCGGGGGCGCCAACGTCGCGGTGTTGCTCATCGCGCCCGTCCTGGGGAAGGCCGCGGCGCGGGCACCAGCGAGGGCGTCCGGGAGGTAGCCGCTCCGCCCGTGGGCAGCACAGCCCCGTCCCCGGGCCCAGCGGGCTGTGTCTCGTCGTCTTGTGCCCGTACGACCTCGCTCGTCCGGCTCCGTGTGCCAGAGTGTCGTGGATGCTCACGGGCGGCGCCTCCGGCGCCATCCGGCGCCATCCGTGGCCACCCCATCGCCCGCCCGCGCTGGTGCGGACGGGCCTGCTCCAGACGACCCGATCGCTGTCATCCCCTTCTTCTTGGGGGCCATCGTGATGATGAAGTCGAGGCGTCGGCTTCAAAACCGGATTTCTCACAGCTCGCACCCCCTCCCTTGCGCGCCAAAGATGTCGGGGAAACGACACCTATGGGATCACGGGGAATCCCTTCTACGGTTGGCGGGCGCCGGGCTGTGGAAAGAGCGGGTTTAGAAGATCAACGCGGGGGAGTTTATCCAGGTTCGGGCCGCGAGTGACGCGTAATACCCTACTCCTGCTGGTTTGTATTTATCTAGTGTTCTTGGACTAGCTACAAAGTGTTCAGGGTCCAAAAAGCTCCGGCCTACGCCGCGGGCCTCCTTTTATAGTCAAAGGGGCTGCCACAGTGGCACACAGGAGGTGGAAAGTTGTACAGTAGTCGAGTCTATCCCTGGCACCGTAGGACAAAACGCATTAAATGCGCTACTTAGGTGTCCTCTTGCTTTATCGGGGATGGCAATGAAGCCCGTCCCGTCCGTCGCCGCTTCGCCTTGCTCTGACACGCGTCCAGGCCAACGAGGCGTGCAGCGCCATGTAGGCAGGCAGGCTGCTGAGCTGGTGTGGTGGCAGGGTCTTCACGAAGATCTGCATGCCACCACGCAGGTGCTTGACTAGTTGACTTAGGAGCCACGTACTGCCACGTGGGTACTTGCTTAGATGGTGGATCGGCCGCTGAGCTGGGGCGGCGACGGGGCGGCAAGGCCTTGCCGCGGTCTTGCTGATATTCCCGGCAACGGTCTTGCCGGGGCCTTGCGGGCGCCCTCGGCAAGAGTCTTGCCGGGGCCTCGTGGGTATCTTCGGCAGGAGCCTTGCCAGGGCCTCGTGGGCATCCTCGGCAAGGAGCCTTGCTGTTATCTTGTTCTCTGGTTCCTATCTAGGCCTCGTAGGCCCTTTGTCTTTACAAAGATCTGCATGCCACCATGTAGGCACCTCCCAAGCCTTGGTTCCAATGTCGTTGGCAGTGTTGGAACTCTTAGGCTCAAGGGTGGTGGCCTCGCTGGTGTTGGGCAAGTTGCCCCGGCAAGTCTCTTGCCGGGGCCGTGAAGGCCACCCCTGCAAGGGCCTTGCCGGGGGAGTTTCACCTCGCCCTTCTGCTCTTCATGCTTCTGGTCTTGAGCACTGCTGTGGTAGTCTTGCGTCCTTGCCTCCTCTGCCCCGCCAAGCGTGGTCATAGGTGCGGCCGCAACTGCTCGTGCACAAGTAAAGGGGTACCAAAAGGACCCCTACTTTTGTACACCGACAACTACGCATGCCCCTAGGGGGATAGATTGGTAGGAAAAGACCATCGCTTGTCCCCGGCCGCCACTCATAAGGAAGACAAGTAATAATAAATCATGCTCCAACTTCATAGCATAACGAGAGACCATACGTGCATGCTTCGGGAATCACAAACCTTAACACCAATATTCTTACTAAACCACAATCATTCACTACTACCTCCCACATATCACCATCTTTATATCGCAAAACTATTGCAAGGAATCAAACTTATCATATTCAGTTATCTACATAAAAGTTTTTATTATATCCCTCTTGAATATCTAGCATATTAGGACCAAATGCATAACCCATGCTAATTGACATTAATATTATCAACTCTCAAAATGATATAAGTGAAGCATGAGAGTGCAACTATTTCTTTAAAATAAAACCATCGTCGTGCTCTAAAAGATATACGTGAAGTACTAGAGCAACTGCCTAGCTCAAAAGATATAAGTGAAGCAAATAGAGTATTCTAACAAATCACGAATAATGTGTGTCCCTCTCAAAAAGTTGTGTCCAACAAAGATGATCGTGGCAAACTAAAAAGCAAATGAAGCAAAGACTCATATAATACACGACTCTCTAGGCAAAACTGATATCATGTGATGAATAAAAATATAGCTCCAAGTAATTTACCGATAGTTGGTAGAAGAAAGAGGGGATGCCATCCGGGGCATCCCCAAGCTTAGATGCTTGGGAGTCCTTGAATATTACCTTGGGGTGCCTCGGGCATCCCCAAGCTTAGACTCTTGCCACTCGTTATTCCTTCATCCATCGTGATCTCACTCAAAACTTGAAAACTTAAGCACACAAAACTCAACAGAAAACTCATGAGATCCGTTAGTATAACAAGAAAATCACCACCTTAGGTACTGTTTTAAATCCATTCATATTTTATTATTGCATTATACCTACTATATTCTAATTTTACTATGGCTTATACCCCCGATACAATACATAGATTCATCAAAAACAGCAAACAATGCAACGAAAACAGAATCTGTCAAAAACAGAACAGTCTGTAGTGATTCAAACAAGGACCATACTTCTCTAACGCCAAAAATTCTGAAAAATTACGAAAACGTGGGAAATTTGTATGCCAATAATGTGTAAAAAAGTCAGAATTTTATCATAGTCCACTAAATAAAACAATTCTGCTACTGGGCCCAAAAGTTTCTGTTTTCTCACATAATCAAAGCTACTATCATCCAAATCATCCCAAAGGCTTTATTTGGCACAAATACTAATTTAAACACAAAAACACAACCATAACAGTAGCATAATTGTGTGCACACCAAAAAACAGAAAAAGAACTAGAAAAATCAAGATAGCTATTGGGTTGCCTCCCCACAAGCATTATTGTTTTACGCCCCTAGCTAGGCGTAATGCATAGTTTCAAGTGTTGTCATCTTTCATGCCCAAGTCCTTTTTAATCAAATCTTCCAAAGATTTTCTTAGTAAATCTCTCTGCTCTCTTCTTTCGTAGTAGGAGACCTTAAATTGCGGAAAGGACTTTGTTCGGTAATTTTAACATTCATTACTTCAAATTCTGAATCATCCCCATAAACATATGTCGGCGTAATGGGAACGGGGGTACCAAGACTTGCCTGCCTGCGGCCCAGGACGTGGCTCACCCAGCGGCCTGGTACGGCCCCATCTTCATCAACAACTACTCAAGACCCTCGCGAGGCGGACAACGCAAGACCTCCTCAGGGGCGGCCTCCCTAGGCTGGCTCCCGAGGAGCGGAGATATCTATGCAAGGGGCACCTCACGAGGTTCGCATGACGTGAGCCATGACGACCGCGGCCAGGCGGGCGCCAGCAGGCGCAGAGTACTCGTTGCCTCTTTGGTGATAAAGGCACAAGCGCAGGTGAGGAGTCCCCAGGCATCAGGCAAATGTTTCCATATCGGTGCAACGAGACCAAGACCAGCAGCACTGCGGGACGGAGGTCACCATGGAGCCCACGACGACGTCACGACCAGCGCCATTGGTAGGCGTACACCACCTTTTGTCAGGATAACTTGTACTAGTTGTCCCCCTTCAAATTGGCCGTTGTGGGATCCCTTCCCGCCTAATATGTCGGAAGAGGACCCGTGCCACTATAAATAGGACTAGCCACCACCATAGGAGGCATCTGATCTTGGACTGGATCCATTCCGCCAAGGCCACCACACAAGCTCACCGAGCTCAAGAACACCTCTCCTCAGGAGGCTGTTCATCCCTTGTACTGTTCATCATCAGCCTATAAGGCAATCCACCACACCACATTGGAGTGGGGTATTACACCACAATGGTGGCCCGAACCAGTATAAACCCTCGTGTCTCTTGTTCTTTGGGTTCGTCGAGTTAAGCCTTGAGATCGTTGCGAGAGCGAGCTAGAGAGAGGGAGATCTTCGTGCCCACCCCAGTGTTCGAACCTCAAGGGTTTGCCAGAACCCCAAATCCGACATTTGGCGCGCCAGGTAGGGGGTGTGCCGAAGTTCGCTCCTTCTCCGGCTCCGCTCTTCGTTCGGTCCCCATGGCCGGCGCTGCTCCACCGACTGGATCGACGGGCAAGCACGACGACGCCAGGGGGCTCAGAGCCTTCACCCCCGCCTTACGACAGGTGCGGTGGCTGCCCAAGTTCAAGCTGGAGATGCCGCCTTGCTTCGACGACGCGGTGGATCCCTCGGCCTTACTGCTGGCTTACGAGGAGGTCATCTTGGAGGCGGGAGGCGACGACAGGGTCATGACGAACTGGTTCCCCATGGCCCTCGCTGGCGTGCCGCGCGCTTGGCTGCTCAACCTGCCAGGATCTTCCGTGGCTTCTTGGGAAGACCTGTGCGGCCGTTTCGTCGCACGCTTCGCGGCACCGGCGCCTGTCGCCATCGCGGCTCTCCTCGGCGGCTCGCAAGCGCCAACCAGACCGCCCCGTGAAGCAATTCTTCCACTAGATCGGCGCCGCCTTTGTGCAGCAGGGAGCCCCTCCAGGATGGGCGGCGCCCAAGGCCGACCTCACCTTCGACTTAGGGGATCACCCCGCCACCACTTCCGGCTCAGGTGTGCTCCCAATGCTCTGCACGCCCACCATCTACCACGTCACCATGACCAAGACGCTCATCGATGATGGAGCGGGCCTCAACGTGCTCTCTGTGGAAGCTTTCGGCTTGCTTCACATGCCGCATGGCCGGCTCCGCCCCACCAAGCCTTTCTCCAGGGTCGGCAGCGGGTCCACCAGCCCCTGGGGCAAATACGCCTTCCGGTCACCTTCGGTACCCGGGACAACTACCGCACTGAGCTGATCGACTTTGACATCACCCGCATTGGCCTCCCGTACAACGCCATCCTCGGGTACCCTGCCTTAGCTCAGTTCTTGGCAGCGACCCATCCGGCCTACAACCTCATGAAGATGCCGGGCAGCAGCGGTGTCCTCACCGTGGCTGGAGACACCAAGGAGGCACTGGCGGCCCTCAAGCTCGCCTTCAGGGTCGCAGCGGCAGCGCACCCAGCTGACGAAGCTGCCCCAGGGGCTAAGGAGGCCGCGCCAGCAAAGAAGAAGCAGCTATTCACTCAAGATCGGGCCGAAACGAAGCAAGTCCCGGTCGAGGAAGATGGATCCTCGGGAGCCACCTTCACCATAGGCGCCAACCTCGACCGGGCCAAGAGGAGGCATTGGTAAAGTTCTTGCACGCGAACAAGGAGGTATTTGCCTGGGAGCCCAAGCAGCTGGTGGCGGTCCCCAGGGGGTAATCGAGCATCACTTAAGGGTGTGCCCCAATGTGCGCATCGTAAAGCAGAAGGTGCGGCGGCAATCCACGGAGAAGCAGGCCTTCATCGTCCAAGAAACTCGCAAGCTAGAACACTACAAAAAAATACACTTCCGTGATGATACGTGTTTGTCACAGTAGGTCACGTTTTCTGTCATGCATGTACATCCATGACAAATTTATGACAGAATGAAGATAGTCATACCTGTGCTCTCGTAGAAGTGTTCCATGACATTACCAAAATTATCATCACGGAAGTTTCCACTTCCATGACGATAAATCGTGCGTCACAGAAGTGCTTTCATCAAAGGTGACCAACACATGGCACCCATCGTAACGGAACGCCGTTAAGCTATCGGGTCCGGTTTTGGATCCGATAAGCCATTAACAGCCCTGACCAATGGGGATTTTCCACGTGTAAAATTCTGATTGGCTGACGAAAACACGTGTCAGCTCCGCGTTGGCACAGGTGTCACTCATCCAATGGGCGAGACGCGCCTATGATATGCTGACAAGTGGACCGGCCCAAAAGTGGTCCATAAAGTTTAAATGGGCCGGCCCAACTAAAGGCCCACAAGATTTTGCGGTCCATAATGGGCCAGCCCAGCAAAAGGCCCACAAGATTTTGAATATCATAATGGGCCGGCCCAGCTAAAGGCCCACGAGATTTTGCGGGCCATAATGTGCCGGCCCAGCTAAAGGCCCGCGATATTTTGTGGGCCATAATGGTCCGGCCCAGCTAAAGGCCCGCGAGATTTTGCGGACCATAATGGGCCGGCCCAGCTAAAGGCCCAACATTCTCAGTTAAGGCCCGTACGGCTAGTGTCAAATCGGCCCGTCAACGGCCCATCCTAAACTTGTCATCATCGCGGCCCATGGTCACTTCTGGCCCGTTAACAGTCCGCTAAGTATATGGGCCGAATTACGGCCCGGTGTATTTCTGGCCTGTTAAAGGTCCTGCTTCATTTGGGCCCATTTACAGGCCATTGAAACTTTCAGCCCATAAACGACCATGAAGGATTTGGGTCATATTCGGCCATGTCTGACATTCGGCCTGTTAGATGCCCACTATAGATTTGGGCCACTTTCGGCCTGTTGTGATTTTCGGCCTGTTAACGTCGGACAAAATCCATGGGCCATATGTGGCCCAACGTCACATCGGGCCCATTAACGGCCCATATAAAAATGACGATAATGCAGCCCGACCGAACTTCCGACCTGATAAAGGCCCGTGTATTAGGTCGGCGCATTTACGGCCCGTCCGAATTTCGGCCTGTGAAAGATATGCATCGTAAATGGGCCCAATCTCACTTTCGGTCTTTTAAAGGCCCATGTTTTTTATGGGCTTGAGATATTTACACCTGTAAATGTCCTATTGTTACTGAGGGCCCAAATTATGTTTAGGCCTGTTAAAGGCCCACTATGGGCACATGCCTACCAGAAAAATATGAAATCTTATGCTGATTTAGGCCCAAATATTTTTAGTGGGCTACATGCAAATTTCAGCCCATAATCGTTTTTAGCCCAATTGGAATGGGCCTGACGAATGTTGGCATGTTGGTCTCCTACGAAGCTTTCGGCCGAATACATTACTAAGATAAACCTACACTATACAAAAATAGCGTCGTAATTATTGCAGCCTTTGGCAGCATCATAAATGTTGTATCACAACAAAAGGCATGTTGGCATAAAGTTTACAGTCCTTGCAGATAAAAGCACCATCAGATGTATAGAAGCACAGATCATTTGACCTGAGTGCTAATGTTTCAGGCTATAGAATCAGATGGAGCAACACGATCTTCACCTTTTTTTCGCCATTGCTCTTGAACAACGAAGCGAATGTCTTATAGTCTGGTTTCAAAACCATTCATATCTTGACGACATTTGTCAACCACTATTCTTGTTTCCAAAACGACGTCCATTAGGGATTGGACTTGTGTCTGGAGCACGGATATATCACTCTGTATAGCAGGAAGATTTTGTTCAATAGGCGATTTGGACAAGGTTACCTTGACAACCAACCCAGAATTACGCAGGAAGGTGCTTTTTGCACTGTTAGTGGAGAGATACTGACGCACTGCACCAAGAGGTGACATTGTGCCTGTGGTAGCCTCGTCACCTTCAGGTGGTTGTGGCTGTTCAATCATTTTTTCATAGCTTCTTGGAAGTTTGAACTTGTAGATTAGTGTACAAGATAAGTTACTAATGAGACAAAAACAAACAAAGTTGGTTACACGTTTATACATAACTTATTTTGGTGAACTACTGTAATACATTAGCATGTATTGTAGTGCCAACTACATAATAAAATCACTTTCAGAACATATGTCCATGTAGCATGCCTACTGTATTGTCTATTTCCTCACATTCGTTGACATCTAAGGATAAAGAGACATGGTTTAAAGTAGGATGAACATAGTATGAGATCATTCATATCATGGGCAAACAGATATAAAACAAACATGCTATTTTATCATTGTGTGCGCACGTGAACATAACAACTAGAATACAGATCAAGACCAAAAGAATATCCTTCATCTCTTTTAAACCATGTAAGGTTAAATGATACGTTAAGACAACTGTGTATAAAAGTGAATAGAGTAACTGACATTGGCTGCAAACCAAGTAGTTAAATGAACACATCACAGTACCAATCAGTTCAACGGTAGGAGGAGTAAGGACTTACAACAGTGGCTTGAACTAGTGTGCTCATGCCCTTCATCTTGCTGGTGTGGCAATCCTTGAAGATTTGCACTGCATTCGGTTCAGGTTCTTTTTGGTCCGCACAGGCTTTCCTCTGTATTTGGAACAAGTCAATATAGATACGATAATATGACACAGAAAAAAGAAGGAAGTAGCAGCTATTTACAAGAGCCTCGCAATGTGCAATATAGCTACGACATCCTGTTGTCTGTTGGAATTTCACTTTAGAACGGTTGGTCTTGTTCTTCAAACAGTTAGCCTAGAACAAGATACACTTTTAAGGCACATACATAAATACAAGTTCAATATGTGGTCTGATCAAATACATATAGCCTACCTGATACTTTGGATCAAACCAGTGTTTAACGAGGGCTGTCCAGTCTTCATCTGTAATATATTCCACTGGAGATGTTTGGGCGATTTCATTCTTAGACTTGCCTTCAAAGTGAGATTTTCTAAGGTGGTACCGATACTGTCGCAGAGCAGACTGAAAAACATGAGTGCATGCTTGTTTACTTGCATCATCTTTTGGATCCAACTTGAACCTCATCTATTGAAAAAAGAATGCGAGTCTTATTAGGAGGAAGCTAGAAAGTATGGGACAGAGCAAGACAATATTACTAATTGCGATGAATAACATTACTTACGGATAAATGGTCAAGGAAGGTGTTAAACTGGGTATTGTCTTTCTCATTCCCATACTAGATCCACGTTGGGAGGATATGTGCATGACACCTAACGGCAACGGCCGCCTCTGATACTAACTTGGCTGACTCTGTAGCATCACGTGGCCTTTTTAAAACTGCCTCAAAATGGATCTCCATTCTTCCTCCTTTAGATTTTGTTAATCTGTCAAGCATTATCCCTCTGTTTCTGCTTGCGTCGTGGTGCTAGTTCAACAACGAATATGGAAAGTGTTAGTGTACATCAAACTGTGAGAGTACATATAAAGGAGCATGCAACTGCAACTTGACTCGGTCAGGTACCGTCTTGGTGTTGATGCTCATGAGGTTCATCTGATCTTGCCAAGTCCTGTTGTGTCAGCGGTGCTTCGGAAGTAGTGTTAGATGTGAAGGCAGCTTGGGAACTGGCCAGTTCCGGAGCAAACGAACGAGTAACTCGTTGAGATGCTGGTACAGTTGAAGCGGATGCTGCAGCTGGTGGAGCAGGTGATACTGTGTTTGTACGTTTAGCCGGTGGACTTGGACCTTCTACTGCACTATAAGTACCAGCAGAATCTGGACGGCAGATCCTTTTCCGTTTCACCTGACGAGTAACACCACTCCCTACTATATTATTTTCCTTGCTCTTTTTTGACTTTGCCATGTCGAGCCGTACCCACAACATAAAAGAATAAAATCGCTCTTCAGAACTCATTGATGCATGATACAGACAAGCAATACTTTGATGTAAGACAACCGTATGAGGATGGAATATGTAAGAAAAATAGGACGGCATGACATATTCACAGCTACGATGTGTAAACTAAGCATAAGGATTTTCAAGAAAATAGAAGTAATGCAAGCTAGACACCATATGAAAGATGCAACCAATATTAATCTGCCAAGTTAAAGTGTCTTGTCATAAGTGGCAATTCGAAAAATTAGAAGCAGTACAACATAGAAATCAATGCAAGATGCAACCACTATCAAACTGCCATGTTAAAAGTGTCCAATCATGAGTGACTGATGCGGGATACACAACAACAGTACTTTGATGTAAGAACATGGTATGATAGATAGATGCAGTGTATTCTAGACACAGAACGCCATGTCATATGCACATGTATAACGTATGAACTCAGCAGGTGCAATTTAATCAAAATAGAAGAAATACAGGCTAGACAACATATGCAACATGAAACCAATTATCACACTATCAACTTAGAGCAAGCACCTGCGATGGTGGATTACAGGAGATGAACTCATCATGTAGACTTGGGACTTCAACTTCATTAGCAGTAGCAGTGGCAAATCTAGAGAGTCTCTGTTTGCGCCGGTGCAGAGGACCACCAACATCCCCTAACTTACTCTTTTCCTTCCTATTTTCTGATATTGCCTTATGAAGTCAAAACCACAAGAAGATGAATAAAATTAGCTCTGCATAACTGGTTGATGCATGATACAGACAAACACTACTTTGATGTAAGGCAAGCAGGATAGGAGGATGGAATATATACAAAAAAGACAGCGTTTCATATTCACACGTACGATAGGAGGATGGAATATGTATGAAAAAACAGTAAGCGGAAGGCATTTCCACAAAATTAGAAGAAATGAAAGATAGGCACCATATGAACATGCAACCAATATCACTCTATCAGGTAAAAAGTGTCTCGTCGTAAGTGCCATTTCAAGAAATTAGAAGCAGTACAAGCTAGAAGACAATGCAAGATGCAACCTACATCACAGTCCCAAGTTAAATGTGTCTTATGGGTAAGTGATCGTTGCAGGTATAAGTTGTAAGCTACGTAGATGCAATTCAACATAATCAGAAGCAATACAAACTAGACATCATACGGAAAACGCAACCACATATAACAATTCCAAGTTAGAGCAAGCACCTGTGACGGTGGAGTAGGGGAGATGTGCTCATCATGTACACGTATGTTCTAGAAACAAGAACACATGTCATTTTCATAGGCATTATTTGTAAAGTAAGCAGATGCAATTCAACAAAGTTAGAAGCAATACAAGCTAGACATCATACGCAACATGCAACCACATATAATAGTGCCAAGTTAGAGCAAGCACCTGTGATGGTGGAGTAGGGGAGATGTGCTCATCTTGTACACGTATGTTCTAGAAACAGGAACACGTGTCATATTCATAGGCATTATGTGTAAAGTAAGCAGATGCAATTCAACAAAGTTAGAAGCAATACAAGCTAGACATCATACGCAACATGCAACCACATATAATAGTGCCAAGTTAGAGCAAGCACCTTTGATGGTGGAGTAGGGGAGATGTGCTCATCATCTACACGGCTACGTTGACTGCCTAACCTTGCGTTGTCTTGCGAATCTTGTTGGGAGGATGGCGGAGTAGAATCTATAGAGAACCTCCATTTCAGTTGCTCGGAAGGACCACCACCATCCAATGCCTTGCCAATTTCCTTCAGCTTTATTGATTTTGCATTGTGAGGTCAAACCGACAAGAAAAAGGAATATAATTCGCTCTCCAGAACTCATTCATGCATGATACTGACGAACACTGCTCTGATGAAAGGCAAAGTCATGATACGAGGATGGAATATGTACGAAAAAATGGACAGCTTGACATATTCACACCTATGATGTGGTAACTAAGCAGAAGGCACTTCAACAAATTAGAAGCAGTGCAAACTAGACACCATTTGAAAGGTGCAATCAATATCACTCTGCCAAGTTAAAACTGTCTCGTCATAGGTGGCGTTCATCAAACTAGAAGCAATACATGCTAGAAATCATATTCAAGACGCAAACCAATATCACACTGCCAACTTAAAGGTGTTCCATCATAAGTGACTAATGCAGGATACACAAGAAGAGTAGTTTCATGTAAGAACATGGTGTGATAGACAGATATAGTATGTACCAAAAACAGGAAAGCGTGTCATATTCACACGTATCATGTGTAAGCTAAGCAGATGCAGTTTACACTAATTAGGAGCAATACAAGCTAGACACCATATGCAACATGCAACCAGATATCACACTGCCAAGTTAGAGCAAGCACCTTGGATGGTGGAGTAGGGGAGCGGAGACTTGGACCTTGTAATGCACTATCAGTACAAGGAGAACGGTACAGATGCTCCGTTTACGTTGCTGCAGAGGACCACCATCATCGCCTTCCTTACTCTTTTCCTTCCTCTTTCTTGATTTTGCCTTGTCAAGTCAAACCCACAAGAAAAAAGAATAAAATTTGCTCTTCAGAACTCATTGATGCATGATACTGACGAACACTACTCTGATGAAAGGCAAAGTCATGATACGAGGATGGAATATTTACGAAAAAATGGACGGCTTGCCATATTCACACCTATGATGTGGTAACTAAGCAGAAGGCACTTCAACAAATTAGAAGCACTGCAAACTAGACACCATATGAAAGTTGCAATCAATATCACTCTGCCAAGTTAAAACTGTCTCGTCATAGGTGGCATTCATCAAACTAGAAGCAATACATGCTAGAAATCATATTCAAGACGCAAACCAATATCACACTGCCAACTTAAAGGTGTTCCATCATAAGTGACTAATGCAGGATACACAAGAAGAGTAGTTTCATGTAAGAACATGGTGTGATAGATAGATATAGTATGTACAAAAAACAAGAAAGCGTGTCATATTCACAAGTATCATGTGTAAGCTAAGCAGATGCAGTTTACACTAATTAGGAGCAACACAAGCTAGACACCATATGCAACATGCAACCAGATATCACACTGCCAAGTTAGAGCAAGCACCTTGGATGGTGGAGTAGGGGAGCGGAGACTTGGACCTTGTAATGCACTATCAGTACAAGGAGAATCGGTACAGATGCTCCGTTTACGTTACTGCAGAGGACCACCATCATCGCCTTCCTTACTCTTTTCCTGCCTCTTTCTTGATTTTGCCTTGTCAAGTCAAACCCACAAGAAAAAGGAATAAAATTTCTTTTCAGAACTCATTTATGCATGATACTGACGAATACTACTTTCATGTAAGGCAGCCGCATGATAGGAGGATGGAATATGTATGAAAAACAGGACGACGTGACATATTGACATGTATGATGTATAAAGTGTAAACTAAGCACAAGGTGCTTGAACTTGTTAGAATCAATGCAAGCTAGAAACCATATGAAAGATGAAACCAATATCACTCTGCCAAATTAAAAGGGTGCCCTAACAAATGTATTTGACCAAATTAGAAACAATACATGGCAACATGCTAGAAATAATATGCAATATGCAACGAATAAAGGTGACTCATCATAAGTGATTGATGCAGGATATAGAAGAGAGGTAGTTTCATGTAAGAACAAGGTTAACACATAGATGTAGTGTGTACCAAAAATAGGAACGCATGTCATATTCATAGGTATAATGTGTAAACTAAGCAGATGCAATCTACCCTAATTAGAAGCATTAGAAGCTAGACACCGTATGCAACATGCAACCACATATCACACTGCGAAGTTAGAGCAAGCACCTGTGATGGTGGTGTGGGGGAATTGCGGTCATCAACTAGAGAGCTACGTTGACTATCTTCATTTAGCCTTGTTGTTTCTTGAGAATCATGTGGGGAGGATGACACTGCACTCTTTAAACGAGTATGGCGTCTCACAGTAACCCACCCGGGTGACTGTCTCATCATAAGTGACTGACGAGGGATACAAAAGAGCATTAGTTTGATGTACGAACATGGTTAATAGACATATGTAGTATGTATCAAAAACAGGAAGGCATGTCATTATCAAAGGTATAATGTGTAAAGTAAGCAGATGCAATTTAACCAAATTGGAAGCAATACAAGCTAGAGACCATATGCAACATGCAACCACATTTGACAGCGCGAAGTTAAAGCAAGCACCTGGGATGGTTGTGTGTGGCAATTGAGATCATCAACTGCAGAGCTACGTTTAATGTCTCCAACTGCTGACACTGCATCCTTTAGAGCGCTGAAACGCTTAGTGCTTATCTTCAAATTACACTGGAGCGACTTCTGTCTTTTCTTTTCAGCATTCATCAACACTGCGTCAGATTCTGAAATACCCGTGAATAAAAAAAATAGCGTGAGTATGGGTGAAGTGTGTGCACAATTAGTACAGTGTAAAGGTAGCAGATAGCAGGTCGGTGAGAAATAAATGATGGGAGACATATGATAGCTCTACAACATGCATGGCACACTAAATTACTATAGGATTCTTTGAAAATAACATTCGACTGAAAACAAATAGGTCAGTCCATTCTTTCTGCACCATCCGATGTACAAAGAACGGGCAGATCGCCTTCATCTACCTCTAGCCAGTCAGTGTTGACGATCTTCCTCGAAACGGCAGTGACCACCAGCCCAGTCCCCTGCCTACGCCCTCCCCTCGACCTCACCGCACCGCCGTGCTTGGCACCGCCCCCCGGCAATCCATTCAAGCCCCGCCGACCTCTAGATCGGGCGCAAGCAGCTCCTGCGCCCCACACCCCTATGATAGACACCGATGCGCCGCTTCCCCGGCGAACATGCGGACTAGGTGCTCCGCGCGCCTAAGCGGGTGCTGCTTTTGCGGTTCGACTGACCCTGAATTGAAATCCAGGCAGGCTACTAACCTCTAGCAAAGGTGAAATAGTAAAGGGAGGAAACCTTGTGCATTTAGTATCACGAAGAATATGCAGTAAGAAGCACTCAACTAGTTTCTTTTGTGGGATGAATACGGTGTGAGCAGAGACGTATGGTTTGCACAAATAAGGGAAGAGGAGTACCACTTTCTGCTGGCAGTGCTGTGTCCTCCTTCTATTTTTCCAACGATCTTCTTGTGGTTCGCTGGAAACGAGAAGTTGTGGAGGATGGTGCAGCCTTGGACGAACCCATGGCCAAGTTGTTGAGTGTGGTGCGGTGGCCGTCTGTCGGCGGCGGGGAAGCAGATCCGAGGTGGCGAACGACGGCGTAGCGGGAAAAGCTCCGGTGCGGTGGACGGTTGCGACAGTGGAGCAGCAGCAGTGAGGCGTAGGACGGTGTGGTCGGAGTGGTTCTGGTATGGCGCACGTCGGCGTCGGCATCGTGGAGGCAGCTCTACCTCGGCTTCAGCTGCTAAGTCCTTGAGGGCGTTGCGGTTGCGGTTGCGTTGGACGACGACGTCGGGGTACCGGCTCCGGCGTGATGGAGTTGGGCGGCGGTGGATTGGGCCCTATGGGGTGGAGGGCGGAGGAGGCTGGGGTTTCGCGGCTGGTGGAGAGGGCATTTTGGCACCCACGGAGTATGAATGGGGAAACGGAGGGAGGCGGAGAACTAAGGGGGAACAATGTTTCGGTTTGGGACGCGCTTGTTTGAAATTTGGGGAAGTTACAAACTTTGCCCCCATCTAAAATTTCGGACTTATTGCGGGTTGGGGGTAGGACAGTAATCTCAGGTGTCCCAAATGTGGGTGGGATAGATTTCGGCCGAGCGCATGGGTGTTTAGGCGCCCACGGCATATGAATGCTTCTCGGAGGCGGTTGAGACTGGCGTCTTGGTGAAGTTACAAACCTACCCCGGCTTAGACCTCTGGACATCGGGCCGATAGGCTACACGGGCCAGAGTCAGGACAGTAATTTCCTACCACCAAACATTAGTCTCGCGCAGTTTTGGGTGACCAGAGGCCTATTTGGCGCTTCGTTCAATATTTGGGAGCAAAAGCATTAACGTTTTCGGTTCTCTTGAATTGAACATTCAGGATTTGTCAAACTTCACAAATCTTTACTCTTGAAAATCCTAAAGCTACGATTATTTTGGAATGGAGGTGGTACATTTGAATATACATTGTACACGAGTATATATTAAAAAATATGCAACTTACCTCAGTTCATGCATGGTTCCAGATATAATCTCCTTGGTTGCAAAAAAAGTTAGGCATGCGTATGAATATATATACCATGTTCAAACGCACAACAAAGATTGATGCCCCCTTTTACATCTGATTTACAAATGCCATTATCTCAGGTTCAAATAGATGAATGCACTTCCTATGAATTCGAATCTTCGAAACCCCCTTTATGTTGAATTCATGTATTCTATTTTGTAGCTAGCAATTTGGAATGTATCCATGCAAGTGAGAAATGTATAAAGTGCTTCACACTAACAACATGGAGTGCACTAATTAATGTTTATATATGAATTGCAAAAGCATCCATTGCCTGTATTTCAAACCGCTCTCACTCTATGGATCGATAATATGAAATAAACACATGCACATGCTAGAATTCAATAGAGTACGGGTGTCTGATAGACCGATTTTCGTCCATACGCAATTTGCAAAATTCATGATCTCATCCAAAAATAATAGTGCCATTATATTTTAATTTAATGCGTAGAACCGCCTTTTACACGTAGATGCACTATGCCTCGGCCCGTTCTCACAAATGCTCTATATACCTCTCTATCTACCGCATAAGTGCACACACTTTATATGCATCGGCATTTCTCTTTCACACATGCTCACAATCTCTCTCAGGGTGTCGGGGAGTCTCATGCACATGCTCTCTCTGTATCTCTCTCTCTCTCTCTCTCTCTCTCTCTCTCTTTCTGACTACTATGTACCACTCTTTTCACTAATCTCAGTTGGAAAACACTATTTCTCTCACATGCATATATACACACGCACGGTCTCTACTAGCCCTCTATACGCACATATATGTGCCTACGTGTCTCCCGCACGCACATTATCTTTAGGCCTCTCTCGCACACATTGCCCCCCCAGACACACCTCTCTCTTAGTAGTTGGCAGATATATTCCATCATATCATTCGGTAGGATATCCCTGACTGTTAGGCTGGATGGTAATACGAGGCAAAGTTTTACCCTAGTTCGGAACCTTGCACTTGAGGAAAAAAGCCTACTCCTGGTACTGTATATTAGTGATAGGGGTGTGTACAAAGTACACGTGAATACCAGGCATTGTGCGTGTGTGTATAGTATCGACGAACTAGCCCCCAAGATTCTATAACATACTGGGGGCCTAGGGTTACAAATCATATATAGTCGGCTTATCACCAGTGGGGATAGAGTCCTCCGTGACTCTGGTAGCTAGCTTGGTGTTGTACGCCGAGTCCTCCACATGGGTCTTCGTATAACATGTCTCGATCCAATCTATGTAGCACAGGATGGAACCGACCCATGAGTCCTCATGTTGACCCACCACAACTAGAAATGATGTGCCCACCACACCACACACGCAATCGGCCACTAAGAAAATACAATAGTACAATGTTATACATGAAAGTTAATTGCATGGTGCATCCAAAAATATTTGTTCTGCATTGTGAATGTTTATATATTCTCCTAAAATATTAGTCACGGGAAAGAGGAACGAAGGGCATATCTCTCCTTGTCTCCACCGGACATCCCCTCTTTCTACACCACTTTCACGTACGCACACAAACTATCTCTCGACCCTCTAAAAGTATGCATGCCCACGACACATTCACGCATGACGGTCATTGTATTTCAAGCTAAAGCACTATACGGTCACTGGAGTTCAGAATATGCTCATTAAGGTCACCGTATACATTCTCGTGGTCATCATACGGTATCTAACTCACGATACGTCTCTGTATTTTCTTGATGACACTCACGGACTTTGCATTTGATGCGTGCTCCGTATTTTGTTGACGACACTTACGGTCATTATATTTGAAGCGAAAGCACGATATGGTCACTGGACTTCAGACTAAGCTCATCACGGTCACCACATACATTTTGTCGTGCTAACCAACATGTGGTTGGATGGTTAGGAGGACAGTGGTTTCTCGAGCCCACCAGGGTTAAAGTCCCGGTGCTCGCATTTATCCTAGGTTAATTTCAGTATTTTCCGGCGATGTGCGTTCAGTGGGAGGAGACGTTCCACTCGACTACGAGGCACCTATGGTGACTTCGTAAAATCTCAAGATCATATGCTGGCCCACTCTCTCGAAGGTGCTCATAGGGGTAGGGTCTGCGTGTGTGCGCTTATAGCGGTGAGTGCTTGCGCGTATATATGAGCCCTTGCGCCTGTACCGTGTTAAAAAAGTACATGTCATGATTATACGGTCACTGGCTCACTCGTACAACTTCGTATTTTGTTGATGACACAATCAATTGACCAGTCAAACGTTCCACATGGCGCAACTAGTGTTGCACCATCGGGGCGCGTAACCGTGGGGCCCACCTGTCAGCCCGTATATGAAAGAAAGAAATGGTAGTTTGAGTCTGTACTGTGTTAATAAAATACATTTTAGGGTGATCATACGGTCACTGGCTCACCATACAGCTCCGTAATTTGTTGATGACACGATCAATTGACCAGTCAAACGGTCCACATTCAGCAGCGCACATTACCATAGGGCCCACCCGT
>NC_057799.1:400020776-400045734 GCF_018294505.1 Triticum aestivum
GGTTTCGGGGCTGGCGGGGCGGCGTGGCGGCGCTGGCCGGCCGCGGGCGGCGGGGGCCGGCGGTTCGGCCAGTGGTGGCTGGCGGCTCAGGGGGGTGGAGTTTGATGATAAACTGCAGGCCCTTGATTTCGTATCCAACGGCTTGAAAATCTAATGACCAGAGATGAAAAAGTCAGTCAACTGACATGTAGCCAAACCCCGCACGTACACATGCACGCACGCAAGACACGCACGCATGCAGACGTGCAACACTGACACGTACACATAACGACGCACGCATGCAGGCGTGCAACACTGACGCGTACACATGCACACACAAACACACGCACGTACGCACACATCCATGCAACACTGAAACGTACCCTTGCACGCACGCAACACTCGCGCGCCTGCATGCACACAGCACACGACGCAAGACACACGCTCAACCTATACGTGCATGCACCCTTTGTTAAGGACATGGATTGTTATGGGTACTAATCAATCTTCTGTGATAAGCAGAACATTGATGTTTGTAGCGGTCTTTATGAATCACAACGTATCAGATGGGCTATCAACATAGTAGGCTTATCTACATGAAAAGGATGACGTCACACTCAATGAACAATCATCGGTTTATGAAACGCCCGCTTCTGACCGCCCTGACCCACCAAAGGTTCCTCTGCTATGCGCTGCCTGCGTTGGGTCACTGACATGCAGGCCATGTACCCAAAGAGCCCACACGTCAGTGGAAGAACGGCGCGCTGTCCTACGTTAGAGTCGAGGGCGCCACTCGCTGCACGCCCGGCTGAACACGCCTCCTTGCCGCATTCAAACGCCTCCATGAAACCCACTCGTGTGGAAGCCGAGAAACCCACTCTGGACACACGTCCGTTCATGACCGGGCCGGCATTAAACACAACACCGGCCGAGCTCCTCCCGTCCGCCATCTATTTAATCTCCTATTTAAACGAGGCCGAACGCCGGCCAAGAATCGCACACCTCCGCCGCTCCCCTATCTCCTCCTTCACCATTTTGTCCACTCTTACAATGGCTTACGAAGAGTACTTATTCCGCATCCAAGCCACCTGGGTGGCCCGCCGAGCCTGCCGGATACGAGCTATGTAGCTCGCTGATCCACCTCCCTCCCCTCACCCGATGGAGCAAGTTGCCGCCCAAGCCAGCGCGCGGTTCAGCAACTCGCTGCTCCAGGCCAGCTCGACGAGGAGCGGCGCACGGGCGTCGTTGCTGCCGTCCACGCCGCCTCCTCGTACCGCGTCTCCCGTTTCTGTGGCCGAGACTCCCCTGCCGGCGGCCGCGCCATGCAAACAGCGACAGAAGCCGGGTGCGCGAAGAGCGACGAGTTGGTGGCCAGCGCCTCCGCGTCCGCCGCCATCATCGAGGAGAAGTAGAACACGGGAGGCCGCCGCCACTTGGGTCCCATGAAGGCCACCACGGAGGCGACGCCGGCGTACACAGCAGGTGTCTTGCCGGATCCTTTTGTTGCGAGGACCTTCGTCGATCCCGCATATACCTTCGGGGCTCCCGGCAGTCTGGTGATCATGCTACTGGACATGAGGAACACAAATCGATCGGCGGGCGACCATTTAGGCCAGGTATTATATACCTGTGCTGTCTAGAACTAGCACCGCGTAGTTCATTTGAATGTAATGAAATCTGTCATGTTTGTACGAAAATCCGGTATCTTATATGATTTCCGTCATTGTTTATATGAAATATCGCCGTGTTTGCGTGAATTTCATCCGGTTGGTTGACTTGCTGTCATAATGTGTGCGACTACGGTTGGATGGCGTAATTTGCGGGTCGCCGGTCGATCTGCGGGCGACTCGGGCGGCGCGGTGGGACAAAAAGAACATAGCTCGTGCGAGCTCGTCTCCAATGTGCGCGCTCGAGGATGCATGAGAACCCGAGCCATTCCT
This sequence comes from Triticum aestivum, assembly GCF_018294505.1. Classification (NCBI taxonomy): domain Eukaryota; kingdom Viridiplantae; phylum Streptophyta; class Magnoliopsida; order Poales; family Poaceae; genus Triticum; species Triticum aestivum. The sequence goes on from NC_057799.1 coordinate 400,022,696, forward strand.
CGTTCATCGGTGGCAAAGGCACCGGTGGACAAAAGGGTCGCCAATATTTTGGCTACCCCGGGCAAGATCCAAATAGCCCCTCCCAACAGATTCAAATCCCTCGTTCGCCGTGGAATTTTGCCATGTGTTGTTTTCATGGACTAGCAAGATGCCCGTGCATTGCACGGAACATCAAGATGCATTTTTTTTACAAAACACCTGTTGTGATTGACCCATGCAGGAGTAATCCCATTTTGTAAAAACTAATGATTGCTCGAGAATTTTATCGGATAAATGGTATCTCGAGAATTTTATCGGACTCCATTTTTGTATACAAGGCCACAAACTCATATTACAGGTAGCAAGGCAAAAATTAATGTCTTCTAACTCAATGTTGCAAGCCACCTTGTTTCCTTGTTTGCCGTGTAAATTAATGTGTATTCTTCTCTTTCATGCACATCAAGCCAATGCTCACACTCCCGCATGCATGCAAGGGATAATTAATGTCCTCCTTTGCTAGTAGTACTACGAGGCAAACACCATTAATATTGCATCGATTAGTGTTAGTGGCCTTGTATATTTGCAAATTGTAATTTTGATAGTGGCCTTGTATATAAAAATGGAGGGAGAAAGATGAGAGATAAGGTGAGGAGGAGTGGGGCGTGGTGGTGACTGGTGGTCGGACTGGGCGGAGGCATGGGGATGGACGGCGCATTATGTCCAGGTTTGTATCTCTATAGTCCCTCTCACACACACCGACGTAGGTGGGGGACGTGCACGAAGAGAAGAGGTGCACGCACGGCACACGTACTCCCGTCTCTTTCCCAACCACACCCGCGCGGGTACACGGTGGAGCTCATTTCTGTACGAAAAGGCAGCCCACGTGGTAACTTGACACGTGTACTGGTTGTCCACTAGATGGAGGGAGGATCGTCTACCATGGGTGAGCAAACAAATTGCGACTTGACGCGTTATGTTAAAAAAGAGGCAAACCATGTGGGGCCTACCTTAGAGGCAAGGCTCTATACACTGGAGTAATTTTGATGTGTCCCGTCAACTCGCAGAACGAGGAGAAGCTTGCTTAGTACGCCGTCTCCCCCGCCCACGGGCGCGGTGGCTTGCAGGATGAGGTGAAGCTTGCTTCCTACGCCTTACGCCCGCTCCCTCGCCCACGCGCGCGGTGGCTCGCAGGACGAGGAGAAAATTTTACTAGTACTCCCTCCATTTACTCCTCATCCCTACTACCTTGGTTAGAGAGATTATCATATTGTTTGGAATACATATGTCCTTTAGTACTCCCTCCATTTACTTATACAAGGCCACTATAAAAAATATACATTTTGCATCTATACAAGGCCACAAATAGTAATCGAGACAAAAGTTACTACTCCCTCCTTTCCAGTTTATGACCCAATTTCAAAATCTCTCCAACCAAGGTAGACGGTGAGTGGTCGAATTAATTTCGTACTCCTAGTTTGCACAAGTAATCAGTACGCTCATTCTTCTCAAGAAGTTATGTTTACCAAGGCATTAATTAGAACGAATGCATGAATGACCACTAAATTTCCATGAACTTATACATGCATTGATGAGTTTTCTCTTGACACTGCTTGCATCGGGTGATCTAACACACCTCGAAATCCAACATGTGATGGTACTACTACTACTAGTAGAATTGAGACTTATAAAACGGAAAAACGAATGTTTTTTAGATGAGCCCTATAAACTCTAGTGGGTACGTACTCCGTAAAATCAGATTTTCCCAAAACTAAGTCGCTCAACCTTTATTTGCTTGTTTCCCTTCCTGCCTCCTTGACTCGAACAGACTATGCCAAACTCCCCTGCCTGCCGCGCGGGAAAAGACCCGCCCTCACCTTTTTTTAGTCCGGGTTTGTATCGATGGATCGCGCGAAGCAGCAAAAACCCAAGCCATGTCTTGTACTCCTCCGTCGACGCTCGCTTTCATGAATTTTGTACTTCCTGTCGCCGACATGTGGGACATATAGCAACCAGGTCGACGTGTCAAGCACGAAATAATAGTGCAGAACAGCAGGGGGGATGCACCCCAGTCGTACCGCCCCAGTAGTAGTAGTAATGAGCAATGAGACGTCAAATCACAATGCCGCACCTTCCCAGACGGACGAAGCAACCATTATCTCACACTTCGGTTCGCCATCATCTCAAACCACGTAGTATTGCTTCTGCCTCAAGAGGGACACGCGCATCGCCTTGGAACATCATGACACGTGGGACCGCATGACAGGCCATGCTCCCCCGCCGATCGCTCGGTAAAATCACCTCATTTTCACTACTATACTTCCTCCGTATCGGTTTACATGGCATGCACGTCGTTCTAGGTTGAGAATTTAACTGGCTATATATGTGATGAACAGTATATGTTTAGAAACTACATCCGCTTAATAATCCAATGATATACTTTTTGTGACATAGTAACTCAGATTTAGTTAGTCAAATGGATGACCTAGAACTACGTGCACGCCCTATAAACCGAGACGTCTAAAAAAACGAGACGGAGAGGGTAGTTCAGTACATATCTTTTTAGATCAATATAGTTGGGATTCACCAAGGAGCAAAACCAAGTGGTAGGCTGCACCTGTCATGTTGGCGTAGCGACTCGAGCAGGGTCAGTCCGCACATGAAATGGCGACACACTTAACAGGACCCCTTTGGCCGACATGTGGCTCATCCACCGTCTTGTTCCACGTGCGATGCACCAAATTACAGTTCGGAGCAGCGGTTGGAATTGGAGGCACCCCGGTCGTAGCGCCGCAGTAGTAGAAAATGAGTGATGTGGGGTCAAATCACAAAGCCCCACCTTTCCCGCATTAAGCTGGACGGATGAAGCAACCATCATTTCACTCTAGGGCGCAAGAGCATAAAGAAAAGAGAAAACCAATGATGCGTGCGGCAGCTACCAAGGGCACATTTTTTTGAAAGCGCCTCCACTACAAATCGGCTTCTCCCTCGTCCTCTTGAAGAAAACCGATGATGCGTGCGGCGGTAGGGTTTGTAGGAGTACTACTAGGGCGTGCGGGGCCACGTCGTGGTAAATGGGAGAGGGATTGAGTCCGAGTCGACGCCTTAAATATGTGTGGGCCGCTTGGTTTTAGGGGAACGAGCCAGCATTTTGGGTTCGGGGACCAGTGGAGATATAGTACGTACAAAAAATTGTGGACGTAGGTTCGACCGAAAGGCAATGATGCATGGGCCCTGCATTTTGATATACCCGGGGCCGCGTGAAATTTGCTACTCTACTCAAAACTAGTAAGGTACACATGCATTGAACGCATGAGATTTCGAAACCAAATTATGAATAAATACACACTATAACATGTAAAGCTTTGAGTCATATATGCATGATGTAGATGTTCGTTTAGTTCTTATAGTTCATCTCATTCAAAATCAATTAGTTTTATAAAAAATGTTAAGATTCATGGGGTTGTGCATTGTAAAGCATAAAGTAAAAACAAATAATGGCAATTCATTTAGAAAAAAATCAATTATGATACGGAAGATTCTAGAACAGGAGAAGTGCTTGTGTTTTGAGGTTTGTGCATTATGCTTAAGTTCAACCATGGAGTCTTCTAAACTGTACATGTGGCAGATCTGGTGGAATGTTGATGATATCCAACGGCCAGTAGTGCTTGGATTTGCCATCTCTGCACTGTCCAATTAGCTTCATCCAGCGACCATCTTTCAAGTTATTCGCACACTATATAGTTCTTGTGCCATAGTTGCATGTCTTGGAAAAAAGCTACTAGTGGGTTGTACTAGCTATTTAGGAATAGAAGATGTATACATGGAAGTTGTAGGGAAAGAGATGACATGGAGTATCTCAATTCCTATGAGTAGGGATTAGAAAAGAGATGTCATTTGGTTGACATCATAGGAACTTTTCTATTGAATATAGTGATGACATGTATCTCAATTCCTATGAGGAGGGATTAGAAAGGAGATGCAATTTGGTTCATATCATAGGAACTTTTCTATTGAATATACGCTAATGTTTATTTTCCTTTGAAATTATGGGAGTATAGGAATCCATTCATATGAACCAAGTGGCTCTAAAGCTATAGAAATGATATCATGTCTATTTCCTTTGAAATGTGGATTATATGAATCTATTCCTATGAACCAATTGGCTCTAAAGGAAAAAATCCTATAAAAATCATATCATATAGAGTTCCTATGATATTCCTCCACACCAAAGGATGGTTGAAATTGTTGTAGGTGATACAATGGTCATTCTTTGTAGACTCCCCCATCTTTATAGTTACCTCTCGAAGATGAATGAAATGATATATACAGGGTATTCTACATGTGCAATTTGGTACACGAAAACTTGGTAAAAGTTTGCGAGGTTCGAATTTTCAATAAAGCTATATGCACTGCATTTTTGGAACGGAGGGAGCATACGGCAGTTGCTAACACTCACGTGGAAGATTTATGTGTAGGAGGAGTGGCTGTTCTGTTAAATGACATGGCAAAACTGACACTGTTGGATGCCGATCTAACGGTTCTTACGGCGTTCGTCAGGAAAAGGCTTGTGGGGAACGTTTGTCGGATAATGATTTACGGACACATGCATTGCATTGATACATGCCCCCCTCTCTCACACACACGCACCCTCCCGAGTCCTCTCACACCCAACGTCTATCTGCAGGTAGAAGTCACACACATATGTGCTCTTCACACCCTACCCTTAGAACTTCTAAAAAACAAAAGACGTCGCGCACATTTTATTTTAGCTCACACGTCACACACTTATACTATTACTCTTGTGGCGAACGTTCTTTGGGCATAGTATATTGTACTCTCACGAAGAGAAGTGGTGCACGCACGCACTAGTTCTCTCACACCCACTCGCGGGTACACGTAGGAGCGCATTTTTTTGAAGCTGGTACAACAAAATCACTCCACTATAAATATAAGCAGGAGCCTTAGCGCTTGCTTTACTAGGGTTCCTCTCGTTCACTCTCTCATGCTCTCCAGATCTAATCAAGACATAGGTGGCCACACTCTCTCTCAGCGCACGGCTGGTCATAAATCCGGCCGGACAACCTCGACCGGGGCAGGGGTGTAGGTGCATCGTTCACGCTGTCGTCGGCGGCGAGGGAGGAGACCAATGGCTGCCCGCACGTCCCGATCGGCGGCCGTGCCGTTCTCTCCGAGAGAGCACCAGCACCGGAGGGCCTCCGACCCCTTCTTCCTCCCTGCGGTATTGTGGCCAAGATGCGGCCTCCCGACGCCGTCTTTGCCACATGCCGACGACCCTCAGGTATATATTCCTTCGAAACCTACCTTGCTCTAGTGCCCCAGCTCCTCACTTGGCTTTGTGTGGATCTTTTTCTACTTTCGTCTGCTATTCCAAAGCCACCTAGACTTTTACTATTATTAGAGGTAAAGCTAGTTCATACAGTCGACTCTAAGAGTTGGTTCAAACAGGGAAGAAAGTGGGAAAGCTGTAGCATGAATCTAGGACTTGGTTCTAAGAGGAAACGGGGGAAAGTAGTAGATACTGGCTACCCAACCGGTCTCTTGGTTGAAAAGACGAAGAAAGCATGGTGGATGGCGAAGGGTGGGGGGAAGTGGACCTATCTCTTGGTTGAAAAAGGAAAGAAAGTGACGGGTGTTGGGGGACAACGCAAATGAGAATGAGCAGGTCTAGATTTCCTGTGCTCACATAGGAAAATGTCGCCGAGGAGATAAAAAATGGGACAAATGCAGACATGCTGCCTGAGTGTTTGCCGCTCTCGGCAACCACAACTGCCTCACCACTTTATGGCTCTGCTGTCCCTACACCCATATCGCTACCGTTAATGTAAAATCACATGAAGCATTAAGCAATGCCACCTAATGTCACTATAAGTAATGGTCTAGTGCCGTCGATAAATTGAAGCAATGCCACCACCATTTTATGAAGTGCTTCCGTCTTGCTTTATTTCCCATGAATTGTGTTTTTGCAGTTACACTTAAATCTCACACCGCTAACATTGCTTCATCCCAGTGGAACTGCACAAATTTGATTGCACATTTACTGACCATGTGCTACTCTCATGACAGTAATACTAATGCTATTGTTCTGCATGTTAATCTAGTGGCAGTGTTGATATGATGTGATGCTACTTACTTAAGGACACTTTCATACGGTCAATCTAGTGCCAATTATAACACAATAGATGTTGTTGTTAATCATACGCCACTGCAAATATCTGTCACTGTTTAAATAACCGTATTTCGTATTGGCGCAAACAGGGATGTTTGTCTCCATATCGTTTCGGGATGTCTGTCTCCGTATCGTTTCTTTCCGTGCAATCAAAAGCACACACCTCAGTTTTAGTAGAACTGCGCAAAATGAGATGGCTATCCCTCGTTGCCGTCGTCTAACCACCCGTCTTCCAGGTATTCCTACATTGGTAGTTACTAGGTAGAATGACCAACACAATCTAAAAGAAGCTGATTCATACATTTTACTTCCTGATTGCAGTGCAGGGACGAGCGAAAACATCTGCATCCTAGTCCAGAATGTACTTTCTTCTAGTTCATCCATGGACCGAGGACAAGCTGGCATGGCTGCACGGAGGTTTTTGGGACAGGTGCGCGGACAAGAGGCATTGTGGTCTGCTTATTTCTGCAAATAGCCGCGCTTAAATTTAGTGGAATGCACAAGACTTTCAGCTGGTCAGTACACTGCATGGTTCAGTTCAGCATTCCAGCTGAGAACACAATTATAATTGGTTATTCTGGAATGAGAGAACCTAACCCTAGATGGTGGCAACAAGAAAAAACCAGAGTGAACTCCAGGAAATTTAAGCCTGCTGGGAGGCCCTTTGCTCAGAGAAGCCTTTCTTGTTTTTTCCTGATTTGTAAACCTTCTCACAACTTTGTCTCTTGCTATTAACTAGTATATGTTTGTTATGTTCTATGAATCATTGAGATGTATAAAATTGCTTAACTTATGCTTTTCAAGTTTTTTATGAAGCCGAGTTTAATGTGAGTGTTCCACATGAACGCTGGACTAGCGTGTGAACGTTTGGAATTTACATTGTGGCCTCAGTTAACTGCATGAACCACTGTAACAAGATACATAGTTGCTTATAAGTCAGACAGCAGATTGTTGATTGTTAGCTGGTCGATAGCCTAGTGTTGAAGCGAGCTGAGCCAATGTGCCGTGTTTTGCACAACTGCTTACAAGTGGGGTAGCACCAACAGTGTTTACAAGTACTTATGTATACGTCGGCGCACAGTTCTTGAATGAGTACTCTATTTCATCAAAACACACACTGCTCGTATGTTAAAGCTAGTGAGGACGCATCTGTTTCGGCAAAAATTATGACGATTCACGGGCACACAAAAGTAGCAGCAGTTCCGATAGACGGATTCAAACAGAGTACTAGCCCCAGAGGGCTCGATAACAGGCAAGGTTCGGATAATTAGACAGAATCCAAACTACTATTAAACACTAGCTGGGGCAAGTATTTCATGCCTCGATCTAATTTGGGCTGGACACAAGACGGACCTTGCCATGAACATCATCGAGGACGTCCGGCAGCAGCTCAATCCTGTGAACCTTCATGAAGACAACCTTGTGGCCTTGCCACTCATAAACTTGTTTGTGCAGGCATGCCACGTCATCTTCCTGCGTAAGCTTGACAAGAACAGTATGCCTCACAAACGAAGGAGTAGGTTTGAACTTCTTGTGCTTCAGTACACCCTGGACAACACGCCTGACAACAGTGAGGCTGGAATACAACTCTTCATTGGTATAAGCGCAAATGGCTTCCAGGATCCAACAGCCTAAAAACTCTATTTTCCCAGTGCATATATTCAGGTCATTCGCCTCATAGCGAGTGACATGTACAACCACACAATCCTTGTCTGCATCAGGGCTCTAATTGAAACAGAAACCAATTCTGAATTACTTTCTAGTATAAGAAACACAAGTTATTTAAACCACTATGTATAGCATGGCATCGAAGCTAATAAAATTTTGCATTATTCATCACCACATACTTAGATGAAAAACCACAATCGAGATTGGCAAATAAGAAAATCACCTTGGGCAGCTCAGCGGGGGGGGGGGCACATCCTCGAAGGGGGAAAACTGCTCCTGCAGTGCCATGGGGGCTGTAACCTCAAACGGGGCGTTGACCATCTCAGTAGTGGCCGTGAGCGTATCTGGGGTTGGCTCGGTGGCTGCCTCCATCTTCTTGGAGCTCTCTGTCTCGTGGGGATCAGCCTCCCGTGTCTGCTCCAATATCGGCAGATCTTTGCCTGGTTCTCCTTGGTCCATCATGAAACTGACGAATACTAGGAGACCACTGAAAGGAAAACACAATCGCAATGACAATGAAACAAAAAAGAGAGTGAGGATCGGTTACTGCTTTGCAAACGTTCTTTTTTTGTCTGAACGAAAATATACCAACATCACGGATCCGCTTACCTTCCCTTCGTTGGGAGAGAAGAACAGTGGTAGATGCGAGTGTTGCCTTTCTTGAAGACGGTGAGGGAGAAGGGGATTCAACGAAGAGTGAAATGATGGTTGCTTCGTCCGTCAAACTTAGACTGCGGGGAGGTGGGGTTTTGTGATACGACGGCTCGTTATTGCAGCGCTATGACCGGGGTGACTCTCCGCCTGCATACTGCCTTCTAATTTGGTGGATGGCATTTGGGCCCGCGTGCTACATGGCCCGCATGTCGGTGAACAAAAGTATAACGGCATTCAGTAGAGGGAGACGTTTCGATGACCTAGGAGGAGCCAGAAGCGGTATTGTATCCACTGTACTAGTAGTAATTGTTTTTCTGGGTAGCTGTAGAGTGTCTCCACTGTACTAGTAGTAATTGTTTCTCTGGGCCCAAGACAAAACAGCCCATCCACCCTAGTAAATAGTAAAATCAATTCAAAAGTCCATATATTTACTGAATGAGAGGCGCTACCCACACCCAGCACACCGGCCCCCAAAAAAACCTGGGTGTTCTTCTTCCTCCTCACTCCCACCCACTTCACGTCAGCTCTCTCCACTCGTACCCCCAAATTCCTCACCTCACTCCTACAGAAAACCCCAGCTCCCCTTCTTCCTCACTACTACAGAAAAACCCAAGCTCCCCTTCTTCTTCACTCGCACTACAACTAGGCTCGTCATTCGTTACTCTGCTCAAATCCGTGAGTGCGACGCGATGCCCTCGAGGAAAATGGAGTCGGCTGACCCCAGCGCCGCCAGCGGCGACGCCTGTTGTAGATCCCGCACCCGGCAGCGCGGGGAGAAGCGGCGACCCCGCCCCCAACCGGATCCCAGGAACCCGTAGATTCTTGGGTGGACCGCATCAGCAATCTCCCGGACGTCGTCCTTGGGGAGATCATCTCGCTTCTCCCCACCAAGGATTGCTGCCGCACCCAAGTCCTCTCAATTCGGTGGCGCCCTCTATGGCGCGCCGTGTCCCTTAATCTCGACTGTCGTCAGCTCTCTCTCTTCAATGGTTTTGAAATCCCCAGAGCCATCATCTCCTCCCACCAGGGCTCCGTTCAAAGCCTCTGCATCCCGTCATGCTACCTGAGCAAGCATACCATGCCCTGCACGGTGGACGCCTGGCTGAAATCCCCTGAATTCACAGAACTACAGCTGCTTGAGTTCTACTATTCCCCTGGAAATCACCTACCAGATACCGAACGCCATCTACCTGTGCCATCAGCCCCGATGTCCATCTCGCGGTTTTCCTCCTCTCTCCACACCGCCACCTTTGCGCTGTGCGACCTACCAGACAATCTGGTACTAAACCTTCGACTCCCATTTCTCAAGAAACTTTCACTTGTGCGGGTTCGTATATCGGAGGCCTCATTGCACAGCATCATCCACTCCAGTTGCCCTGCCCTGGAGTGCTTGGTGCTTGTTTTCACAGTTAGAATCGGTTGTCTCCAAATAAAGTCGCCTAACCTTGTAAGAATTGGAATTTGTTTTGACGGAAGGCAGCTCATCATCCAAGATGCCCCTTCACTTCAAAGGTTGATCCTTGATTCTAGTTATTCACCGTTGCAAATAACCGTCCTCTCTGCGCCTAAACTGGAGACCTTGGGTGTAATACATGATCTCTGTGCTCATTTCAATATGGTGTTTGGCTCCACAGTTCTTCAGGTACTTTACAGTATCATCTACACTTGTAACCATAAGCTGCATTTTAAATTTCTGCGTATAAGTTATATGTCATCTTGGAGTACACATTTTGTACTAATATTATGTTCTATGCTCAATGAAGAGTTTCTCCATGGATGGCCTATCAATGGTGCTGGATTCTGTCAAGATCTTATATATCCAAATGAATAGTTTTGATCTGAACAAGATTATTGGCTTGCTGCAATGCTTTCCATGTCTGGAGAAGTTGTATATAAAGGTGATAATTTCACTCACATTGGAACCCCACATATAGTGTACTAGAATTAACCGTTCAGCTGTTGCTCTTTCGACACTCTTTTTTTAGACCTTAACTGTTTTCAATCTTCATGTCTATTTAGGCAACAGGACGGGGTAAGAAAGTTATAACCAATCGGTGGATTCGTAAGCATCGGGATTTTCTCACTTCTCATGAGATTCGATTGAAGACAGTAACGCTGGAACGACATGTAGCCAACCGTGCAAACACTAGATTTGTCACATTCTTCCTACTGAATGCGAGGTTACTATTGTCCATCAGGCTTAAGTTTATCAGCAGCATGGTTTTGACGGATGGGTATGTGGAAGAGTAAAAAAAAGGAGTTTCAGGTGGGCAAAAGAGCTTCTGAACGTGCCGGGCTTCTATTTACAACATTTTGTGGTCATAATCCAGTAAATTTTACGACCTAGGATGTTCATTCTATGGACCTGATCGATCCATTTGACTGTGACTGCCAAAAACAGTGCTGGAGTTAGATGTTGTTGCCCTTTTCAACCTGGGTTTTTTTGTAAACCTAATGAACAATTAACCATCGTGCTTTTGTACAGTTTGTAAGCTTGAGTTAGATGTTCTTGCCCTTTTCAACTCGGCTGTGACTGTCATATTTTCTTTGAAGCAAGGCAAATGGCTTGCCAGTCGTTTAATTTAGAGTTAAATATTGTAACAACTAACAAATCCCAACCAAGGGAAATAACATCACTCTCGCCGGCTACTTGATCTCACTGTGCATTACAGAAGCCAAGTGATCAGCCCCACCAGCACCCACAAACTTATTTCCAACTAGCACATCAAATGGGCTGTAAATTTTCATAGGAAGGGCTGCATGACCGTGACAGATTTGGATTCTGACATTTGGGACCCGCGAGGAAATAGCCTATCCAAGGTGGTGTCGACTTGCTAGCCAGTCAACAAACGATTCTGCCTACCAGCCATTGGATTGACATCCAACATCTGTCGTGTATCTTCTATCTCTTGTCTTCTTCTTCCTCCAGCCACCCAAACCAAACCACCCCGCTGGCTCCGCCTGCTCCCGCCTCCCATGGCTGGCTGCACCTCCGCCGCCCTACCATATGTACCCTCCAACGTTGGCCAGTCCCTCCCTCTATTCCCCCACACGTCCTGTTATTCTCCGGCGACGTCAGCCCCAACACGCACCCGCACCCGAACCAGTCAACCCTCGTACTCCCCTCCGCCTGCGACTGGACCGGCGCATCTTCCATGGCTCCTGTTCGTTCCGCCCGAGGCCTCGCCGTCGTCCTCCGTGTTGCGGCCTTGGTTTGCTCGCCGTGTGCGGTGCGCCGCCCTCTTGCGTTGTCAACGTCGTCAACAACCGAGAGGAACAAGGAGATGACTGTACGTGGAGAGGATGACAGTAGGGACCCACCAGCGTCATGGCAGTACGCAAGCAAGTGCCTCTATATTACAAGCCCAAATATATGGTTCCTCCTAATGGTTGGACATCTGGGGCTCACGCCATTGTCAACGTAGTCAATAAACGAGAGAATTACACTACGAGCGACTGACACCAGCGACCCAGTAGGTCGCGCAGTTTTTTTGAAGAACAAGCAGTTGTTATTTATACTAGTTTTGGCGACGGATCATGGTAACAACGGGGCTGTGCGGGGGCTGTGGCCCGTCTAGCCAGGGTTTTATTTATGTTTACCACATCATGAGCCCAGTTGTGTTTTTTTCTTGCTGAAAATGGCTAGCCCAGTTCTATTTTTTTAATACCCAAACGAGGCCTACTTGCTTTATCATCCCTGCTGGGCTGCAAATCTTTCAAGACGAGGAGAGTTTCATTCGTTTTGCCCAGAAATGGGCTGTACATTTTTAAAACACATCAAACCGGGAATTAGTTTCAATTTTTTTCATTACAAGATTTTAAATTCCATTGATTTTTATGCGTGGACAATTATTTGGATTTTATATTTATATAAATTTTTTTCAAAATAGTTTGAATGTGAATCAATATTTCGGGATTAAAAACAGTTGACTGATACGTCTCCAACGTATCTATAATTTTTGATTGTTCCATGCTATTATATTATCTGTTTAGGATGTTTATGGGCTTTATTAAACACTTTTATATTATTTTTGGGACTAACCCATTAACCCAGAGCCCAGTGCCAGTTTCTTTTTTCCCATTGTTTCAGTGTTTCGCAGAAAAGGAATATCAAACGGAGTCCAAACGGAATGAAACCTTCGGGAGAGTTATTTTTGGAACGGAAGCAATCCAGGAAACTTGAAGTACACGTCAAGGAATCAACGAGGAGAGCATGAGGCAGGGGGCGCGCCTCCCCTCCAGGCGCGCCCTCCACCCTCATGGGCCCCTCGTGGCTCCCCATACCGACTTCTTTTCCCTATATATATATATATCCATATACCCTAAAACCATCAGGGAACAGAGTAGATCGGGAGTTCCGCCGCCGCAAGCCTTTGTAGCCACCAAAAACCAATCGGGACCCTGTTTCGGCACCCTGCCGGAGGGGGGATCCCTAACTGGTGGCCATCTTCATCATCCCGGCGCTCTCTATGACGAGGAGGGAGTAGTTCACCCTCGGGGCTGAGGGTATGTACCAGTAGCTATGTGTTTGATCTCTCTCTCTCGTGTTCTTGATTTGGCACGATCTTGATGTATCGCGAGCTTTGCTATTATAATTGGATCTTATGATGTTTCTCCCCCTCTACTCTATTGTAATGGATTGAGTTTTCCCTTTGAAGTTATCTTATCGGATTAAGTCTTTAAGGATTTGAGAACACTTGATGTATGTCTTGTCGTGCTTATCTGTGGTGACAATGGGATAACACGTGATCCACTTGATGTATGTTTTGGTGATCAACTTGCGGGTTCCGCCCATGAACCTATGCATAGGGGTTGGCACACGTTTTTGTCTTGACTCTCCGGCAGAAACTTTGGGGCACTCTTTGAAGTAATTTGTGTTGGTTGAATAGATGAATCTGAGATTGTGTGATGCATATCGTATAATCATACCCACGGATACTTGAGGTGACATTGGAGTATCTTGGTTACATTAGGGTTTTGGTTGATTTTTATCTTAAGGTGTTATTCTAGTATGAACTCTATGATAGATCGAACAGAAAGAATAGCTTCGTGTTATTTTACTACGGACTCTTGAATAGATCGATTAGAAAGGATAACTTTGAGGTGTTTTCGTACCCTACAATAATCTCTTCGTTTGTTCTCCGCTATTAGTGACTTTGGAGTGACTCTTTGTTGCATGTTGAGGGATAGTTATATGATCCAGTTATGTTATTACTGTTGAGAGAACTTGCACTAGTGAAAGTATGAACCCTAGGCCTTGTTTCAACGCATTGCAATGCCGTTTTCGCTCACTTTTATCAATGGTTACCTTGCTGTTTTTATATTTTCAGATTACAAAAACCTTTATCTACCATCCATATTGCACTTGTATCACCATCTCTTCGCCGAACTAGTGCACCTATACAATTTACCATTGTATTGGGTGTGTTGGGGACACAAGAGACTCTTTGTTATTTGGTTGCAGGGTTGCTTGAGAGAGACCATCTTCATCCTACGCCTCCCATGGATTGATAAACCTTAGGTCATCCGCTTGAGGGAAATTTGCTACTGTCCTACAAACCTCTGCACTTGGAGGCCCAACAACGTCTACAAGAAGAAGGTTGTGTAGTAGACATCAAGCTCTTTTCTGGCGCCGTTGCCGGGGAGGCTAGGTAAGCGGCACTCACACCCCGTCAACTAAGCTCTTTTCTGGCGCCGTTGCCGGGGAGGTGATTGCTTGAAGGTATATCTTTAGGTCTTGCAATCGGATATTTTTGTTTCTTGTTTTATGACTAGTTTAGTCTATAAAATAAAACTACAAAAAAATGGAATTAAGGGTGCCTCATACGCTTCATCTTTTTAATGTCTTTTGTGAAAATGATGGGAAGGAAAATTGTGCTCAAGTGCTAGAAGAAGAATTACATAGAATGCTTGGCATAAAATATTTGAATGATGAGCATGATTGCAATGTTGTTAGTATGAATTCTTTGAATACCCATGATGCTAATGATATGCAAAGCCACAAGCTTGGGGATGCTATGTTTGATGAAGATGATATTTTTTGTCCCCCAAGTTTTAATGAGCAAATTTATTATGACGAAAGCATGCCTCCTATTTATGATGATTATTGTGATGACACGTATGCTATAAAGAATAAAGATAACCATGAAACTTGTCATCATGATTTTAATTTTCAATTGGATTATGCCTCACATGATAGTTATTTTCTTGAATTTGCTCCCACTATTCCGAATGAGAAGAATTTTGCTTATGTGGAGAGTAATAAAAATTCTATGCTAGTAGATCATGAAAAGAATGCTTTATGTGCTGGTTATATTGTTGAATTCATTCATGATGCTACTGAAAATTATTATGAGGGAGGAATATAGGCATGTAGGAATTGCAATAATATCAAGTTTCCTCTCTATGTGTTGAAAATCTTGAAGTTATGCTTGTTTTGCCTTCCTATGCTAGTTGATTATTGTTCCCATAAGTTGTTTGCTCAAAAAATCCCTATGCATAGGAAGTGGGTTAGACTTAAATGTGCTAGTCATATTCTTCATGATGCTCTCTTTATGTTTCAATTCTTATCTTTTATGTGAGCATCATTGAAATCATCATGCCTAGCTAGGGGCGTTAAACAATAGCGCTTGTTGGGAGGCAACCCAATTTTATTTTAGTTCTTTGCCTTTTGCTTCTGTTTAGTAATAAATAATCCATCTAGCTTCTGTTAAGATGTGGTTTTATGTTTTAATTAGTGTTTGTGCCAAGTTAAACCTATAGGATCTTCTTGGATGATAGTTATTTGATCTTGCTGAAAATTCTAGAAACTTTTTGTTCACGAAAAAATTGTTAAAAATCACCAGAACGTGATAAAATACAGATTCCAATTGCGGCAGATCAATAATAAAATTATCTAGGTTGTCCTATTTTGGTAGAAGTTTTTGAGTTCCAGAAGTTTGCGTTAGTTATAGATTACTACAGACTGTTCTGTTTTTGACAGATTCTGTTTTTCGTGTGTTGTTTGCTTATTTTGATGAATCTATGGCTAGTAAAATAGTTTATAAACCATAGAGAAGTTCGAATATAGTAGATTTAACACCAATACAAATAAAGAATGAGTTCATTACAGTACCTTGAAGTGGTGTTTTGTTTTCTTTCGCTAACGGAGCTCACGAGATCTTCTGATAAGTTTTGTGTTGTGAAGTTTTCAAGTTTTGGGTAAAGATTCGATGGACTATGGAATAAGGAGTGGCAAGAGCCTAATCTTGGGGATGCCCAAGGCACCCCAAGGTAATATTCAAGGACAACCAAGAGCCTAAGCTTGGGGATGCCCCGGAAGGCATCCCCTCTTTCGTCTTCGTTCATTGGTAACTTTACTTGGAGCTATATCTTTATTCACCACATGATATGTGTTTTGCTTGGAGCGTCATTTTATTTTATTTTGTTTTGCTTGCTGTTTGAATAAAATATCAAGATACGAAATTCTTAAATGTTAGAGAGTCTTCACATAGTTGTATAATTATTCAGCTACTTGTTGATCTTCACTTATATCTTTCGGAGTAGTTTGTCGGTTGCTCTACTGCTTCACTTATATCTTTTAGAGCACGGCGGTGGTTTTATTTTGAAGAAATAGATGAACTCTCATGCTTCACTTATATTATTTTGAGAGTCTTTAGAACAGCATGGAAATTTGCTTTGGTTATTAATTTAGTCCTAATATGATGGGCATCCAAGAGGGATATAATAAAAACTATCATATAAAGTGCATTGAATACTATGAGAAGTTTGATTCTTTATGATTGTTTTGAGACATGAAGATGGTGATATTAGAGTCGTGCTAGTGGAGTAGTTGTGAATTTGAGAGATACTTGTGTTAAAGTTTGTGATTCCCATAGCATGCACGTATGGTGAACCGTTATGTGATGAAGTCGGAGCATGATTTATTTATTGATTGTCCTCCTTATGAGTGGCGGTCGGGGACGAGCGATGGTCTTTTCCTACCAATCTATCCCCCTAGGAGCATGCGCCTAGTACTTTGTTTCGATAACTAATAGATTTTTGCAATAAGTATGTGAGTTCTTTATGACTAATGTTGAGTCCATGGATTATACGCACTCTCACCCTTCCACCATTGCTAGCCTCTCTAATACCGCGCACCTTTCGCCGGTATCATACACCCACCATATACCTTCCTCAAAATAGCCACCATACCTACCTATTATGGCATTTCCATAGCCATTCTGAGATATATTGCCATGCAACTTTCCACCGTTCCGTTTATTATGACACGCTTCATCATTGTCATTGCTTTGCATGATCATGTAGTTGACATTGTATTTGTGGCAAAGCCACCGTTCATAAATCTTTCATACATGTCACTCTTGATTCATTGCACATCCCAGTACACCGCCGGAGGCACTCATATAGAGTCATATTTTGTTCTAAGTATCGAGTTGTAATTCTTGAGTTGTAAGTAAATAAAAGTGTGATGATCATCATTATTAGAGCATTGTCCCAAGTGAGGAAAGGATGATGGAGACTATGATTCCCCCACAAGTCAGGATGAGACTCTGGACTAAAAAAAATAGGCCATAAAAAAGAGAGAAAAAGGCCCAAATAAAAAAATGAAAGAAAAAGAGAGAAGGGACAATGCTACTATCCTTTTACCACACTTGTGCTTCAAAGTGCCACCATGATCTTCATGATAGAGAGTCTCCTATGTTGTCACTTTCATATACTAGCGGAAACTTTTCATTATAGAACTTGGCTTGTATATTCCAATGATGGGCTTCCTCAAATTGCCCTAGGTCTTCGTGAGCAAGCGAGTTGGATGCACACCCACTTAGTTTCTTTTGTTGAGCTTTCATACACTTATAGCTCTAGTGCATCCGTTGCATGGCAATCCCTACTCACTCACATTGATATCTATTGATGGGCATCTCCATAGCCCGTTGATACGCCTAGTTAATGTGAGACTATCTTCTCCTTTTTGTCTTCTCCACAACCACTATTCTATTCCACCTATAGTGCTATTTCCATGGCTCACGCTCATGTATTGCGTGAAGATTGAAAAAGTTTGAGAACATCGAAAGTATGAAACAATTGCTTGGCTTGTCATCGGGGTTGTGCATGATTTAAATATTTTGTGTGGTGAAGATAGAGCATAGCCAGACTATATGATTTTGTAGGGATAACTTTCTTTGGCGATGTTATTTTGAGAAGACATGATTGCTTTGTTAGTATGCTTGAAGTATTATTGTTTTCATGTCAATATTAAACTTTTGCTTTGAATCTTATGGATCTGAATATTATTGCCACAATAAAGAAGATTACATTGATAAATATGTTAGGTAGCATTCCACATCAAAAATTCTGTTTTTATCATTAACTCCTCGAGGACGAGCAGGAATTAAGCTTGGGGATGCTGATACGTCTCCAACGTATCTATAATTTTTGATTGTTCCATGCTATTATATTATCTATTTTGGATGTTTATTGGCTTTATTAAACACTTTTATATTATTTTTGGGACTAATCTATTAACCCAGAGCCCAGTGCCAGTTTCTGTTTTTCCCATTGTTTCAGTGTTTCGCAGAAAAGGAATATCAAACGGAGTCCAAACGGAATGAAACCTTCGGGAGAGTTATTTTTGGAACGGAAGCAATCGAGGAGACTTGGAGTACACGTCAGGGAATCAACGAGGAGAGCACGAGGCAGGGGGCACGCCTACCTCCCCCCCGGTGCGCCCTCCACCCTCGTGGGCCCCTCGTGGCTCCCCTCACCGACTTCTTCGCCTATATATATCCATATACCCTAAAACCATTGGGGAACAGAATAGATCGGGAGTTTCGCCGCCGCAAGCCTCTGTAGCCACCAAAAACCAATCGGGACCCTGTTCCGGCACCCTGCCAGAGGGGGGATCCCTCACCAGTGGCCATCTTCATCATCCCGGCGCTCTCTATGACGAGGAGGGAGTAGTTCACCCTCGAGGCTGAGGGTATGTACCAGTAGCTATGTGTTTGATCTCTCTCTCTCGTGTTCTTGATTTGGCACGATCTTGATGTATCGCGAGCTTTGCTATTATAATTGGATCTTATGATGTTTCTCCCCCTCTACTCTATTGTAATGGATTGAGTTTTCCCTTTGAAGTTATCTTATCAGATTGAGTCTTTAAGGATTTGAGAACACTTGATGTATGTCTTGCCGTGCTTATCTGTGGTGACAATGGGATAACACGTGATCCACTTGATGTATTTTTTGGTGATCAACTTGCGGGTTCCGCCCATGAACCTATGCATAGGGGTTGGCTCACGTTTTCGTCTTGACTCTCCGGCAGAAACTTTGGGGCACTCTTTGAAGTAATTTGTGTTGGTTGAATAGATGAATCTGAGATTGTGTGATGCATATCGTATAATCATACCCACGGATACTTGAGGTGACATTGGAGTATCTTGGTGACATTAGGGTTTTGGTTGATTTTTAGCTTAAGGTGTTATTCTAGTATGAACTCTATGATAGATCGAACGGAAAGAATAGCTTCGTGTTATTTTACTACGGACTCTTGAATAGATCGATTAGAAAGGATAACTTTGAGGTGGTTTCGTACCCTACAATAATCTCTTCGTTTGTTCTCCGCTATTAGTGACTTTGGAGTGACTCTGTGTTGCATGTTGAGGGATATTTATATGATCCAGTTATGTTATTATTGTTGAGAGAACTTGCACTAGTGAAAGTATGAACCCTAGGCCTTGTTTCAACGCATTGCAGTACCGTTTTCGCTCACTTTTATAAATAGTTACTTTGCTGTTTTTATATTTTCATATTACAAAAGCCTTTATCTACCATCCATATTGCACTTGTATCACCATCTCTGCGCCGAACTAGTGCACCTATACAATTTACCATTGTATTGGGTGTGTTGGGGACACAAGAGACTCTTTGTTATTTGGTTGCAGGGTTGCTTGAGAGAGACCATCATCATCCTACGCCTCCCACGGATTGATAAACCTTAGGTCATCCACTTGAGGGAAATTTGCTACTGTCCTACAAACCTCTGCACTTGGAGGCCCAACAACGTCTAAAAGAAGAAGGTTGTGTAGTAGACATCATTGACCGCACCGAAATATGCAAAAAATTCATATGCTTTTAACCGTGGCCACAATATGGGGGTGTAATGCTAACAAAAAGAAGATGGGCTCCAAAAAATTTCTTAAGAATTAGCAAATGGGTTGTACATTATTAGAAATAATGCACACGAGAGCAGTGACTGTTGGATGTCCATCCAACGGCTGTCGTGCTTCTTCAATCTCTGTTTTTCCTGCTCCAGCCGCTCAAACAAGCGCCGGCGGGACTGCCTGCTCCCTCCTCCTGCGGCCGGCTATGCTGCCGCGCAGGCCTCACCGCCCGACCGTACTCCCATCGCTGGCCTAGCCATCCCTCTACCCACCTACACCTGCTGTTATTCTCCGAGGGCGGCAGACGAACGAGTAAACCCTCGTACTCCTCCGCGTGGGAAACAACTGCCGAGTCTTCCCTGGCTCCGTGTTGTTCCCTTCCTAGGCCTCGCCGTCGTCCACCGCCCTGGTGCTCTTGGCACGGCCTGGTCAACGTGGTCAATGAACGACATCCATCGGAAGTGGACTGTACGTGGAGAGGCTGACAGCTGGGTCCACGGCCGCACGCAAGGAAATGCCTCCTTATTACGCACAAAATAATGATTCCTCCACCTCACAGCTAGGACCCACGGGAAGGGCTTCTGTATTTCACGAAAAAAACGTTCCCCCGCTGACAGGTCGGACCCACCAGCTATATCTTCGCACGCAAGGAACTGCCTCCTTATGACGCACAAAAAAGAATACCCCCCTGCTAGCTGGGACCCACCATAGTGGGTGGCTGACTTGTGGGCCTACTAAGTTGACGAGGACAGATGGCTTTGTCAACTTTGTCAATATGAACGATTCTAGCTCAAGTGACCATACGATGTCCATCCAACGGCCATAGTGCTTCTTCAACCTCTGGTCTTCTTGCTCCAGCCGCCCAAAGCAGCGCCGGTCGTGCCACTTGCTCCTGCTTCCCATGGCCGGCTGTGCTGCCGCGGAGGCCTCACCGCCCCCATACTACTCCCACCGCTGGCGAGGCCATCCCTCCACTCACCCACACCCCTTGTTATTCTGCGGCGACGGAAGCCTCACACCGCAGCCGAACCAGTGAACCCTCGTACTCCTCTCCGCGTGGGCATCCACTGCCACGTCTTCCCTGGCTCCGCGTCGTCCCCTTCCTAGGCCTCGCCATCGTCCACCGCCTTGGTGCTCTCGGCGCGGCGTGGTCAATGTGGTCAACGGCCGACTTCCATCAGAAGAGTACTATACATGGAGAGGCTGACAGCTGGGTCCACGGCCACAGCCCAGTTTTTTTGTGATTTGCCAAGTAAGTCGCTTTGTCAGGCCTGTTGGGCTGCAAATATTTCAAGACGAGGAGAGCTTCATTCGGCTGGCCGAGAAAATGGCCTATCAGTAATGAAAATGGGTTGTACATTTTTAAAACACATCAAACCGGCAATTAGTTTCAAATTTCTTTTTTTCATTTCAAGATTTTAAATTGCATTGATTTTTATGCGTGGACAATTTGTTGGATTTTATATTGATATACATTTATTTTTAAAATCAGTTTGAATGTGATCGAAATTTCGGGATTAAAAACAGTTCGGACCGCACCGAAATATGCAAAATTTCGTATAATTTTTTAACCGTGGCCACAATATGGGCTGTAATGCTAACAAAAAGAATATCGGCTCCAAAAAACCTTAAGAATTAGCAAATGGGCTGCAAATTATTAGAAATAATGGCAGATGGGTTGTATGATGTTTTCCACAGATTTGAGGCTTTCCTAAAAAAAGGTTGACGCACAAGCAGTGACCGTTGGATGTCCATCCAACGGCCGTCGTGCTTCTTCAATCTCTGCTCTTCCTGCTCCAGCCGCTCAAACAAGCACCGGCGGGACTGCCTGATCTCTCCTCCCCGAGGCTGGCTGTGCTGCCGCGCAGGCCTCACCGCCCCACCGTACTCCCATCGCTGGCCTAGCCATCCCTCTACTCACCCACAAACTGCTGTTATTCTCCGGCGACGGCGGACGAACCGGTAAACCCTCGTACAGTCGAACTCCCCTCCGCGTGGGAAACAACTGCCGAGTCTTCCCTAGCTCCGTGTCGTTCCCTTCCTAGGCCTCGCTATCGTCCACCGCCCTGGTGCTCTCGCCGCGGCCTGGTCAACGTGGTCAACGACTGACATGCATCTGAAGTGGACTGTACGTGGAGAGGCTGACAGCTGGGTCCACGGCCGCACGCAAGGAAATGCCTCCTTATTACACGCGAAATAATGATTCCTCCAGCTGACATCTGGGACCCACCGAAAGGGCCTCTGTATTTCGCGAAAAAACGTTGCCGCCGTTGACAGCTCAGACCGACCAGCTATATCTTCGCACGCAAGGAAGTGCCTCCTTATTACGCACAAAAAAATGAATACTCCCCCTGTTAGCTGGGACCCAGTATAGTGGTAGGCTGACTTGTGGGCCTACTAAGTTGACGGGGACGGAGGGCTTTGTCAACTTAGTCAGTATGCACGATTCTAGCTCCAGTGACCGTACGATGTCCATCCAACGGCCGTAGTGCTTCTTCAACCTCTGGTCTTCTTGCTCCAGCCGCCCAAACCAGCGTCGGTCGTGCCTCGTGCTCCTGCCTCACTACAAAAAAAAGACACATCCGTGACATTTTGGGCCGAACGATTTTTTTTGTCATACATATGACACTTCTATGACGATAATTGTGACAAAACCCGGTATCATCATAGATGTGGTGGGCAAAAAATCATGACAGAAAATGGGCTTTTCGTCCTAGGCGGGCCGGAGACGCAGCTACATGACATTCTTTGGGCCGTCCATGACGGAAAAACCATGGTAGAAGCGAGGGCGAGGAAAATTTCGGGGAGTTCCCAGTTACGGTGGGAGGTCGGGGGCCGAGCGATGCGCGTTTCTCTCGTACACGTACGCGCGTGTGTGCGAGGCGTTGGCTCTAACTGAACCCGAGCGAGGCGTTGGGCTCTAACTGAACCCGAGCGATTGCACTGCAGGCTACGCGTTACTGAACCCGAGCGATCGATCGATGGCTATTAATTGAACCCGATCGAGCAATTCCTTCGCTACTGCTGCTAACTGAAGCCGATCGATGCTGCCTCTGGGATGAACAGTGAGCGTTGCGGGGGGGTTTGGATGAACAGTGAGCGGTGGCGTTGCCTCTGGATGAACAGGACCCCGTGGTGTGGTGGAGGGCTGGATGAACAGTAGACGGTGGAGGGGTGCCCGTGGAGGGGTGGTTCAACAGGACCCCGTGGTGTGGAGGGCTGGATGAACAGTAGACGGTGGAGGGGTGCCCGTGGAGGGGTGGTTGAACAGTAGCCGGTGGAGTAGCGCGCGGTGGAGGCTGGATGAACAGGAGCCCGTGGAGGCTGGAGGAGGTCGACGGTAGCCCGTGGAGGCTGGAGGAGGTCGACGGTGGAGATGAACAGTATCCCGTGGA
>NC_057799.1:400045900-400060467 GCF_018294505.1 Triticum aestivum
GCGGTGGAGGCTGGATGAACAGGAGCCCGTGGAGGCTGGAGGAGGTCGACGGTGGAGATGAACAGTATCCCGTGGAGTCCCGTTTTGCGGTACGCCACACCCCTCCCGATGAACAGGACCCCCGTTTCGACCGTAGGAGGTCCGTTTCGTCCGTTTTGCGGTACGCCACACCCCTCCCGATCAACAGGACCCCCGTTTCGACCGTAGGAGGTCCGTTTCCTCCGTTTTGCGGTACGCCACACCCCTCCCGATCAACAGGACCCCCGTTTCGACCGTAGGAGGTCCGTTTCCTCCGTTTTGCGGTACGCCACACTCCTCCCGATCAACAGGACCCCCGTTTCGACCGTAGGAGGTCCGTTTCCTCCGTTTTGCGGTACGCCACACCCCTCCCCATGAACACGACGCATTCCGTTGCCTCCCCATGAACACGACGCATTCCGTTGCCTCCCCATGAACACGACAACGACGCTGTTTCTCCGTTCCGACCCAGCCATGTACACGAGCCCTGGCCGTACGTATGTGCGAGTAGGCGTTCGAGACCCCGCCCGTATGTACACATACGTGGCCGTATTTTCTTTCTTGCACCCTGGCCACTGTACGTATGTGTACATGCTACGTGCGCGCCTCTACTACGACACGTACGCGCCTCTACTACGACACGTGCGCGCCTCTACATCCATAGTATATTGGTACGTACACGTTTGCGACCAGAATGACAACGCTACGTATGCTTCGACCAGGTGGGTCCCGACTGTCAGGCACTTCCTTGCCTGCGAAGATGTAGCTGGTGGGTCTCAGCAGTCAGGGGGGCAAATCGTTTTTTTTTTGCCCGGACACACTTCCTTGCGTGCGAAGATGTAGCTGTGGGTCCCAGCAGTCAGGGGGAAACATTTTTTCATGAAATACAGTGGCCCGTCCGGTGGATCCCAGCTATCAGGTGGAGGAATCATTATTTTCCGCGTAATAAAGAGGCACTTCCTTGCTGCGGCCGTGGACCCAGCTGTCAGCCTCTCCACGTACAGTCCACGTCCGATGGAAGTCGTTCCTTGACCACGTTGACCACACCGCGCTGAGAGCACTAGGGCGGTGGACGACGGCGAGGCCTAGGAAGGGGACAACGGGGAGCCGGGGAAGACGCGGCAGTGGAAGCCCGCGCGGAGAGGAGTACGAGGGTTCACTAGTTCGGCTGCGGTGTGAGGCTACCGTTGCCGCAGGGCCTGGCCAGCGGTGGGAATAGTAGGGGCTGTGAGGCCTCCACGGCAGCACAGCCGGCCACGGGAGGCAGCAGCGTGTGGCACGACCGGCGCTGCTTTGGGCGGCTGGAGCAAGAAGACCAGAGGTTGAAGAAGCACTACGGCCGTTGGATGGACATCGTACGGTCACTGGAGCTAGAATCGTTCATATTGACTATAGTTGACAAAGGCCCCCGTCCCAGTCAACTTAGTAGGCCCACAAGTCAGCCTCCCATCATGGTGGGTCCCAGCTAGCAGGGGGAGTATTCATTTTTTGTGCGTAATAAGGAGGCACTTCCTTGCGTGCGAAGATATTGCTGGTGGGTCCGAGCTGTCAGCGGCGGTAATGTTTTTTTCGCGAAATACAGAGGCCCTTTCGGTGGGTCCCTGATGTCAGGTGGAGGAATCATTATTTTCCGCGTAATAAGGAGGCATTTCCTTGCGTGCGGCCGTGGACCCAGCTGTCGGCCTCTCCAAGTACTGTCCACTTCAGATGCATGTCGGTCATTGACCACGTTGACCAGGCCGCGCCGAGAGCACCAGGGCGGTGGACGACGGTGAGGCCTAGGAAGGGAACGACACGGAGGCAGGGAAGACTCAACAGTTGATTCCCACGCGGAGGGGAGTACGACTGTACGAGGGTATACTGGTTCGTCTGCCGTCGCCGGAGAATAACAGCAGGTGTGGGTAAGTAGAGGGATGGCTAGGCCAGCGATGGGAGTATGGTGGGGCAGTGAGGCCTGCGCGGCAGCAGAGCCGGCCACGGGGAGGAGGGAGCAGGCAGTGCCGCTAGCGCTTGTTTGAGCGGCTGGAGCAGGAAGAGCAGAGATTGAAGAAGCACAACGGCCGTTGGATGGCCATCCAACAGTCACTGCTTGTGCGTCAACCTTTTTTTTTAGGAAAGCCTCAAATCTGTGGAAAACAGCATACAACCCATCTGCCATTATTTCTAATAATTTATAGCCCATTTGCTAATTATTAAGGTCTTTTTTGGAGCCCATATTCTTTTTCTTAGCATTACAGCCCATATTGTGGCCACGGTTAAAAAATTATACGAAATTTTGCATATTTCGGTGCGGTCCGAACTGTTTTTAATCCCGAAATTTTGACTCACATTCAAACTGATTTTAAAAATAAATGTATATCAATATAAAAACCAAGAAATTCTCCACGCATAAAAATTAATGTAATTTAAAATCTCGAAATGAAAAAAAAGATATTTGAAACTAATTGCCAGTTTGATGTGTTTTAAAAATGTACAGCCCATTTCTCATTACTGATGAGCCATTTTCTCGGCCAGCTGAATGAAAGTTCTCCTCGTCTTGAAAGATTTGCAGCCCAACAGGCCTGACAAAGCGACTTACTTGGCAAATCACAAAAAAACTGGGCTGTGCCCGTGGACCCAGCTGTCAGCCTTTCCACGTACAGTACTCTTCCGATGGAAGTCGTTCCTTGACCACGTTGACCATGCCACGTGGAGAGCACCACGGCGGTGGACGACGGCGAGGCCTAGGAAGGGGACGACGCGGAGCCGGGGAAGACGCGCAGTGGAAGTACGAGGGACGACGCGGAGCCGGGGAAGCCCGTGCGGAGAGGAGTACGAGGGTTCAATGGTTCGGCTGCGGTGTCAGGCTGCCGTCGCCGCAAGGCCTGGCCAGCGGTGGGAATAGTAGGGGGCGGTGAGGCCTCCGCGGCAGCACAGCCGGCCACGGGAGGCAGGAGCATGCGGCACGACCGGCGCTGCTTTGGGCGGCTGGAGCAAGAAGACCAGAGGTTGAAGAAGCACTACGGCCATTGGATGGACATCGTACGGTCACTGGAGCTTGAATCGTTCATATTGACTAAGTTGACAAAGCCCTTCGTCCCCGTCAACTTAGTAGGCCCACAAGTCAGCCTCCCACCAAGGCGGGTCCCAGCTAGCCGGGGGAGTATTCATTTTCTTGTGTGTAATAAGGAGGCACTTTCGGTGGGTCCGAGCTGACAGCGGGGAGAACGTTTTTTTCGCGAAATACGGTGGCCCGTCAAGTGGGTCCCAGCAGTCAGGGGGCAAACGTTTTTTTCGCAAAATACGGTGGCCCGTCCAGTGGGTCCCTGCGGTCAGTTGGAGGAATCATTATTTTCCGCGTAATAAGGAGGCACTTACTTGCTGTGGCCGTGGACCCAGCTGAGACTCTCCACGTACAGTATACTTCCGATGGAACTCGTTCCTTGACCATGTTGACCTCGCCGCGTTCCGTTGCATGCATGCATCCATGGGTGTGGTGCGTCCCCACTGTCAGCCTCTCATGTACAGTCATCTTCCGATGACTCTCGGTTGTTGACCACGTTGACCACACCGTGCCGAGCGCACCCAGACTGGAACGACCCAGAGATGGGCAAGACGGGGCAGTGGAGTCGCAGATGGAGAGGAGTGGGAAACTTCACTGGTTTGGGTGCGCGGCAGCACAGTCGCGGTGCCGCCCACGGGAGACAGGAGCAAGAATAGAGGTTGAAGAAGGAGCACGGCTGTTGGATTAACATCCAACAGTCCAACTGCTAGAATCATTTGTTGATTAAGTTGACAAAGCCATGCGTACACGTCCAAATCTGACGGGTCCCAGCTGTCAACGTGATGAATAATTTTTTTCACAAAACAAGGAGGCACTTCCTTCCGTGCGAAGATACAGCCGGTGGGTCCCAGCTGTCAGGTGGAGGAAACATTTTTTTCAGCTTAATAAGGAGGAACTTTCCTTGCGTGCGACCATGGACCTCGTGGGTCTAAGCCGTCGGGCTCTCCACGTACAGTCCTCTTCCGATGACTCTCGTTTGTTGACCACGCCGCACCGAACGCAGCGAGGCGGTGGACGACGGCGAGGCCCCGGACGGGAATGACTCGGAGATGGGAAAACGCGGCAGTGGAGTCGCAGATTGAGAGGAGGAGAAGGGTTATAACTGGTTCTGTTGCGGCGTGGGGCTGTAGTCTGTCGAGAATAACAGGAGGTGTCGAGGGGTGGAGGGATAGCCTGGCCGGCGGTGGGGTAGCGCTTCGCAGCGATGCGTGCAAAGCAGAGCCGCTAGCCGCCGGAGGCCGGACCAGGCGGTCCTGGCGACGCTGGAGGAAGAAGACGAGAGATTGAAGGTGCATGCCGGCCATTGGATATAAATCCAATGGCTGTGGATGACACAATCATTTGTTGACCAAGTTGACAACGCCCTACGTAGGCTTCGACCTATTGGCCCACATGTCAGCCTGCAAAAATGTGGCATATATTTAACCCATGTTTTCTAGAATGTACAGTCCATTTGCTGGGCTGGGTGAACAAATAATTTCGCGTCAATCAGGCCCATTTATATTTTCTAAGAAATCCCAGCCCATTTGCACTTCCTTGAAATACACGTATTAGGTGGGCTCGTTATATATATAATGTTATGTTAGAAGGAGCAATTAATATCAAAGAATAAACCGGAGAGGCACATTATATATATATATAATTAAGAAATTAGTGAGTTATTGCTCAAAATAAAAATGAGCGCATTATTATTAAATTGGTCCTTAAAATCTTCGCAAGCTTTTGTACGCAATCACCAGGATTTTCCTTGCCTGTGAGTCAAAAACAACCAGGATTTTCCTTGCCAACTTCCGTTAAACATTTACTTTTATAAGTTAATAACACGTGGGATGTTTTTATAATGTATATATAAGTCTCTATAAAATATACGATAATAGTAATAATATAAATATATATAATGTGGTTAGAAGGGAAAACATAAATTGGACACAGCATTGCTTTTATAAGAGACCTGCGTTTTATACCCCATAGTAGGCATACTAACAAGTTCACACACAAATACAACAAAAAAGGTAAACATTCATATCAAACTCAGGTTCACACGACACGTTCATATTCATAGCCAACATTCACTATCAACAACTCAAAAGATTCATATATACACACGCTCAGCATATCTATGCATCCAAATGATGGATAGATCACACGACAATATTCATACATAATTCACAAAAAGATTCAGATATACACATGTTCAGTATGTTTATGCATCCAAATGATTGAGATCACAGCCAATATGATCCATGGACGAACTTTAATTACCTAGGGTTCAGACTGGTGAATGGTGTTCAATCGGAGGTACTTCTTGCTAAAATTAGTTCTTGTACGAGTAAACTTTCGAGTACATAAGAGGCATCACAGACAATCTGAACTTTGCTTGTAGGTTTATCCTCAAATAGTGGCCTCGTGCCGAGGGAGCTTTGAGCAACTTGGCCATTACTTTCATCCAACTAGTTTACTGGCTCATCTTGGTCCTATATCTCGCCAAAATTCTACATTGTAGACGAGAAAGGAGGCGGTTGAGAAAATGAACCACCCAAATTTTTTGTGCAGTTCAACTGAAATGGAGCATCCTTGGCGTGCAGACTGATTAAGTGCCAGATGAATATACGCGTCAACCAACTTGTCTGGAATCTTTAGACTCCATGCCATATAGTTCGCTACCATATGTGCCGATAACCAAAAGGCACAAGTTGGGACCAAAGACTGGACTGCGTTTTTCTGGGCTATGCACCAAGCAATATTTTTGGCGTTCACTCTCCTAATACTTGGAGTTTGACAATTGGTTGACGCCGGTTGATACTCGAATGAATATAGGCACTTCTTGTCAACATCGATGCTTGTCTGAGTGAGCTTTGGAGTACATAGCAGCAGCATAAGTACCTGTCCATCTGATCATTTTGTGCAGTTCTACTGAAATCACCCGATGTAATGATTTGCCTGCGAGTTCAGGCTCCAAATTACTCCTTTATGAAATCGGCAAACAGTAGCACAATACCAAATTACCAATACATATGACAGGCACAATAATCAGGATAAAGACCAGTACCAACCTGTGTGAGGTAGCATATCAATTACTATTTCTTTTGACTGGAAGCCGAGATAAGCCAAGCGACTGACAGCAAAGGAAGAAAGCAAGCGGAGATTAGCGACTGACAGGAAAGGACGGAAGTTGTCGAGGCAATGAAGCACCCAAAGTTTTTGTGCAGTTCCACCAAAATCGAGCATCCCTGTTGGCACATATATTGAGAGAGTGAGATTACTGTAATAGTGGGACTAGTTGATGAAACATACACTAACAAATAGAAGCACCCTCATTATCTTAATGGGTAAAGTTAGCAACATAGTAGTCTTGCTTAAAGAGAGGTATTAGTTTATTTAATCAGTGCCAATTAGCTCAACTCAACACTCAAAGCATTGCCATTTATCATAGGTTGCAAAACTTTAACGTGCAAAGATAAAGGAGTTTCTCATGACAGTAGCACGATAAAAATAAAGATGACAGCAAACTAATATGGATGAAGGCCTTAGGCCCGTACCAACCTGAGAAAAAAAGCTTATTCATGTAGTCCCATAAGAGATGATAAAGCACTCACTGGAATCACACAATAGTATATATTTTTGTGCACTTCAAATGTATGGTTGAAATCACTCTTGTTTACCAGTGCTGAGATTATATCGAAAGATTATCAAGAACTTCCAGCAGAGTTAAAGCACTGGCTGGGATACAGTTCATTGTATTGTCTTGTGTAGTTCCACTAAAATGTATGATTGGCACAACAGGATCCCTGTTTGCACAAGTAGGAACAAGGTGAAACCTTCATTAGCTTAGTGAGAAAGGATAGGAAGACATTAGCATATTACTCAAACAGTAGCATTAAATTCATGATGCACAATACGCAAAACATTGCCTCATTGAACCAATGGCAATAAATTGACATGCAAAACAATAGCACTATTATGTCATGACACTAATAATATTCCCTCCCTGCTCCACCACATGATTCACCTCCATAGGCAAACATACACACGTACATGATTCAGCATAGGGTCCTACTAAAGATTTGTTTAACTCCAACAAGAAAATTAGGCAGTAATAAATTAGTGGTACTTAAGTACTCCTAATTAATTAAGTGAGACAGCAGAAGTGGAAGGGCTCCCTGGAGGATCATCTCACATGTAAGGTAGTCGTTGACGGAGCCCTTGAATGGCCTCAACTGAGGCCTCTGGCTTCAGCAAGATCGCCTTGGCACTGTTTATTCTTCTTCTTCCTCTTCATGCTCTGTTTCTCTTTCTCCTCACCAGTTGGTGAAACCAAGTACATGACTGGCCTTCTAATTCAGAATTGTTTTTGTCAGTGAGGGAGTACAAGTGTACTAGTAAAAATCAGCATTATTTTCTCATGGCAGTCGGAAAATAGAGATGAACACATGCATTAAATATCATTCTTACCTAAAGGAAGGTTATGGCGCCAATATGGATGATGAAGATTGGAACACAGATCTCCCTTTGTGCAGTTCCACCAAAATGAACCAACTGTTCCATTCTGACATTCTTCTTTTAAGAAGAGTTTTGTGCAGTGCACCAAAAGGTCACAACAGCAACCAGGTGAATTGGATATCCCTGTTTGCACAAAAAGGCACAGAGGAAACAGTCAGAGTCTCAAGCAATTACAGGCAAAAACATTTGGCTAAACTTGTCATGGCTTATAATAGTGGCATGGCTTCATTTTTACCAGGGACATTAGATTAAGAACAGCTAAGGCTGCGTTCGGTTCACAGGTTTGGTGCAGGATTTTCATAGGAACACAATTCCTACGGTATTCTTTCCCTTCCAACCGTTCGGAACACGGGAAAAGTGAATAGTGTTTCATAGGAAAGCTGGTTTGGTAGTACTGATTCCATAGGATTAGAAACATCCACGCGCAGCTCATTTTTTGGGCGGAAGCCCGAGGCAGGCGCTCGCTGTCATGCATTAGACAGGTTGCTGTGCTGTGTTGCCGGAATAAAAAAAATCAACCTATGTGTGGTACGTGAGGTGAGGACAAGAGTAGTCACTGTGCAGCTGAATAAACAAATAGCATCTCATACTGCCAAGCATGCTACTCTAAAAAAACAAATCTGTACATTTCGTAGTCCATCCGAACACATTCTCTTGAGAGTTTCCTCCGGTTCGCTGTTCCATAGTTTAATACCTACATTCCTTTCCTATTCCTCTATTTTCATCAAGACCTATGTTTTCTGCCCCTTTATTCCGAACGGAGCCTAAATATTTGGTATAAGGGCATGGGACAGTGGGTGCATCAGCAGTCCAGCACCATGTACGTAAACAGGGGCATAAAGTGGTGATTCATAGTTTGTTGCCCCGAGAAACAAACATCCAAGAAACATATCTGGGTTGGTCCCATTTTTGTTCACTCTAGCCACCTACTCCTATGTGTAGATAGCAAATCTAGTCCTGGTCATACCACTGTGTACAACATTACCCCTATATTTCCCTTTTCGACCAAGAGACCGGTTGGATGACCAGTCTGTACTACTTTCACCCCTTTCCTTCCCGTTTGTACCAAGTCTGATGTACATACTAAGTTCCCCCACCCCCACTTTATTTATTGTTTGAACCAAGTACTCCCTCCGTCCGGAATTACTTGTCATCAAAATGGATGTGTCTAGAACTAAAATACATCTAGATCCATCCATTTCAATGACAAGTATTTTCGGACGGAGGGAGTACAAGATTCGACTCCATGAAGTAGCTTTACCTCTAACAATAGAAGAAGGAAAATATGTGACGTTGGACCATCCGATCGAGAGGGGCTGAGAAGTAGAAAATGATGCACATGCAGCAACGTAGCGAGCTGGGGAAGTAGAGCTAAGGCGGTTTCGAACAAAGATATACCTGAAGGTCGTCGGGATGTGGATAGGTGGGCGGCGGGAGGCCGGATCTGCCCACAGGCAACGACGAAGGGATCGAAGGACCTCCCGCGCCGGCGCTCGGCCAGAGATAACGGTGCGGCCGGCAGTGGGTCTCCTCCCTCGCTGTCCACGATGGCCTAAACGCTGCCCCTCCTCCCCTTCACCGCCGGAGGGGGATACGTCCGGATCTGTAACCAGCGGTCAGGATAGAAAGCCAGTGTTTTTTGAAGGGAGAAAGACAGTGTTACTACCCCTATCTTGTTTAGATCTGGATAGGATGAGAGTGTGTGAATAGAGCAACCCTAGCAAGCAAGCGCGAAGGCTCCGGCCTATATATACGTAGTGGGGTAGTTTTCCTTTTTCACTCCATCAAAACAATCGTTTAAAATTGTGTACTACTACATGCCAGGTTACAGTTTTTTAGTTCTTGAATTTTTTTTTGAGATAGCTACCCGCTTGTTCCAAGTGGTGTTACGGTGTGCCAGGTCGCACTTTGTATCATTCAAATCTGGTACTACAAGTCCCTCCATTAAATGAACAACCACTCCGTCGTAAAAATTGTGAACAAGCCCACGGCTAAAATTAGCGGAAACGTGGGTTGCCCCAACATGCATTCTTATTTATATTTTCTACTCCCTCCGTTCCTGAATATAAGTCTTTTTTATTAGCCACACCTAAGACAAGAATTTTTTATTAGTAGTGAACCCCACATGTCATAGACACAAAAATTGTGGCAAGATTCCCTTAGGCAAGCCAAAGTGTGTCTAACAATTTGAGCAACTCAGGTTAGGCAAGTGTGGCAAGTGTGGGAAAAATAATGTGGCAAGACAAACATAGTCACAATCCAAACAGCCCCATAATTTTTTGTGACAAGCATGAAAATTTGGTTAGTTAAATTTATAGTCAAAATTTGGCAAGGTGCATCAAATCAACACATGAAAGTATCAAAAGGAAAGTCACAGCATGCATGCATGCATTGTACTCCCTCCGTTTCCAAATATAAGTCTTTTTAGAGATTGCAACAAGTGACTACATACGAAGCAGAATATGTCTACTCCTACATACGAAGTAGCCCATTTGAAATGTGTAAAAAGACTTATATCGAGTGCAGTGCTTTGATGTGTCGTGTCAACTCGTACAAGACCGTGAAATTTGATTACTACAACACCCTCTCCCTCGCGGACTGAGCTCCGGTGCCTTAACTGCACCTGCCTTTCGCTGCATGACAGGTGGGCCAACCACCTGTTGGGCCCACCTGTCATAGACACAAAGGCAGGAGCAGTAAGTAGAAGCTTTCGCTACACGCTATCCCTCCCGCACGAGGTGGACGGACATGCAGCAGTGGATTCGATACTGTAGAAGTAGGAGTAACATCATTGTTCATCTTCTCGAAGAGGCAAAGAGCCAAGCGCAACCTGAACGTGGCAGTTGCGAACGCTCGCGTGGTGCGGTTCCTTGGAGTACTAGCCAGGCTCTTGCATGAGACAAAATTGCTATTGTTTAACAATTAAACTCCATTATCCATTGGTTGATACTCATTCTGCATAGGTCCACGCGCTTAGCACCGTTTCCTCCTGGGGTCACCAATGTTTATTTGCTAATTAATAGCATTGCATGCAATGAACTAGGCATTGCAAGTCATTAAAAGCATGCACACCTCTCATCTCTTATTGGTTGATATGTCAAGAAACAAGAAACAAGGTAGAAGTTAATGCACCGCGCCTAAGTGTTTTGGGACTATTTGGTTTTTGTAAGATGACTTACACACCTAGACGGTGGGAGTAGTATAGCCCTGTAAACCGGAAAGGAGTATTTGCCTTTCTAGAGATTTCAACAAGTGACTAGACTACACCGTGTGCAGTACTCCCTCCCTTCCGGTTTATAGGGCTCAAATCTCAAATCTCATGAACCAAGGCATTTTGTGATTGGAGGAATGTATCTCGTACTTTACAAAACTACCCTAATTAAACTCATGCATTAATTACGTAGTTCTCTCGTTTTCCTCTCCGCCCTGGTCGCGGTGCACAATATTGAGCACTCCTATATGACTAGCCGCTCTATATACATGCGGGACATTTCAAAGCATCCGGGCCCGCGTGCCATCCACCAAATCACAGCGAGGTGCTATAGTCGAGACTCACCTGTCACCCCGGTGTGGCCGTCATGACCCGTCATATCACAAAACCCACACCTTTACCAGCAGTGGTAAGGTGGCCTCCAAGTTGGACTGGACGAAGCAACCATCATTTCACTGGAACGCTCGTTCAAGCCCTTTCTTCCCTTTCTTGAAGAAAACCTCACTCCAGGCTACTCACTTCTGCCATTTTTCTTCTGTACCGACGAAGGAAAGGTGGGCGAATCAGTTATGCTGCTATATTTTCATTCCAAGAATCTTCTTTTTGTGAAGCACCGACTGATTCTCACATCCTATTCTTTTCCCGTTTTCATTGCGATTGTGGTTTCCTTTCGATAGCTTTTTGTTTGTCAGTTCATTGATGGATCCTGGAGCACTAGGCAAAGAGTTGCCGGCGGACAACCCACTGGAGACAGTGATCTCCAGGAAGCGAGCACCGACCAACGAGTTGACCATGTTGGCGGGCCAACCCATGGAGACGAAGAACTCCAAGAAACAAGCACTGGCCAAAGAGTTGAGGACGTTGGCGGACGAACTCCTCAAAGAAAGTTGGAAGAACAGCAAGGGCCCCGCCGTGCCTACCCCAGGAACTCTAATTGCCACCTATGTGAGGCTCAAGACCGAGTTTGAGGAGATAGTCGCCGTTGAGAAGCAGTATTCCCCTGGCAAGGTGATGGCCCCATCGAGGACGAGGAGATGGCCCCCGGAGGGATGAGATCCCCCGGTGAGCTGCACAAGGTAAAAAATAATGGCTTATTACCATAGTTGTGGTTTTTGATTATTTGCAATGTGCTTGCTAATATGTTAGGGTTGTGCAGGTGCCGGTGGACGTCCTTGATGATTCCGATGTCGTGGCTCGTCCTGTTGGCATCGCCCCGGAGCGATTCCGATTCCGCTGTCCATCCTGTGGACATCGCCCCAGAGATCGATTCCGATGTCGCGGTCAGTCCTGTGGACATCGCCCCAGAAATCGATTCCCATGCCGCTGTCCGTGCTGTGGTCATTGCCCGAGAGATCGATGACAAGAAATAGTTGGTCGCGCTAATCCTTTAGGGTAGTTTGCATTGCCCTGTGTTTAATTACCAGAACGATGCGTGTTATCAAACCATCTTAGGGCTAGTGCACTGTCTTCTGTGGGCGGATCTTGCTACTTTTGTTTGATAGTGAATCATGCGATGAATCATGCGAACCCTCTTCGAGTTATGGAAACAGACGTATCCTCACCAGCTTTTGATGTAATATATGGCATGCTTAGATGTAAGTTTGAACTGTTTATCATATCAGCAGGGCTTGCTTGATGATTCTTGGTGTTAGTAGGCTAGCTACTGTGTGAGCTATAGTACTTGCAAAACACTCACCGAAGAGAAACGTTGGGGCTGATGAGCTCGTGGTACGCTTATACTTATCCCTCGTCGATCGACCAATAGCCCTAGCTCCTAAAATTGTAGGCTTAGCGATCGATCAGACAATACTCGACATACATTCAGGCCTCATTTGGTTCATAGGGTAGGAAAATCGTAGCAAAAGTAGAGAGAATGTGCAACACAATATCATAGCAGTGCAGAGACGTACTCCCTCCGTTCCAAAATAGATGACCTAGGCGGGCTAGTTTGGCCCAGTGGGTTTCAGTGATATGACGTGGTACACTGCCGTCTAGTCTTCGTGTGTGGTAGCAGTATTGCGGGTACAGTAAGTTTTCTTGAAGAAGCGGAATTCAACGAAGTCATGATGGTTCCTTCGTCCGAACAACTTACAGTGGGAAAGGTTGGGCCTGCGATACGACCGGGGTAGACCAGGATAATTTTGTGCATGGCAGGTGGACCAGGATGGTCGACGTCCCACATGTCGGCGAATGAAAGTATTCTTTCCAATATAGAGGACGAGCAACGAGTATTCATTGTTTATTTTTGATGAAAGCTATTGTCTCCACTGTTACGACGGAGGAGTGTGAAACACGGCAGCCCAGTGAACTTGGCATGTGCACCACTCCCTCCTTCCTCATGTAATGCCCAGGTTACAGCTTTTTCTCACTTTCTCTCTATCTATTTCCTCTCAAATGTTTTTTTACCTTTCTTTTTTTAAGACACAATTGTTTTTATGCCTTTTTTTAGAGTTATTTTTTATACCTAGGAGCATGTGTAGAGACGGGCTCTTGCAGAGCCCACTCCTTGGCTTTGTCAATGCCTCTCCCTCCTCCACATAAGGAGTACTACTTGCTATGCATGCATGCGGCGGGCAGCTGGCGTCTTGAGGGGCCAGGGCGGTCAGAGCGGGCTCCGGAAGCGGTCCGGACTCCAGCATGGCCCACCTCACATTATCACCATATATTTCGTGGAGCCCGTGCGCGGCGGGCGGGCGATCTCTTCTCCCTCCCCCGTTTCTCTCTTCTCAGCCGACGCCCGCCGAGCGATTAGATTTTGGCTATTGACGGCTTATTCAATTACGGTCCCACATGTCAGTGAAATTGCAAGACAACGCGTTTCCCCTCTGGTGAGCGGCGTGCGAGCCGGACTATCGGGGTTGCGACGCGTACGATTCATAAGTGTGCCACCTTTTCCTTTAGAACTTGCGAAGTGTAACATTTTCGCGCGATTGATCGATAGAAATCCAGAACAAAATGATGAGGGCGGTGCTTTCCCGCTCGTTAGGCGGGCTACTTCGAGTGATATGACGTGCTACAGTGTCGTCCACTTGCTCCATTTTTATGTAAGCAAGAGTTTACACTCTTACGCGGGAGGAGTGCGAAACACCGCGGATCTGATTTTGATCGAGGGATAACTATTCCCTGCCAAATAATGGAGGATTGTTAGCGATTATAGCATGATAGTTAGGGCATCTCCAGCGCTGGCCCACAAATTTACACCGGCATCTGTCCGAGGACACTGATGGATGCCATCCGATGCTGCCCGCATACCTTTCGACAACTATATGAACTAACCGGATTAAATTCGTGCAAACAAAGCAAATTTCAAATTAACTGGATGAAATTCATTACATTTCGAAAACTTTTCCTACAAACTGGACGAAATTCATTACATATTTTGCACAAACCGTACTAAAACCTACTGTAAACCTAATCTAAACGATCGCCGGCGCCCGACCACCATGTCCGGCCATGAACCCGAGAAAGCCGGCCATTGCCTTTGCCTCCTCCTCATCTGCCTCGATAACCTCCTCCTCCAGAGCGGCGGCGACCTACCGTGTACTACTCTTCCTCGCTGTCAGCTGCGCCCGCGCACGCGCACCGGCTTCGTGGTCGTGGCGGCGGAGGGCGGCCGGGGGGGGGGGGTGCCGGCGATCTCCTTTGTTTGCTCCTGCGACAGTACGTCGAATAGAGCTTTGGAGCGCGCCCAGAGCGGAGCCGCCGATGTCCCTCGTCTGCTCCTGCGACAGTACGTCCAAGAGAGCTTCGGAGCGCCAGGAGGCCATGGTTGAAGTGGTGCCGACAGAAGGAAGG
>NC_057799.1:400061110-400066601 GCF_018294505.1 Triticum aestivum
GCCTTTGCCTCCTCCTCATCTGCCTCGATAACCTCCTCCTCCAGAGCGGCGGCGACCTACCGTGTACTACTCTTCCTCGCTGTCAGCTGCGCCCGCGCACGCGCACCGGCTTCGTGGTCGTGGCGGCGGAGGGCGGCCGGGGGGGGGGGGGGCCGGCGATCTCCTTTGTTTGCTCCTGCGACAGTACGTCGAATAGAGCTTTGGAGCGCGCCCAGAGCGGAGCCGCCGATGTCCCTCGTCTGCTCCTGCGACAGTACGTCCAAGAGAGCTTCGGAGCGCCAGGAGGCCATGGTTGAAGTGGTGCCGACAGAAGGAAGGGACCGGAGGAGAATGAGTGTGGGTCTTGGGCTATGGCTGGGGCTCAAGTTAATATAGCGAGCGAATGGCAATGAGCCGCGGCAGACGGATGGACAACTGGCGCCGGAGTAGGTTCCTCGGGCGTGAATGCGGACGCTGCTTCAGTGACTTAACTGCAAATGCGTTTGGGTTACTGACATGTGGGCCCAACGGGCATCTGGCCCGCATGTTAGTGGCACACCAATTGCACCTGCAGTTAAGTCCGGTGAATGCGGCATTGACATTCTGAAGATACGGTGACCATTTCAGGCGGGAAGCGCGCGCTAGCGATGGAAGGGGTTTCGGTGTGCAGTGGCACTAAGATCGGTCGCTCACGATAGTACATACTCCGTACCATACTACCATAGTACCCTCTCTAGCTTAGGCTGTTTTATAGATTGTCGTTGTGATGGACGATATACATGAGCAAGGCGGTCCGTGTATGACCGTTGGTGTTGAGCCAGGTGAATACATGCTCGGCGTTCGCGTAGGCCTCCATCAAACGTCTAAACAGTAATGTCAGGCACCGCCGGGGCGCGCAGGTGATGGGCTCGCTGTTTGCGTTGCGCCATGAGCAGGACTTTGATTTAGAGGGCGACGTGCATGCATTAGCATGCTTTGACAGTGTGAGCGTGAGTGTCTGACGCGAAGTATTTCATTTTCATTTGGCTGACGAGGGTGCGTTGCAGCGACGAGTCCGTGGTTTGATTCCCCACATACGCATAATTTTGGTTTTTACAGTATTTCTTTCTCCATTGATAGGTAGGCCTGCATAGATAGATAAAGAACACGAGATGATGAGTGGCATGCGGACTGTTTGACTGGTCAACCAGACAAATACGGAGCTATACGCTGAGCCAGTGACCGTATAATCACCATATCTCGTATACAATGATCAAAGTGAGCTATCAAGACAAGTTCGATGACCGCCAATGCATTTTACTCGGTAATAAATGACCAGGATTGAAGGGGAATCCAAATTTGCTTCGTCTTCTGTCCTTGAGCTCTTGACAAACCAATGCACTATACGGTTGTCCGGCCACTCCACCCCAGAGCTCTCACCAAGCGTCGTTCATACCACCGCGCCGCACACTAACCTGTAAGGCAGCGATGGCATCCCGCCGCGCCGAGTTCCTCGCCGCCCACGACCGCACACAAAATGGTAGGGAAGCGATGGCATCCCGCCGTGCCGAGTTCATCGCCGCTCGCGACCTCACAACTATGTCGGAGGAATTTGAAGATGCGAAGGCCGAATGGGCGGTAGAGCAAGAGGCGGCCAAAGCCGCATAGAGGGAGCGGAAAAGTCAGAAAGCACTCAAGAAAAGAGAGGCCCGCCGCCACAAGAAAGAAAAGGACGCACGCGCTGCTGCGGAGAGGTCGGCGGAGATCCAAGCACAGTGGGGTGTCGCCGACAAAGCCGGGAAGGAGAACGACGGCGTCTGGCCAGCATGTGAGAAGTAGTAGTACTAGTAGTTAGTGTGTGTGTCTGTGTCTGAGTACGAGCATGTACCAATACTACTAGTTACTATTGTAGTTTTTAGAGCAAATTACCAGTACATTAGCCTAGACTAAATGGAAAAATTCCTATCCTAAGCATCAAATGGCATCTCTTTCTCTATAGGAATTGAGATGCATGTCATCTCACTTCCTATGATTTTCATATTCCTATCCTATGAACGAAAGAGGCCTCTTTTGGAGTAACTACTGTAGCTAGCAGTACTGCTGGTACAGTAGTTTTCTTCAGGAAGCGGAATTCAACGAAGTCATGATGGTTCCTTCGTCCGAGCAACTTCAAAGTGGGAAGTGGGCCTGTGATTTGACGGCTCATTAGTCATTGTTACTGCGGCGCGACGACCTGGGTGACTCTCCCTTGGAGTTCTGCGTGCATGGCAAGTGGACCAGGATGGTCGATGTCCCACATGTTGGCGAACGGAAGTATTCTTTCCGATATCGAGGAGCAAGGAAACCGCGTGGTATAGTATCACTGCTGATTGGTTCGCAAAAAAATAGTATCACAGCTGATTTATAATTATTTTTTATTTCTGATGAATGCTAGCGTTTCAACTCTTACGACGAAGGGTGCCAAACACGGCACGTGTTGGATGTCCCACACGTCAGCGAAAGGAGTGGGACATGAACAGCGTGGTAGAGCCCAGCGTAAAAAAACAGCATGGTAGAGCATCTCCACTTCTTCCACTTCTGGGTCGGAGACCACACGTAGTAGTACTTAGTGGTATGAACGATACAAAGTGCGACCTGGAGAGAAAGACACGTCTAGTTGGAAGGTCTCGGGGCATACACGTAAACAAATATAAAAGTTAATATGTGCCTCCAACTAATATAGTAGTAGTAGAGTACTTAGGCACGCACTCCATAACATCACCGTGCATTGCACGTACAACATTTAGTGGTAGTACGTAGTAAGAGACAAATGCCGCCCAAGAGTTCCCTTCTCGACCTACTTTTGGGTGTTTGGTAGAGTGTATGGAGGGTGCATGAGTCCACACTAGTTTAGCACAAATACACTAGAAGCATGCATGAAGAGAGCATGCATGAAGAGAGCATGCATGAAGAGGGGTGTTGAGTTGAGCATGCATGAAGAGGGAACAACTATGCTGAGACGAGAACGCAACCAAACACACCCTATATGCCACGCATGTTCATACCATTTGTGCCTTTCTACTTCACTTACTGCGCTACATTACTCAGGTTCATACGTCCACTCCTGGGTACATGTCCGTCTCGTAGTTCCAGTCCCACGTGTTCTTCATATAGATGGAACGATCCTTGCATAACACGTGCACCTTGATGCTAGATGTCTCGCGTGTTGGCAAAAGGATGAACAAAGCTCACTAAAAAAATAGAGTGGAAGAACATAGATTCCGGACGACCAAGAAGGAGCAAGGAACCTCGTGGTGGAGCGTCTGCACTCATAATATTTAGTATTATTCAGCGATATAAAATTAACCAATCATCTCCACAGTGGACTAGAAGAGTACGAAACACGGCGGCCCAGTGTAGTTACATCATACTAGTACATGGCTAACCCACGCTATCACCATATTTCTTGGCTTCCGTGCGACACCTATCTCTAGTAATCCAGCAGCCTATATCGCTTCTCCCTCCTCGTCTCTATCAAAGTGCGGCGGGCTGGCATTTCTGCCGTCTATTGAGGTCAGTTAACTATCACATGTTAGCGACATGCCAAGAGCATTCTAATTTTTTTTCCTTTCACGTTCCGTTTTCAAAAAGAAAAAAAATCCTTTCACG
Source organism: Triticum aestivum (assembly GCF_018294505.1). NCBI lineage: Eukaryota > Viridiplantae > Streptophyta > Magnoliopsida > Poales > Poaceae > Triticum > Triticum aestivum. Next base: position 400,064,717 of record NC_057799.1, read on the forward strand.
TACGAATTTGCCTGTATGCTTTGAGCAACTTGCATGTCCTATACTGCTCCTGTTTGATACTCTAACTTAGCTAGAGGTTAGACTAACTCATGACTAACCCTGAACTAACTGTAGCCAAATAGGTGTTTGGGTGACAGGGTTAGATTGACAATAAATGCACTTCATGGAGAGAGAAAAGTGATTTTTCAATGGTCCCAATGAGAACTATCTCCAGTTAACACCTCTTGGGTGGGATAGTTTTTTTTTGGTGGGTTCGGTGCAACTTGCTCCAATTTAAACCCTCATGCTTGGATACTTTAGGGCTATTTGAGCCCCAACAAGCTCCAACTAACTCTAACCCATGGATCCAAACAGGGCCTATGGCCAGTCTCGACGCGGAGCAGTCGCGTGCACCGGGAAGCGGCGCTCTCTCGGCCGTCGCGCCACTTCAAAGCCGGCGCCAGTGAGAGGTCGCCTCCGCTCTGGCCGGGCATTAATGCGGCACTGACACTCCAGGGCGACGCTGACCGTTTCACGCGGGAAGCACGCGCTGGCAAGGGAGTATAGGTTTTGAACCATTTCAGGTGTAGTACTGGTAGTTTGCAAAACTACTCAATTATTGCACTCAGTTTCCTAAGAAATTGTGGTAAAAAACGTTACTCCACAGCCCGCTTCCCTTCTCCTTCCTCTTCCACCGCCCGCGCACGTCCGCGGGAAGCGACCGGTCAACCCTTATATAGGAGTGCTAGCACAAAAAGATGCATGCATGACCACTAAAATTTCCATATTAAAGCGCCGCTCTGGCGGGAGTATGGCGTATGTTGTTACCTTCGGCCGGCCTATGGCTACCGGGCGACGGCGACCAGAGAAGAGGCGGCGGGAGGGGAATGAATGCAGCTACCGTTTGGGTTCGCCTTCCGGCTTAAATAAATGTGCAGCATCACGTGTACCCGCGGGTGCACAAATTGTAACATATGTGTCTGCTTAAGTGGGCGTCACGTAACTGGTGTGTCTGTGACAGAGATTCTGAGAGACAGAGTGCGTGTGTGCGACTCTACTCTTCGGACATGTACTCAACCTTTTGCATCGGGATATAAGTATAATGGTATTTACTTTAGCTAGTGATTTACGTGGCCATGTTAACGTGGTTGTGTCAAAAAAATGTCACTTCCTGCTCGTGATTTGCGTTATATAATTACAAGCAAGATTCTCGTGCATTGCACGGAACATCATTATGCATTTTTTTACAGAACACCTGTTGTGATTAACCCATAGAGGAGTAATCCCATGTGTAAAAACTAATGATATCTCAAGAATTTTATCGGAAAACTGGTATCTCGAGAATGTCATCGAAAAAATGAAAGATGAGAGATAAGGCGAGGAGGAGTGGAGCGTGGTGGTGACTGTTGGTCGGAATGGGCGGAGGCATGGGGATGGACGGCGCCGGCAGGCGGCAGCGGCCACCATGCATGCTAGATTGTTCCAGAGACTTATTCCTTTTTTAATTGCTGAGCAATGAGGTTGCGGGAGATAATGATGTGGAGAGAGGTGCGGGTATCTTTTGTAAAATTATCATAGTTTGCTTTCTATCCTCAGATATAGATCATACAGTCTGTATTGCAAGATGGCAGGCAAACCATCACCGCCAACTCGTTTTTTATAAGGGTACAGATGATAAGTTTGCTGACTACTAAAGTAAAGTGGAATTTGTCCATGTTATGCAAGTAAATAAAGGTGATTGTTTATGATACGCGTAAGGTTGGATGAAGGGTGGTAGGAACAAATGCTCCGCCTAGAGCATGTGTGTGTGAGATGGAGTCTTAGTGTGTGTGTGGGGTGTGTGTGTGTGGGGTGTGTGTGTGTGTGTGAGAGGGAGAGAGAGAGAGAGAGGAGAGAGAGAGATGGA
>NC_057799.1:400403079-400410111 GCF_018294505.1 Triticum aestivum
GAAAACGGAGGGGGGGTATTTATGAGGGGGGGGGTGCTCCGGCTTGGGGGAGGGGCAAACCCGAGGCGGTGGCGGCGTCGTGGCGACGGCGGACTCCGGCGGCGGCGTCGCGTGCTGGAAGAGGAGAGGCGACGGGGTGGGCCGTCGGCTGGGCTCGGCCCAGTCGGCGCGGCGCGTTTGTTTTTTTTAAAGGTTCCGCGGAAAATATTGCATAGAAAAATAAATGAAAATCAGAAAAATATGAAATAAATTTTCCCCGTCTAGTTAGAAATTCTAGAATAGGGTGAACATTTTTAAAATAAAAAATAAATATTTTGAAAACATGCATATTTTTAAATGCAATAAAAATTGCAAATAAAATCCAATTAAATTCCAAATAATGATTTTAACATTTTTCCTCCAGTATTTCAATGTTTTGGAGAAGTCATATTTTCTCCTCTCGTTTATTTAAAATGAAATATTTTTCCCGAGAGAAAAATAATTAAAAATCCCAATCCTCGTTTGAAAAATCAAATAAGAAAATTCGAGAAAATCCCCAACTCTCTCCGAGGGTCCTTCAGTTGCTTAGGATTTATCGAGGATTTGCCAAAATGCAACAAAACATGATATGCAAATGATGATCTATGTATAACATTCCAAATTGAAAATTTGGGATGTTACAAACCTACCCCCCTTAAGATGAATCTCGCCCTCGAGATTCGGGTTGGCTAGAAAACAGGTGGGAGTGGTTTTTCCGTAGATCTTCCTCTCGCTCCCAGGTGGCCTCATCTTCTGTGTGGTGACTCCACTGAACTTTGCAAAACTTGATAACCTTGCTGCGGGTACCTCGGCTGGCATACTCGAGAATCTTAACTGGCTTCTCTTCATACGTCAAATCACTTTCCAACTGAATCGCTTCCAGTGGCACAGTATCTCTCAGCGGTATCTCAACCATCTCTGCGTGGCATTTCTTCAACTGCGAAACATGAAATACATCATGGACTTCAGACAATCCTTCGGGCAATTCCAGCTTATAGGCAACTTCTCCCATACGTTCCAACACTCTGTATGGTCCGATAAAACGAGGCACTAACTTTCCCTTAACTCCAAAGCGTTTACTCCTCGAAGGGGTGATACTCGAAGATACACTCTGTCTCCGACTTCGTGAACTGTCTCCTTGCGTTTAGAATCAGCATAACTCTTCTGCCTGGACTGGGCTACCTTGAGCCTATCGCGAATCAACTTTACTTTCTGTTCAGACTCCTTAATCAAATCTGGTCCAAACAACTGACGATCTCCAACTACGTCCCATAACAACGGTGTCCTACACCTCCTTCCGTACAAAGCTTCAAAAGGGGCCATCTTCAAACTGGTTTGATAACTGTTGTTATATGAAAACTCTGCATATGGCAAATTGTCGTCCCAACTAGATCCATAATCTAGTGCACAAGCTCTCAACATGTCCTCCAAAATCTGGTTGACTCTCTCGGTCTGTCCATCTGTCTGTGGGTGAAATGCTGTGCTAAATTCCAGCCTGGTTCCCAATGTTTCATGTAGCTGCTTCCAAAACTTCGAGGTAAATTGGGTTCCTCTGTCTGATACAATGGTCCTCGGAACTCCATGCAAACATACTATCCTGGTCATGTATATCTTTGCCAACTTAGCACTGGTGTAAGTGGTCTTCACTGGAATGAAATGAGCCACTTTCGTCAAATGGTCGACTACAACCCATATCGAGTCATAGCCTGAACGAGTCCTGGGTAATCCTGTGATAAAATCCATGCCTATTTTATCCCACTTCCATTCGGGTATCGGCAATGGTTGTAGCAATCCTGCTGGCTTCTGATGCTCTGCCTTCACTCTCTGACAGACATCACAAACTGCTACAAACTCCGCAATATCCTTCTTCATTCCGGTCCACCAGAAAGTATTCTTCAAATCCAAATACATCTTGGTATTCCCTGGGTGAATCGAGTACGGTGAATCATGGGCTTCTTGCAAAATCAACTTCCTGATCTCCGGATCATTTGGCACATATACACGGTCCTCTAACCATAAGGTATCGTGCTCATCCTCACGAAATCCCTTGGCTTTTCCTTTGCTCATCTTCTCCTTTATCTCTTCAATCTCCTTGTCTGCCTTTTGAGCTTCTCTGATCTTTTCCATCAAGGTAGATTGAATCTCCAATGTCGCTAAATAGCCTCTAGGGACTATCTCCAAGCATAGCTCACGTAGGTCCTCGGCTAACTCCTGAGGTAACTCTCCTGTCATGAGGGTGTTGACATGACTCTTGCGGCTCAACGCGTCTGCTACTACGTTAGCCTTTCCGGGGTGATAATGCAATCTCATATCATAGTCTTTGATGAGCTCCAACCATCTTCTCTGTCTGAGGTTTAACTCCTTCTGCGTGAAAATGTACTTCAAACTCTTGTGATCCGTGTACACTTCACAATGGTTTCCGATGAGAAAATGTCTCCATGTCTTCAATGCATGCACCACGGCTGCTAATTCCAAATCATGCGTTGCATAATTCTTCTCATGGGGTTTAAGTTGTCGTGAAGCATATGACACAACTCTTCCTTCCTGCATAAGCACTGCTCCAAGTCCTCGACGAGAAGCGTCGCAATAAACTTCATAGTCCTTGCGTTGATCTGGCAGAATCAACACTGGTGATGAACCAATCGTTTCTTCAACTCTTGGAAACTAGCTTCACATTCCTCAGTCCAATTGAATTTGGTGTCCTTCTTCAATAGCTCAGTCATGGGCTTAGCAATCCTTGAGAAATTTTCGATAAATCTCCGGTAGTATCCTGCAAGTCCAAGGTAACTCCGGATTTCTCCAACTGTCGTGGGTGATTCCCAACTGGTCACTGTGTCAACCTTGGCAGGGTCTACTGCTATTCCTTCTCCAGAAATAACATGTCCAAGGAATCCAACTTCCTTCAACCAAAATTCACACTTGCTGAACTTGGCATATAACTGATGTTCTCTGAGCTTCTCAAGTACCAATCGTAAATGCTCCTCATGCTCTTCTTCATCCTTGGAAAAGATTAAAATATCATCAATGAACACCACGACGAACTTATCCAGAAACTCCATAAACACTTTGTTCATCAGGTTCATGAAATAGGCCGGTGCGTTAGTCAGTCCAAATGACATAACGGTATACTCATACAATCCATATCTGGTGGTAAATGCCGTCTTAGGTATATCCTGCTCTCGAATCTTTAACTGATGGTACCCTGATCGTAGATCGATCTTGGAAAATACTTTAGCTCCTTGCAGGCGGTCAAACAAATCATTGATCATCGGCAATGGGTACTTATTTTTGATGGTCACTTCATTCAATCCTCGGTAATCAACAACCATCCTTAGTGATCCATCTTTCTTCTCTACTAGAAGTACTGGTGATCCCAAAGGTGACGAACTTGGGCGAATATAGCCTTTATCCAGTAACTCCTTGATCTGCTTCTTAATTTCCTCCAAATCCTTTGCGGGCATCCTGTACGGTCTCTTAGATATTGGCCCAGTGCCTGACAAAAGTTCAATCAAGAACTCAATGTCTCTATCTGGTGGCATGCCTGGCAACTCTTCTGGAAATACATCCGTATAGTCCTTCACCACTGGTACTTCCTCCTGTACAACTCCTGATAAGGAATTCACTTGAGTCTTCTTCGGCATATGCCTGGATACATACTTGATCCTTTTTCCTTCCGGGGTGGTAAGCAAAATAGTCTTGCTGGCACAATCGATGTTTCCTCCATACAACGATAGCCAATCCATTCCCAAAATCACATCCAAGCCTTGCGATTCCAAAACAATGAGGTCTGTGGGGAAAACATGCCTTCCAATGGCCAACAGTATCTGAAAACATCCTTGGGTGGCCATATACTCTGCTCCTGGCGAGGTTACTAACATGGGGCTTTTGAGAACTTGGGTGGACATCTTAAACTTGTTTACGAATCCCCTTGATATGTATGAATGTGATGCACCAGTATCGAAAAGAACAGTTGCAGTAAATGACTTAACCAAAAAACTTACCTATTACTGCATCAGGCTGAGCTTCAATCTCCTCCACGCTCACGTGGTTCACATGTCCTTTGTTGAACGGGTTCGGCTTCTTCCCAGAGCTTCCGTTGCCATTTCCATTTTGGGCTTCGGGACAATCAGTTGCATAATGTCCCGTCTTCTGGCACTTGAAACAAGTAATGTGACTTAGATCTCTCTTGGTTGGGGTAGATGGGTTGGTGCGGTTCTGTCCGTTTCCTCCTCCATTCCCATTACCATTCTTGGAGCCATTATGGTTGTGCGAACTACCTCCTCCATGGGTATGCTGAAACTGTCCTCCCGACTTCGGGGTAAATCGTGGCTTCTGCTGGGCTCCAGAATTATACTTCCCTTGTCCATACTTCCTCTTACGGTTTTCAATCTGCTGTTGCTTCCCTTCAATCATGAGAGCTCTATCTACCAGCTCCTGGTAGTTGTTGAAGGTTGCTACCATCAACTGCATACTCAGTTCATCATTCAGTCCTTCCAGAAATTTCTCCTGCTTGGCAGCATCTGTAGCAACGTCATCTGGTGCATAACGTGCTAACTTACTGAATTCTTCCAAATACTGGCCTACGGTGCGTCCTCCTTGGCGTAGGTTGCGAAACTCACGCTTCTTCATAGCCATAGCTCCTGCTGAAACATGAGCTGTACGGAAAGCTTGCTGAAACTGGTCCCATGTGACAGTGTCAATAGGGTGCGTGGCTGTATAATTCTCCCACCATGATGCTGCGGGTCCATCAAGCTGATGTGCAGCAAAACGCACTCTTTCCGCATCTGTGCATCCTGCAGTGGTCAACTCCCTTCCAACTTTGCGGAGCCAATCATCTGCAACAATCGTCTCGGTGCTACTGGAAAACGCCGGCGGGTTTAGCTTTAAGAAACGGTCTAACTGATCAACAGGTGGTGGTGGCGGTGGGTTGTTGTTGTTGTTGTTGCCTTGGTTCTGAACTAACACTTGCATCAAGGCATTCTGTTGCTGAATCAACTGGGTGATCTCTGGCGGGAAAACAAATCCGGTGTCGTGTCTCGGAGGCATCTGATAGGTTTAGAAATGATGAGAATTAAGAATAGAATGAGGTCTAGAGAGAAAACACTACCCATATGCTCATGAGACAAATTCAATCAATATCACTCAATCAATCCAAACAAGGCAAAACAATCGATCTATCTAGCGTTACAAAGTGCTTGAACTATACTACTAAATGGGGAAAACTACTACTGATATGGTAGTCTACTAAAAATTCTGATCCGTTGAAGACTCCATGATGTCTGCTCCAGCTTCATCAATCCATTCCTCTTCACTTGGTTCCGAGTCGGTGTCGTCGATGATGATGTAGTTATCCGGACAAGTGCATTCGTCGACTTCTGCTTTTGGCACTGGATTTCCCATGGATGCTCCAATCTTATTCTCCAGGTCGTCAATCTTCCCGACTAGTGCGTTGATTTCCTCCAAATAATCTTCGCGTACAGTCTTGAGTTCTTCTTGGAGTTCCTTGATCTTCGTGAATGCCTTCTTCAGTTCTTCCTTGTCCGTGCACATCTGATTCTCCTGGCGTCGAATATGTTGGTTCTGCTCCTGGATGAAAGCTGCAATTGATCCATCCTTCTTGGTCTTGATCATCTCCCATTGCGCGTCTCGACGTCCACAAATCTGGTAAATTGTATCCTTAAGCTCCTGGTGATAGACTTCTCCAATGCATCCCATGGCGATATGTGCGGCCATGCTCTTCCCTAAACTCCAAGTTGGTGCTTAGAAAACCAATCTTATGGGTTCCTTAATTGGCGCAAACGTTCTTCCTGGAATGATAACTTGAATCTTCCAGCTCTCCTCTTCAGGTAAGGTGGCGTTGTAGGTTCCGGTGACGCTTGGTATTCCTATGTTCAAGTACTTGGTGACTTCCTTCAAATGTCGTCCAAACGGCGTGTCTTCATCTGGTTGCATGAACTTGCTCCTTGCATTCGCCATTCCTAAAAGAGTAGAAAGTGGAGAGGGGTCAGAAATGAGAAGAGAGAAGTTTTCTAGGGCTTAAGCTTAGTGGTCGTGTCCTACAGTCAGCGTGTGCTCTGATACCAACTTTGTAGCGACCAGACCTCAAATGGCCTGTGCTGCTGTGCACCAGTGTCATCCCTGGATCAGTAATGCTGACACGCACAGTACAAATGGAGGATTTATAACAGAGTAGCAATCACACAGTTATTACATCGAATATCTCCGAAGAGATTAAGTATGAATAACATGGCTTAAGGCCATCTAATAACGATAACAGCGGAAGACTTGGAAGATAAGTGACTCCATCAACTCCAGCGGCATCACTGAGTATAAGACCACGACCTAAGGCACCTTACTCGTCGTCTGAAAAGTCTGCAACATGAAACGTTGCAGCCCGAAACGGGTCAGCACATAGAATATGCTGGCAAAGTAACACATAGAGAGCAATGAACAATAATAATGCTATACTATATGCATATGTGTCTGGTGGAAAGGCTCTATGGTTACAGTTTTGCAAAAAGCCAATTTTATCCTACTGCAAAGGAATAAATTTTATTAACTATCATGGTGGTTGAAACATTGAGAAGGTACCTCCAACTCAATCCCAATTAAGTGTCATCATTAACCCAACAAAATTAATTATAAGTATCACGGTGATGAGATTCAAATGATAATCCAGGTACTAGATACTCAAGTTGTCCATAACCGGGGACACGGCTAATCATGATCAGTTTGTACACTCTGCAGAGGTTTGTGCACTTTTCCCCACAAGACTCGATCGCCTCCGCTTGATTCTCGCACTGCATGATGTTTGAGAAACGGATGACCGAGACACAGTCTTTCAGAAACAGTCACTCTCTACTCTGGATGGACCGGTACACCTACTTTCCCCTACATCTGCTAGTCCACCTCTTCGAGAGATCCTGTAACCTACTCAGCTATGCTAGAGCCCATAATAGCTTGCGGCTGCACACGGAAGTTTCTAGCATGAATAATCTTATGATCCCTTTGAGC
>NC_057799.1:400411150-400482743 GCF_018294505.1 Triticum aestivum
TGAGGGGGGGGGTGCTCCGGCTTGGGGGAGGGGCAAACCCGAGGCGGTGGCGGCGTTGTGGCGACGGCGGACTCCGGCGGCGGCGTCGCGTGCTGGAAGAGGAGAGGCGACGGGGTGGGCCGTCGGCTGGGCTCGGCCCAGTCTGCGCGGCGCGTTTGTTTTTTTTAAGGTTCCGCGGAAAATATTGCATAGAAAAATAAATGAAAATCAGAAAAATATGAAATAAATTTTCCCCGTCTTGTTAGAAAATCTAGAATAGGGTGAACATTTTTAAAATCAAAAATAAATATTTTGAAAACATGCATATTTTTAAATGCAATAAAAATTGCAAATAAAATCCAATTGAATTCCAAATAATGATTTTAACATTTTTCCTCCAGTATTTCAATGTTTTGGAGAAGTCATATTTTCTCCTCTCGTTTATTTAAAATGAAATATTTTTCCGGAGAGAAAAATAATTAAAAATCCCAATCCTCGTTTGAAAAATCAAATAAGAAAATTCGAGAAAATCCCCAACTCTCTCCGAGGGTCCTTGAGTTGCTTAGGATTTATCGAGGATTTGTCAAAATGCAACAAAACATGATATGCAAATGATGATCTATGTATAACATTCCAAATTGAAAATTTGGGATGTTACAGGTGGTAACAGAGCCCCTTGCGGTAAGGCATAGTCCAGCTAAGCCTTCTTCATCAGGCTCGATACCACAACTCACAGATAGGTTCTTTGGCAATTTCTGAATAAGAAAAACATGTCAATTAATAAATAGCCTCGCACATACTCTTGCAATTTCTAGATTATCTACACTATTAGTAGTTCCTTGGATTCTACACTAATAAGCATGTGATCAGACTCTACACTAAAGCATATCATCGACTAGATTCCACACAGCATATCATTGGACTCTACACTAAGCATATCATCGGATTCACTAAGCATATCATCGGATAATTTGCATTTGTAAGTATAACAATAAAGCATATATATATATCATCAAATTACTACAGTCAGTATAACATACCATTTCATGCCAATCGACCATGGTACTTGTCAGACGGATCACGAATGGCACCCCGACAAAGTCATCACGTGGCAGAATTATGTCCCATAGGTTCCACACCTCCTCCTCGCTCAGCCTCATGCTTTGAGCTATGATGGCTTCATGAAGTGGGTTCTCATCATCTTCATCGACTAGGTCCTCATTATCTTCATCATCTTCGTCATCTTCATCATCTTCCACCAGGTTGATATAAATGACAGCCAGCTTGGGTCTTTCTGCCCTGAAGGAGAAGCTGATCAACTCACCACCAGTAAGACGCATGCGGGCGAGGAAACGGGCCCATCCATCTCCTCCAATCTGCGACATATTGCGTCCTTTCTCGACCTCCATAGTGTACGGCCCCCTAGGAGCCTCAAATGTCACAGTGTCTCCTGTCAGCTTGTTGAATTTCAACCTCACATTGCATGGGACGATCTGTGTAAAAAAACCAAAATGACACAATGTAGTAATGCCAACACTAAAAATAAAATAGTTGTTACATTTCATCTAATTTCTACCGCCACATGACAAAAACTCGGCTGGAAGTATATGCCGAACAGCTTGCCAGTTGCAAGGCTGCTGGCGCACCTTGACTTGCACAGTCGACATGGTGGTGGTGGTGGTGGCGCCATTTTCCTAAAGCAATATGAGCAAAGGATTAACGAACCACTTCACAGGAAAGAAAAACAGTAGCATGTGATATTTTTGGTTCTTCTTCAGTTATATTTTCATAGTGGAACCCAATCCCAAAAAGTAAACAACAAGCTCTCAATTTGATGAAGAGATTCTTCCGCGAGAAGCAATTTGATGGACAATTATAATCCTAAGATCTAGTAACATACAAGATGACAAGGTATCACCTACGAAAGCATTTCAGTGGCACCTATTGCCGAAAAAACTATTTGGCCCCTACCAAAGGTATAATCCTAAGATCTATAATAAGTTATCTACCAAATCAAGGTACCACGTAGCTACCAAGGCACATTTCATCTAATTTGGCCCCTCTTGCCTAAGATAACTGATTAAAAAAACAAGTGGAAAATTTAATTGGGATTAACTTAGCACTTGCAAACTAAATACTTGTATCAAAACCAATATCTAGCAGATCACGGCACCACCTACCAAAGCATTTCAACTAAATTAGCACCTACAATTTGCAAAAAATATCTTATTACAGAAAAACAAAAGCATCTAGTTATCCGCATGAAATTCGTAAGCCCTCGCTGCATCTAGGTAGGGCAGCCCTCGGGGGTGCTGTCGAGGAGGGGGGATGGCATGGTGACCTCAGTCGGGGGTGCTGATGAGGGGAAGGCCAGTGACTTTCCTACGAGGGGGGGCGACGACAGCGGCCGGCGAGGGGATCGAGGGCGGTCGGCCAAAGGTGCCCGGCCAGAGCTCGCGGGTAGTGACAGAGGGCGGCGAGAGGGTGGAGGAGCAGCGGAGGGGCGGCGAGAGGGGGGAGGAGCATTACCTGCGGCGGCGGTGCCGGAGGAGAAACCCTAACCGCAGTTGCCGGCGTCGGGCGGAGGGGGACGATTGAGAGATGAGCGTGCGGGGGGCAGGCGGGCCGGGTGTTTTGTTTTGCTTTAGTAGTAGCGCGGGTACAAGGAGTGCGCTACTGCTAAGCCCAATATCAGTAGCGCTTTGTCCTAGAAAAACACTACTGCTAAGTCTAAGCATGTAAAAACATCAAAAATATACATTGGTTATCATTGATCTTTTTGTGTAGAATCTAAATAGTCAACATGAATCCTCACTGTACCTGTATAGGTACAGGCGAGGATTCATATTGCAGCCACAAATCCTACACATATAGTTCAATGAAGACCAAGTGCTCGACATAGTTTGAGAAGTAACATATTTAAGGTGGTAAACACCTTGTTCGCTTAGCAGTATGGGACTAAACTAAATTAGTTGCAAGGGGGTTGATACTTACCAGCAGCGTTTTTTGAAGAAAAACACTGCTACAAAGTACTTTAGCAGTAGCGCTGCCACAGGAAGGGCGCTACTACTATATCTAGCCTGGAGGCAACGCCGTGGCAATTATAGTAGTAGCGCCTGTTTCACCAAGAGCGCTACTGCTACTGGGCTATTAGTAGCGCGGTTTCCTGGCGCTCGCTACTGCTAATTAGCAGTATCGTCTGTTTTTAAACCACGCCGCTGCTAACATTCTGTGTATAAGGTTTCCCTAGTAGTGGTAATTCAAATTTGAACTACATCTACATGCAACGCCTAACCATAACGGTTTGAAAAATAATATTTTTGTGTACTTGTGTGCGAGTTAATTCCATGTGCAGTAAATTAGAAGGAATTTTCAAACATATTGGTGTCAAGGCATGGGCACATGCATGGAGTGCATGCCATGGCATTTTAATTCCAAAAAATTAAAAAATGATCAGAAAACATAAAACCTTGCTTGATTTAATGTCATGCCACCAAGATGATGTGGTAAAGAAATTGGCATGTTTGATGAAAGTTTGGACACACACCCCTCACAAACCGGAGCAACTCGCTAGAAGGTTCGTGGTTCCAAGAGGGAACAATGCATGTTTGATGGCGAACGGGAGATAGCTTCCTCTTACAGCCTTGAAATTTTTTCAACGTCTAACGTGCACTACTACAACTGTAATGTGAAATTTTGGAAAATTCTAGGGGTCATTTGACCTTTCAAAGACATTTAAGTGATTTTCTAACCATTTAATGACCGTAATTCAAATATGAACTACATCTACATGCAACGCCTAACCAAAACGGTTTGAAAAATCATATTTGTGTACTTGTGTGCGAGTTAATTCCATGTGCAGTAAATTAGAAGGAATTTTCAAACATATTGGTCTCATGACATGGACACATGCATACGTATGCATGGAGTGGCATGGCCTTTATTTCAAAAAAAAAGGAAAAATGATCATAACACATGAAACCTTGGTTGATGTAATGTCATGCCACCAACATGATGTGGTAAAGAAGTTGGCATGTTTGACGAACGTTTGGACACACGCCCCTCACAAACCGGAGCAACTCGCTAGAAGGTTCGTGGTTCCGAGAGGGAACAATGCATGTTTGATGACGAACAGAGCTTCCTCTTACGGCCTTCAAATTTTTTCCTACGTTTAACGTGCAACTGTCATGTGAAAATTTGGTAAATTTCAGGGGTCATTTAACCTTCTAAAGACATTTAAGTGATTTTCTAACCATTTAATGACCGTAATTCATATTTGAACTACATCTACATGCAACGCCTAACCAAAACGGTTTGAAAAATCATATTTTTGTGTACTTGTGTGCGAGTTAATTCCATGTGTGGTAAATTCGAAGGAATTTTCAAACATAATGGTGTCAAGGCATGGGCACATGCATGGAGTGCATGCCATGGCATTTTAATTCCAAAAAATTAAAAAATGATCAAAAAACATGAAACCTTGCTTGATTTAATGTCATGCCACCAAGATGATGTGGTAAAAAAATTGGCCTGTTTGATGAAAGTTTGGACACACATCCCTCACAAACTAGAGCAACTCACTATTAGGTTCATGGCTCCGAGAGGGAACAATGCATGTTTGCTGACGGACGGGAGATAGCTTCCTCTTACAGCCTTCAAATTTTTTTCCTACGTTTAACATGCACTAATACAACTGTCATGTGAAAATTTGGAAATTTTCAGGGGTCATTTGACCTTTTAAAGACATTTAAGTGATTTTCTAACCATTTAATGACCGTAAATCAAATTTGAACTACATCTACATGCAACGCGTAACCAAAACGGTTTGAAAAATCGTATTTTTGTGTACTTGTGTGCGAGTTAAAAAATCATCAGACCATGTAAATATCTGGTGTTCAAAAAATAAAATGTAAAGATCAGGCAAGACAACCGGCCCCCACACGATTGGCACTCTATCTCGCGGCTCGAGGTTTGGTAGGTGATTGGCGGGGATCATTAATCATACATGGTTCTGTATTGGAAACCGTCAGCTATTATGTTCACACACGGATTTGCTGCGGGAATTGTGTGTAATTCAAACTACAGTACTTGTAAATTCTGGCGACCGGCGTGTGTACTGTCCCCGTCGATCTAGATTCCGGCCGCCAATAAATACTACCTTGCTCACGTCGTCCCGTCTGCATTCTCATCTACATCCTCCCCTCACTCGCCCCTCTCTCTCTCTCTCTCTCTCAAATCTCTGCCATGGTGCCGCCGGTCTGCCCACGCGCCAACGAGGAGTCGCCGCCCCCCGAGGACGCTCACTCGATTAGCAGCGACGAGGAACCCTACGCGCCACTTGACGAGGTTGCGCCGGACCCCCCAACTTTGGATCGGTTTTCGGGCCAGTACAATCTTTGTCTGTGGAAGTCGCTGCCGCTGGCTGAGAAAACCAGGCAAGTGGCGTTCAAGAATGAGATGGAGGAGGAGAAAGCCAGGTACCAGGCGGCCTGTGAAGCCCGTGATGCCGCCTGGAAAAAGGAGGCGGCAGAGCTTTGGGGGGCGGGCGCGTCGTTGTGCCGAGGAGGTGTACGAAGACGGGTACTTCGCGAGGACGGTCATAGGCGCTGGGCGCCTCGTCGCTGCGTGGAGGTGGGCCGATAAGCTCCAGCGTGCCACCGACGAGGAGCTCCGGTGGGCGCCCAACAAAATGGCAAGATCGGCCGCACGCGTCCGCTAGCAAGAGGCAGATCGGTACGTCAAGCGCTGCGAGGCGGAGGAGTCGGAGTACTGCCTCCGCACTGGGAAGACGCCGTGCATCAGGGAGCTGCTGGCGCGGGGCTGCCGGAATACTGGCCCCAGGAGGGATTATTAGTTTTAGTATTGTTCTTTTTCAATTTTATGCATTGTGCATAGTAGTTAAGTATCATCACGTATATGTGATGATATTATATATACATATATATTTTGTGATGACCTAATGAACAATTAATATGTATATATATATATTATGAATTCCATTTTCTATCTGTTTTTGTATACTCATTTGAATCTAGCTGTTATCATCCACATATACAGAATTGAAAGCGTATATACACACATTGAAACAGAACATATAAGAATGGAAAACAGAGTACACACATTGAAACAGAGAAATAAACAGAGCAATACTATGATTGCTGTAAATACATAGCTATCCACGTCGAAACGAATTTCCAAAATAAAACGCGTCCATGAGACCATGACCAGCAGCCCTTGCCTAGGGTAGCTCTTGGCTCTGCCTGAACTCGTGCAGGCGTTTGTCTAAGCGGTTGACACGCTCGTGGTACATCTGGAGCGCGATCTCGAGCTCCAAGTTGGCTATTTCATTGAAGATCACCAGCTCGAGGATGTGACGGCCATGTTCCTCTACTGCGCCCAGGTGGACACCTGGGCCAAAGAGGCGGTCGAGCCTATGGACCAGCGCGTTGGCATCCAGCGGTCCGCGGACAAGGCGAACATCGGCACCACGCGAACGGCGCGGCGGGCGTCTGGTGCAAGTACGGCGCGGCCGACCTCTGGTGCAAGTACGACGCTGAGGGCCTCTGCCCACTCCTGGCGAGGATTGTGGGTACTGACGGGACGTGTACCCAGCTGCGACGCCGTGTCAACAGCAGGCAAGCGCCGATGGATCCGCTGTTGCTGTGCGGCGCGCCGCGCCTCTCGCTCTGCGGCACTCCAACGGTCTCGCCGTGCAGCGAGCCGCAGCCTATCGGCGCGGACGCGCCTATCTTGCTCTGTGGTGCGCCATCGATCATGTTGTGCGGTGAGCTGCAGCCTGTCGGCGCTGACATGCCTATCTTGATCCGCGGCGCTCAAGCGCCATGCGCCAATGGTCTGCTCAACCATGGTGATGACGCGCATCACGGCGTCGTCCATCGCGTTGCCGGGGAGCGCCTCGGCCTCGACGGGCCGTGGTACCTGCTCGTTTTCCTCGTCGACGAGGTTGATGGCAGAGGCGGTGCTTTGGTGGGTTGGCATGCTTGGAAAAGGTGGATGTGCTACAGGCTGCGCTTGTCGCCTCCGTGCGTCGCGTGCCCCCTATGTGCAATATAGCAGGGTGGCGGGAAACAGGTGAGGAAATGGCGAGAAACGGTGGCGTGTTCATAAAATGCCATCAATTAATGGAAACTTAGCATCGAGCTAGCACAAGTTGTAGATGATCAGATGAACACATACCACGCCAGGGAACCCGTCGGTGATGGATTCATCAACCCCAAACGGTTGAATACTAGCAAGCGTTTGCCCACAACACACACGGACTATTCCATCACAAATAGGTCGGATGGATCAACTGTATGCCACATATCGCACATTGTCAAAAAGTAATGCGGTAGACCTTCTTTAACGTGTGATAAAAATAAAAAAATAAAAAAAACAAGGACCTCGAGGTTAAATTAGCTGAGGGAATGAGGTATTTCGGTCATTTGACCGAAATGACCCATCCCATCACCTAATTTAACATCGACACAACTTCCCATCCGGTCACCCATCCGATGGCTGCTCCAGCCTGAGCACACTTAACTTGATAGTTTTCTTACATGAGCTACTGGTGGAACAGCTAGTCCTTGCTGATAGGAATGCCTCTTCACATCCTTATGGCGTATCCGGATGACCGCTTGTCCCACAATGGCCAATAGATGTTGTGTAGACAGAGCATATCACATACGTCTTATTAGAAGCAATCGTCTGCGTTATTATCGGTCTTCGCACACATTTCTGATTAGAGACCTGTTTGCCGCGTATCACACACATCTTCTTATATTGAACCGTTCCTGTTCTCTTGCCTAATCACAAACAGTTCATCCGAGTGAACCGTGTGTTGTATATTGCACACACCTTCATCTGGCTGCCCGTTTCTTTTGTGTTGCCTAATCACAAACAGTTCATCCGAGTGAACCGTATGCTGTGTATCACACACGCCTTCATCTGGCTGCCCGTTCCTTTTGTTCCTCCTCCTCGAAAAGGGTTAATTGAACTGAAACGTATGTCCTTCATCGCACACGCAACTAAAACCTGAACCGTGTTTGATGCATCCGTCATCGCAAACATTTTATACATTTCTGACGGTTTTCATACATCACCGTTTGCGATTATGGCATCGCACACAGTTTCTTGAAGGGTCTCTAATTGTAGTGTCGCGTTAGCAGCATCCTGCAATCGTGAAGCAACCATGTCTTTCAAAATATCAACGCTAAAATAAGTTATCCCTGGCCCATCATGCTCAATCATTGATCCATTCATGAAACACACTCGCATATTAGCTACACCCAATGCTCAAGTATGATCATAGTGCCTCCTAGTTGGTTCTTTATAAGAGAAGATGGAGACTCAAATTAAAAATAAAAATTGCATAAAGTAAAGGAAAGGCCCTTGGCAGAGGAAAGTAGGGATTTGTAGAGGTGCCAGATCTCAAAGCGAAAATTAAGAGATAAAAAACATTTTGAGAGGCATACTTTTCCCGCCAACGAAAACGAGCTAAAGCTCCTTATATTTTCCATGCTAGATGTCGGAGGAAATGGCCACGGGTAGCCTAACCGACTACCCCTGGCTCTTCAGAAAATTTATCAGGCCTATTGGCCTTCAAGCACTCCAAGCATTTGGGCCGCCTTCCCAGGCCGGCTACCACCAATGCCGACTCCTGGAAGGCGACCCAGCCTCACCGACTCCAAGAAGCCGGCCAAGAAGGACGCCGACTCCTAGGAGCCGGCCAAGACCACAACCACTCCTACATAACGGCGACCTGACGGGGTATGGCCACAGTGCGGCCCATGACCCCTGAAGCCCGAGGCGGGCATGGCTACAGGAGGCCATACGGGAGGGACGTCTCCCGTGCGGCTCGGCACTGTAGCCACGCTAGCCTCGACGTCATCCACGACCCACTCCTGTACGGCCCAAGGATTGCGGGCCCCTTCAGCCAGAGAGAGGCGCGAAGGCGTCCCGGCTTTTCCTAGTCGGCCAGGAGTCTAGCCGACCTCCAGAAGCCGGCTACTCCCTCCCTCAAAGCAGGAGCCCCATTAAGGAGACAAGACGAGGTGAGGCTACAGTGATAGCCCCCGAGGCGGCCCACTGTAGCCACGCTCACCTCGACAAAGCCCTCATCATCAGAGGCGCGGCTACAGTAAGCAGCCGCCGACAAGACCCTAGGCGGTGGGACCGGCCTGTCGACCAAGTAGCCGGCAGCCGGCGGGACCCACCAGCCGGCGGGACCCAGCAGCCGGCGGAGAAGCCGGCGAGCATAGACACTGACAGCTGGGACCAGTTCCCAGTCGGATTACCATTGTACCCCCGGGGGGTAGGCCTATATAAACCCCCCGGAGCACCCATGCAAAGGGTTCGCTTCTGGATTTGGCCTTGGAGAATAGTTGGCTTCTAGGTTAACACCCACACATAGCACACACACCATAGATAGAGAGAAGCAAGAGCTAGCCTTGTTCTTCTTCTCCCTTGACCCCAACAGCTCTAGGAGCGATTGTAGCTACCCTTTATCGATCTAGTGATCATGCGAAGACCTCGCAGAGAAGGACTAGGGGTGTTATCTCCTCGGAGAGCCCCGAACCTGGGTAAGATTCGCCGGCGTGCATGTCTTCGCCTCATCCCGTTTCCAGGCACCGGCGACGTTTTATTGGCTCCCACAATGATAAGCCATCCCTTGGCATATGTCGCACCAACCACCCGACATTTGGCGCCCACCGTGGGGCCAGGTGCATCGTCGTCTGGAGACCTGTTCTGGACGGGAACCCTCTTCCTTCCCCACGAGCGCAGCCAGCCTGCTGCGCTCGATGGCGTTTGCCCCGACGCGCTGCAAGGCGTCGACGACGCCTGCGCAGCGAGCCGCCTCGGCGATTTGCTCGGCGAGACTCGCATCTCCGACGAGCCTGCGTCCGACGCAGGCACCGACTACCCCGAGAGCCACCTCGTCAGCCTCCTCGACCAACTTCACGTCTCCAGCGAGCCCTCTGCGGACATGGAGTCGGTCGGCTCCACCGACCCGATGATCATCGACTCCGACACCGCGTCGCTCGACGCCTACCCCTCCGACGTGGTGGTCTTCGACGACCCCCTCCCTCGAGCTGACAGCGGCAGCAGCGCTGTCACCGAAGTGCTGGTCATCAGCCACGTCTCCAACTCGGGCGAGAACGCCGCGACGCTCAGCAAGTGGCGATGCACGACCTCTCCGTCCCCATCCCGACCGACGCCGACGCCGAGACCCTGGAGGCACACCGCCTTGCCCTCATCGCGGAGAGCAAGAAGATAGCCTCGATGAGACGCCTCACCGAGGCCCACCAGCGCGAAGTCGACCGCGCTGCCTTCGGGACGCCGCCGCCTAGCGGCCCGAGCCGAGCCGGCTTCGTCCAGAAGCGCGGCGCAGCCGTTGCCAGCATACTGGGCGCAGATCGCCCCGTCTACGCCACCCCGCTCGAGAATCTGCGAGCCGCTCAGGCGGCTGCAGAGGAGCTCAATGGGCTGGGAGCAGATGAGCTCCCCTACATGAAGAGACGGATCCAGCAGCTGATCGACGCGGCTGCAGAACGGCACGAAGCCGGCGCCGGAGCTGATAGCCCTCCCCCACGCCGGGAGCACGCCGCGACGTCCCGCTCGCCGACTGCGAGCGGCGCGCGCCAGAAGAAAGACAAGGAGCCGGCTGCCAGCCGCAGCCGGACTCGCATTACCATCGAGCGCGACGCGGATGGCCGCCCTCGAGCTGTAGAGCACGAGGGAAACCTGCCTCCTCCCCCGCCTCGAAGAGAAAGACGCCTCACTCCACCACTGTCACCCATCCGACTCTCGGCGACCGACTCGGCCGCCGAGAAGGAGTCGGCGAGAATGACGCCCACCACAGGATCGACCGCCTTGCTCGATCCTTGGCGTTAGAAGAAGAAGACGATGTCGGCCCGCCCTGCTTCGGCCCCCGCATCCGCGACGAGCCCTTCCCCAAAGGGTTCTCGCTCCCCAGAGACACGCCCAAGTACAAGGGCTAAGTGAAGCCGGAAGATTGGCTCATCAACTACTCCACAGCCGTCAGCATCGCCAACGGCAATCGGCGCGTCGCCGTGAAGTACGTCCCCTTGATGCTGCAAGGCACGGCGCGCACGTGGCTCAACAGCCTCAAGCCCTACAGCATCAACAGCTGGCTGGACTTCACCGAAGTTTTCGTCCGCAACTTCACCAGCACCTACAAGCGGCCTCCCAAGCCTCGCCAGCTCTCCCTCTGCGTCCAAGGACCCAACGAGTCGACCCGCGACTACCTCACGCGATGGGCCGAGCTCCGCAACTCCTGCGAGGGAGTGCACGAGGTCCAGGCCATCGAGTATTTCACCGCCGGGTGCCGAGAGGGCACCCTCCTCAAGCACCGACTCCTCTGCGACGAGCCGGCTACCCTCGATGAGTTGCTGATCACCGCCGACAAGTATGCCACTGCCGACTCCTCCATGAAGACCGAGCTCCGAGTGGATGCCTCGGGGAAAGTGATTGCTCCAGCTCCCAAGACGCCGGCTGGCGACCCTAACCGGCGCCCCTACCAGAACGACCACAAGCGCAAGGGCCCCATGCCGACTTCCTCCAGTCGGCAGGTGGCCACCATTGAAGACGAGCAGCCCGAAGAGCGGCCCGCTCCCAAGAAGAAGGGTGGCCGGCCGCCTTGGCAGCCGTCTTTCTCCTACGAACAAGCACTCGATGCTCCCTGCAAGTTCCACAGCGGCGCGAAGCCGTCCAACCATACGACACGGAAATGCCACTGGCTCACCCGCATCACCAAGGGCGAAGGGATGGTGCCGCCTCCGCCTCCCGGCCCGCCGCCTCCAGCTCCCCAGCAGCCGGCTGCCCGGCCGGCAGTCGGCACCATCCAGGACGAGTTCCCCGAAGCGCACGACACTTACGTCGTCTTCACAAGTCAAGTCGACGACAAGCGCAGCCGACGCCGGCAGCACCAAGAAGTAAACGCAGTCGCCTCTAGCACCGCCGAGTTCATGCACTGGTCGGAAAAGCCCATCAGCTGGAGCCAGGCCGACCACCCAGAGGTGATGCCTTCGCCTGGCTCCTATGCTATGGTCTTGGACGTCACCCTTGCGACGGAGAGGCGAGCTGCCCGATTTTCCCGCGTCCTGATAGACGGCGGAAGCAGTATCAACATACTGTACCGCGACACCATGGACAAGCTGAACATCAAAGCAAAGCAGCTCATGCCGAGCCACACCATCTTCCATGGTATCGTACCCGGCCTATCTTGCTCTCCAATCGGCAAGATCAAAATGGATGTTCTCTTCGGAGACAAAGATCACTTTCGCCGGGAAGCAATATGGTTCGAGGTGGTGGATTTGGAGAGCCCCTATCATGCACTACTTGGCCGACCTGCGTTGGCCAAGTTCATGGCTGTGCCCCACTATGCCTACCTGAAGATGAAGATGCCGAGCTCGAAGGGAATCATCACGGTAGCCGGCGACTACAAGAAGTCCATCGAGTGTGCCATGGCCAGCAGCCGGCTGGCCGAGTCCCTCGTGGTGGCAGAAGAGAAGAAGATGCTGGAACGGGTTGTGGCCATGGCCGGCAAGCAGCCGGCCTTGTCCCCCAACCCCAAGGACTGTGATGCGCAGGGCTCCTTCCAGCCTGCCAAAGAGACGAAGAAGATACCTCTAGACCCGGAGCACCCGGAGAGGTTCGCCGTGATTGGGGCGAACTTGGACAGCAAATAGGAAGGCGAGCTCGCCGACTTCCTCCGTGAGAATCGAGACATCTTTGCATGGTCCCCAAAGGACATGCCGGGTGTCCCGAAGGATTTCGCCGAGCACAAATTACATGTCCGAGCTGATGCGAAGCCGGTCAAGCAACCCCTCTGCCGACTATCAGAAGAGAAGCGAAGAATCGTGGGAGAAGAGATAGCCCGGCTCCTTGCAGCCGGCTTCATCATGGAAGTGTTCTTTCCAGAATGGCTTGCCAATCCAGTTCTGGTTTTGAAGAAGAATAACAAGTGGCGCATGTGTATAGACTACACAAGTTTGAACAAGGCCTGCCCAAAGGATCCGCTTGCTTTGCCACGGATTGACCAAGTAATAGACTCCACAGCCGGATGCGAGCTGTTAAGTTTTATGGATGCATACTCAGGGTATCATCAGATCAAGTTGGACCCGGCTGACCGCCTGAAGACTGCCTTCATCACACCCTTTGGAGCTTTCTGCTACCTGACAATGACATTCGGCTTGAGAAACGCCGGTGCCACTTTTCAGCGTTGCATGCAGAAATGTCTCTTGAAACAACTCGACAGAAATGCCCACGTCTACGTAGACGACATTGTCGTGAAGACAGAGAAGCGCGGTACCTTGCTGGAAGACCTGAAGGAAACATTTGCCAACTTGCGCCGATTCCAGATCAAGCTCAACCCCGAGAAGTGCGTGTTCGGAGTGCCAGCCGGCCAGGTGCTAGGCTTCCTGGTCTCCGAACGCGGCATTGAGTGCAACCCTGTCAAGATCAAAGCCATCGAGAGGATGGAGATTCCCACCAAGCTGCGAGATGTGCAGAAGTTCACTGGCTGCTTAGCCTCCCTGAACCGTTTTATCAGCCGACTAGGAGAAAAGGCCCTCCCCCTGTACCGACTCATGAAGAAGTCCACTCACTTCGAGTGGAATGATCAAGCCAACCAAGCCTTCCATGAGTTGAAGAAAATGTTGACCACTCCGCCTGTCCTGGCTGCGCCGACTGAGAAGGAGCCCATGCTCCTCTACATCGCCGCGACAAGCCGAGTCGTCAGCACTGTTGTTGTGGTCCAGCGCCCGGAGGAAGGCCGAGCCCAGCTGGTCCAGAGGCCGGTCTACTATCTCAGCGAAGTACTGTCCAGCTCAAAGCAAAACTACCCGCACTACCAGAAGATGTGCTATGGGGTGTACTTCACTGCCAAGAAATTGAAGCCCTACTTCCAAGAGCACCCCATCACGGTCGTGTGCACTGCCCCGCTCGCCGAGATCATAGGCAGCCGGGATGCATCCGGCCGGGTGGCCAAATGGGCCATTGCCTTGGCGCCCTACACGATTTTCTATCAACCCCGCACCGCCATCAAGTCGCAAGCATTGGCCGACTTCCTCGTCGACTGGGTCGAGACCCAGTACTTACCGCCGGCTCCCGACTCTACCCATTGGCGGATGCACTTTGACAGGTCCAAGATGCGCACCGGCTTGGGAGCCGGCATCGTCCTCACCTCTCCCAAAGGCGACAAGCTCAAGTACACGCTGCAGATCCACTTCGCCGCCTCCAACAACGTGGCCGAGTACGAGGCGCTCGTACATGGGCTCCGGCTAGCCAAAGAACTCGGCATACGCCGGATCCTGTGCTACGGCGACTCAGACTTGGTGGTCCAGCAGTCATCTGGCGACTGGGACGCCAAGGACGCAAACATGGCAAGCTACCGTTTCCTCGTCCAGCAGATGAGCGATACTCAAAGGGTGCGAGTTCCTTCACGTGCCAAGGGTCGACAACGACCAAGCAGATGCCCTAGCACGGATCGGCTCCACCCGACAAGCCATACCGACTGGCGTCTCCCTCCAGCGCCTCCTCAAGCCGTCCATCGAACCGTCTCCAGAGTTGGATTCCATCTTCGTACCACCTGCGCCAGAAACAGCCGGATCCAGCTCAAGAAATCCCGCAGGCGGCACGGGGACTTCGACGACTGCCCCGGGGACTGACGTAGTCGCACCCGGCCCAGGGACTTCAGAACCCGGCCCGGGGACTGCAGCAGTCGGCCCGGGGACTGCAACGACAAAATAAGCGGTGGTTGACTCCAATACAACACCCAACCCACCCACCCGAGTCATGGTGGCCACATTAACAGCAGAAGAAGTCACAGCCCCCTCATGGGCCCAGCCCATCCTCAAGTTCCTAGTCAGCAGAGAGCTGCCGGCTGATGAGATCGCAGCAAGACTAGTGCAACGACGAGCCGCAGCATACACAATAATCAACAGGGAGCTTGTGAAGCGCAGCGTCACTGGAGTCTTCCAGCGTTGCGTCGAGACAGAAAAAGGAGTGGCAATCCTCAAAGACATCCACCAAGGCGAATGCGGCCATCACGCCGCCTCAAGATCCCTCGTGGCCAAGGCTTTCCGCCATGGGTTCTTCTGGCCGACTGCCTTGGAGGATGCTAAAGAAATAGTCAAGAGCTGCAGAGGATGTCAAGTCTTCAGTTCCAAACAACACCTGCCGGCTTCTGCCCTCAAGACCATTCCCCTCACCTGGCCTTTTGCTGTCTGGGGACTGGACATGGTGGGCCCTTTCAAGACAGCCTGCGGTGGCTTGACACATCTACTCGTTGCTGTGGACAAGTTCACAAAGTGGATTGAAGCCAAGCCAATTAAGAAGCTGAATGGGCCGACTGCCGTGACATTCATCACCGACATCACCACTCGGTACAGCGTGCCGCACAACATCATCACCGACAACGGCACGAACTTCGCCAAAGGCGCACTGGCACGTTTCTGCGCGACACAGGGCATCCAACTGGACTTAGCGTCCGTTGCCCACCCGCAGTCAAACGGCCAGGTCGAGCGAGCAAATGGACTTATCCTCTCCGGCATCAAGCCCCGGCTGGTTGTACCACTGGAGCGATCGGCCGGCTGTTGGCTCGAAGAGCTGCCGGCTGTCCTCTGGAGTCTGCGCACTACACCCAACAAGTCAACCGGCTTCACTCCATTCTTCCTTGTGTACGGTGCCGAGGCTGTCATCCCAACAGACATCGAGTTCGACTCGCCTCGGATCACCATGTACACGGAGGAGGAAGCCAAAGAAGCAAGAGAAGACGGCGTCGACCTACTGGAAGAAGGCCGGCTGTTAGCCCTCAGCCGGTCCGCCATCTACCAGCAAGGCCTGCGCCGCTACTACAACCGCAAGGTCAAGCCAAGATCCTTCCAAGAGGGCGACCTTGTGCTCCGGCTGATCCAGCGAACAGCCGGCCAGCACAAGCTCTCGGCCACTTGGGAAGGCCCCTTCGTCGTCAGCAAGGCACTCGGCAACGACTCCTACTACTTGATCGACGCGCAAAAGCCAAGAGCACGCAAGAGAGACGACTCCGGCAAGGAGTCGGAGCGACCATGGAACGCAAACCTCCTAAGACGATTTTACAGCTGAAAAGCAGTATGTATCACGCTACCCCTTTTTGTATTAAGTTACAAACCAACAGGCCCCCCGAACAGTACTCGGGGACTGCCTTTTATTCATCTATGAATGACGAGTGTCATATCCATGAATGCATTATTACATTTTGAATTCTTGTCCGGCACCGGGTCCGACTAGTCGGCCCGGGGACTCGCCGCCTTGAGCTATATTCTAAGTTCTTCCCGAAGTCAGCAAAGTAGTGCGCCGGCTCCCAAGTCCTCTCTTGTTGAAAGTCGCAGCTCAAAGAACTGACTGTCCGACTAGCAAGAGAGAAGACAGAAAGGACGCCCACACGAAAAACGGCTAAGGAACAACTAACCTATATAGCAAAAAGACGGCCTCAATATATGCCTGCCGGCTGTCACAACAGCCGGCTGGCCGGCTTCCTAAAAAACTTAGCTTAAGTCCGGCAAAGCTAAAAGTACTTCCCCCTCCCCAATCGGCCAGGCACTCCCCGGCTACATATTGCAGAGCAACTGTTTGACTAGGGAGGCGGCAACCAAGGGAGGGCGGCAAAGGAAAAAAGCAGAAGGACAAAAAGCGAAAGTACAAGGAAAGACCGATTGCATAACTTATATACATAAAGCCGCCCACAGGCCGGCAACAGACTTAAGTTTGAATACACCCAAGGGGTGGAATTGTGCAGACTTAACCAAACATTGTTCAAAAGTAACAAGACAGGAAAACAAAAGAAAGAAGACTAAGGCGCGACTTGGAGGCCGAGCTGGTCGGTGAAGGCAGCTCGCCGGCTGAAGGAGTGCCCGCCTAGCTGGTCCTGGCTTGACCACCTCCCGCGGCAGGAGACGCACTCGCACGCGACGTAGTGCTGGAGGCGCGGTCAGGCTGGCCGGCTTCTCCACCAGCCGGCTCGGCGTCTTCACCCTCCTCCTCCTCCTCCTCCTCGCCCTCGTCGCTGGAGTCGATCTCCTCCGCCGAGTCCTCGCCGTGCGCCGGGTCCAGCCCGAACCAATCTTCCGGCTGGGCGACTCCATTGTCGTCCACCTCGGGGGCGAAAACGTTGGTGTCGGTGTAATCGGCGATCGCTGAAGCCCGCCGAATGATGGCCGGCCGCGCCGGCTCCAGCTCCGTGTCGGCTTGCTGCCGCCAGGTCGCCAGCTGGTCCAGGTTCAGGCCAGGATACCAGGCCTTGACGAACTCCAGTGCCCGCCTGGCGCCGGAGCGAGCCGCTGACGCCTTCCATGCCTCGGAGCGGCCGACTGCCACCTCCAGCCAGTCGGCGGTCCGACTGGGGGTGCGAGGGACCACTTCGCCGGGGCAGAGGGCGGCCAAGACCTGCGATCCCGCGCGCTGAAGCCGGCGGAGTAGCCTGTGAGCCGGCTGGATGCGAGCCTGGATCGCCAGGAGCTGTTCCTCCAACGAGCGGCCGGCGGTTGGCTTGATCTCGAAGCCGGCTTGCCTCTTCGCCTGGCGACGGGCTTCGATGGCTTGGTTGGCGGCAGTGGAATAGCCGGGGAAGTACTCTGCGCGAAGAAGAAAAGGAAAGAAAAACACCAAAATCAGAAAAAACAAGTCAAATGGCAGATGGCAAGAAAGGACGAAGGGGTAGGCGACTTACCGTCAACCAGGTCCTCAATCTGGCCATAGTCGGAGACCAGAGTCTGCCTGGCCTCTGCCCAGCCAGCCGCCTCCGTCTCGAACTCGGCCTGGAGGGCGGCTTCGCGATCCTGCGCAGCCTTCAGCGCGGCGTTGTGGCTTTCCTCCTGGTCGGCCAGCTTCTTGACCAGGCGGTTGCGCTCCTGTACCAAGGCGGCGAGCTCCGCGTCCTTGGCACGAAGAGCAGTCTGGGACTCCCCCAGCTGTGCCCTTAGATTGGCGTTGGCCGCTGCAGAGTTAGAAGCAGAAGAAGAACAATGAGAAATCATCAAGGAAGATCCGAGCCGACTGCTCAGCAGTCGGCCCGAATCTCGGGGACTACACCTAGTGGGTGCGCTGACGCGCCCCCACATGAGAAAAAGATCAAGTCACATACCTCGGCTTTCAGTGAGATCGGCGGTCTTCTGAGTCAGCTCCCGAGCCTGGGAGTTGAAGGCGGCCGCTCGGAGGTTGTGGTAGTCCTGCAAGACGGACAGAAGACCGACGTGAGAACAAAAGCAGCAAAAACAAAATCTCCAAGAAGTTCCAAGCCGCCAGCTCAGCAGCCGACTCGGAACTCGGGGACTACACCCAGTGGGTGCGCTGACGCGCCCCCACGAGAGAAATCAAGTTCAAGAAAGAACAAGATGAGAATACTAACCCGGATGGCTGCCCGCGTGGCGAGGAATTCGTCGGTGAACTGCCTCAGCGCCGCGGCTTGGCTTTGCAGCCGGGTCCGGACGTCTTGTGCAGCGACGTACACCACGGCTGACCCTCCGCCCGGCGTCCACCCCGAGGTAGCGCTGGCCGCCTCCGCGTCTCGGGCCGACGAGCTGGAGCCCACGGCCGGTTGTGGCTCCGACGCAGCCTTCTGCGGTTCAGACGCGGCCTTCCCTGCGCGCCGGCTTGGCAGAACCCGGACCGCCACCTCAGCCCCCGCGGCCGGCTCGCCCTCCGCCGACTGTGCGGGCGCAGGCTCAGGCTGGCGGCCTTGGGTCGCCCTAGTCGAAGGAGTCGGCCCCGGCGCCTCCCCCAAGATGACGACGTCGTCGCCGCTTCCTCCCAGCCCCGGCTGGGAACCGCTGGCTCCCCCTGGCGAGGGATCAACGTCCCCGGGCGCCATGGTGCGCAGGGGGGTGACCATCAAAGCCTCCCTTGCCGCCGCTTCGGCCTCGGCCTCTGCCTGGGCCTTGGCTGCGGCCTCGGCGAGCGCCTTCGCCGCCTCCTCCTCCCGAGCTGCCTGGGCGGCGGCTGCCCTCCGTGCCTCCGCCTCCCGCGCTTCCTGCTCCTCCCGCGCCTCCCGCGTGTTCCTTTCCGTCGCCTCCAGGAGGGCGGCGCGGGGATCCACGCGGCGGGTGGTGCTCCCAGAGCCCCCCGGCGACTCGACGACGGAGCCGGCAGCCGCCCGCTCAAGTGACAGCGGAGCTCTGACCATTGAAAAAGAAGACGAAGATTCAAGAACCACCAAAGATAAGAAAGAAGGACAGTACATAGAAAGAGAGAACTTACGCCGACACAGTCTGCGGCCGCTTCACCACTTTGCGGAAGCGAGCCGCCTTCGCGGCCGCCTCTTCCCGCCTGGTGGCCGCCGCCCCACCCCTGGGCTTCTTCGTCCGGCTACCGAACATGCCCTGGGTGGCGCGACGTTTCTGGCCTCTACCCCGAGCAGGCTGCGCGCCGGAGGAGCCCGCGCCGCGTCCGGATGCCGGCTGGCGGTGCGGGACGGCTTCGGCTTCGTCCTCGTTCGGCCAGTCGTCGAAGGTAGCGGTGAACTCGGAGCCGCCTGCTTCGCCACCGGCTTGGCCGCCGACCGGCTTGGCGGCATCCTCCATATGGACCGCCCCCAGGTCGGGGTCCTCCTGATCGTGTTCGGTCCGGTCGGGGACGAAGCGGCGCTCCACATCTGTCCCGCCGGCCGGCCGAAGCAGAGGACTCTGTCAAAAGAGCAAGCCGACTAAGTTAGAGTCGGCCCAGAGGAACTCAGCGACAAAGCTGAGAGAGAGAGAGAAAAAGAGACGAGGGGAGCGTACCGTAGGCGGAGGATTGGCGCGGCTGTATGGCTCCTTGCCGAATTGCCAGTCTTCGGAAAGTTGGCAGTTGGCGAGGTAATTCACCATGTCGGCGGCGTCGGGCTGTGGCATCTCCTTGGTGCACATCCGGCTCAGATCGAGCTGGCCGCTCATCTGACAGATCAGATGAGGCCGGCTCTGGAGCGGAAGGACCCGGCGCGTGACGAACGCGGCCAGGAGGTCGGGCCCCGTCAGGCCCTCCGACTGGACCATCACCCGCAGGCGGGCGATGGCGGCGTTTCCTCCCTGCGACAGCATCACCGCCCGGAAGGACCACTGGGGCAGCCTCCCCGCCGGTGGGCCGGCTACGTAAGCTGGCAGGTTGATGTAGTCGCCCCGTGGAGCGATGTTCCGCACGTAGAAGTACGACTTCTGGCACTTCTTCACCGATTGGATCAGCGTGATGACGGGGAAGGGGTTGTCGGCGCCCGATCTCCGCGACGCGATGAAGGCGCCAGTATGAGCCGGCACGCCTTTACTGCGCGTGCCCAGCTTCGACTGGAAGAACTCCCCCCAGAGCTCAAGGGTGGGGAGGACGCCGAGATAGCCCTCGCACAGGGTGACGAAGGCCGACAGCAGCACCACCGCGTTGGGGGTGAGGTGGTGCGGCTGGAGCTGGTAGAATTCCAGCCAGGAGCGGAAGAAGGCGCTCACTGGCAGGCCGAAGCCGCGCAGGAAGTGCGAGCGGAAGACCACCCGCTCGCCATCCCGCGGCGCCGGCCTGACTTCCTTCTCCGGCGCGAGGCGGACCTCCACTTTGTCCGCGCTGGGCAGACGCCGGGTGTCGCGGAGGAAATCGATGTGATCGTTGTGGACGATGGAGCTGTCCCAATCCCCGCCAAGCTGCTCTACGTGGGGAGGCATAGCGGAAGCTAGCACGGCGGCGGAGGAGCGTGCGGAGGAAGAGCGCGGCGGCGAGGCGCTGTCGCAAGAACGAGCAAGGCAAGAAGACGGTGGAAGTAGGAGGAGCGTGCGAGGGCCTGCCGCCCTCCACCTCCCCCTACTTATAGCCTCACGCGGCCGAAGAGGCCGGACGTGGGATCAACTGCACCCACTCCCCCCACGTCTCGCATTTATTACGCATAAGTGCGAGCCGAAACTGCCGCACGGAATGTGCGGGCGGTTTCGGGATACAAAGGATCCGCGGCTGGGCCGGGGCGCGGACGTGGCGGGCTCCCTCCCTGCGGCAACGTCCCGTCACGCGTGTGGGCTGGCAGGCTTTTCGTCCACGTGGCACGCCAACGGCCCGAGGCCGGCCCGCGGCCCGGTGCACATGCCCGCGGGTTCCCGCCCCCCGACTCTAGAAGATTTCGACTAAGGTGGCGCGCCTGACCAAGGCCGGCTCCCAGCTGCCGGCTTGTCACGATAGGAAGCCGATCGAGCTTCTTGAACCCCACTCCGCCTCGAAGCCCAATCAGCTTCGGGGACTACTGTCGGAGGAAATGGCCACGGGTAGCCTAACCGACTACCCCTGGCTCTTCAGAAAATTTATCAGGCCTATTGGCCTTCAAGCACTCCAAGCATTTGGGCCGCCTTCCCAGGCCGGCTACCACCAATGCCGACTCCTGGAAGGCGACCCAGCCTCACCGACTCCAAGAAGCCGGCCAAGAAGGACCATGACTCCTAGGAGCCGGCCAAGACCACAACCACTCCTACATAACGGCGACCTGACGGGGTATGGCCACAGTGCGGCCTATGACCCCCGAAGCCCAAGGCGGGCATGGCTACAGGAGGCCGTACGGGAGGGACGTCTCCCGTGCGGCTCGGCACTGTAGCCACGCTAGCCTCGACGTCATCCACGACCCACTCCTGTACGGCCCAAGGATTGCGGGCCCCTTCAGCCAGAGAGAGGCGCGAAGGCGGCCAGGCTTTTCCTAGTCGGCCAGGAGTCTAGCCGACCTCCAGAAGCCGGCTACTCCCTCCCTCGAAGCAGGAGCCCCATTAAGGGACAAGACGAGGTGAGGCTACAGTGATAGCCCCCGAGGCGGCCCACTGTAGCCACGCTCACCTCGACAAAGCCCTCATCATCAGAGGCGCGGCTACAGTAAGCAGCCGTCGACAAGACCCTAGGCGGTGGGACCGGCCTGTCGACCAAGTAGCCGGCAGCCGGCGGGACCCAGCAGCCGACGGAGAAGCCGGCGAGCATAGACACTGACAGCTGGGACCAGTTCCCAGTCGGATTACCATTGTACCCCCGGGGGGTAGGCCTATATAAACCCCTCGGAGCACCCATGCAAAGGGTTCGCTTCTGGATTTGGCCTTGGAGCATAGTTGGCTTCTAGGTTAACACCCACACATAGCACACACACCATAGATAGAGAGAAGCAAGAGCTAGCCTTGTTCTTCTTCTCCCTTGACCCCAACAGCTCTAGGAGCGATTGTAGCTACCCTTTATCGATCTAGTGATCATGCGGAGACCCCGCAGAGCAGGACTAGGGGTGTTATCTCCTCGGAGAGCCCCGAACCTGGGTAAGATTCGCCGGCGTGCATGTCTTCGCCTCATCCCGTTTCCAGGCACCGGCGACGTTTTATTGGCTCCCACAATGATAAGCCATCCCTTGGCATATGTCGCACCAACCACCCGACACTAGATATATCATATGCGGTTCCCAAACAGAAAATAAAGTTTATTCCTTTTTCCATCATACTTTCACTTTCCATCGGTAACCGTATCCACGGGTGCCCTCCATACCAACACTTTCCAAGGAATTTATTATTTGACAACATAAAGTAAATTCATTTTTCATTTCGGTACTGGGCATCCCTAATACCTTTGCCTTACTCTCATGCAATGACAAGTGAATAAACACTAATTGTGAGAATAACACATCTAGCATGGAAAATATTGGCCACCCCTCACCGCCTCGCGAGCGGTACGAGCACACAAAAGAGATTTATTTTGAAAATTAGAGATGGCACATACAAATTTGCTTAGAACGGCAAAAGAATACCGCATATAGGTATAGTGGACTCATGTGGCAAAACTGGTTTAAAGGATTTTGGATGCACAAGTAGTGATCATACTTACTGCAAAATGAAGGCTAGCAAAAGATTGGGAAGCTCTAGTATAGCGAGCTCCTAAATAAACGGTTTAAAACCCCTTTCCGCGACGACATCTGGAGCCGTCGCCAAGTGAGTGTGGGCGATAGGGGGGTCCTTCCCACACGACCCAAAAACTGTCGGGGATATGCCCTCCTGGCACACACGTTTGGCAAAATGAGGTCGTGTGCGACCGGCGAGCGCTCAAATATAGAAATACATATAGTAGAGCTAAAAAATACAATTATACGGCAAAATTGTTTCCAGTCGCAAGTACATCCCACACAGTCAGTCCCCGCTAAATGTTTTCGGTCATATGTACATCCCACACAGTCGCTCGAAGGAAAACGTTTTCGTTCACAGGTACATCACACACTATTTTCCCGTTAAATCACTTGCGTTATTGAATATATCACACATGGTCCGTGGAAGAAACTGTGTGGCAAAGTCTGTCCATCACACACAGTTTTCATGTGGTAAACGTTTGCGCAAGGTGGCCTAACACAAACAGTTTTCAAGAGAAAGTCATGTGTGATTGTTCATTGATCCAACATGGTTTATTCCTAGAAATTGTGTGCGTTGCCTGAGGTCATCGCCCACAGTATTTTTTTAACAACCGTTTGCAATAGCAAAACCCAATTAGCAGGCTAATTCGCCACTAGCAGGCTAATTTATCCGATTATTCATAATCCATTTATTAATTTAATTGACAGTTCATATTAACCACACAATATATTTCATTTTCATAATTGAAATACATGAGAGTACAACATCATATAGCTTCAGCACTCAGCTACCCCATTACACAACTACACCAGGACCAAGTTTCACATGCAACATTTATAACCTTTCGGAATTACCATCATAGACGGTACATAGACAGATATATCTCATCTGGAAAACTGCTGAAGCAGTAGGCGAATATTGAGCCTTCATTGATGTTGAAGGTCTTTGTAACTTTAGGCCAGTGCCTGTGGATGATTGACCGTCCATCCTTTGTCCTCTTGAGGAACACTTAAATATTGAACCGTGGGTGTTGTATGAATACCTTCCTCGCCTCCTGACCATACAGGTGGTTTGAGAGGTAATCATCAGTGAACTGCTTTGGAAAGGCCTGAAAACAAGGATGTGCATAAATATCTTCTCTATATTGGAAATGGGGCAAAGGAATAAAAAAGGCAAGGTATAATAGTTAGTACCATCCTGTAGTGAACTGATGTCTTCTTCATTGTGCAGACAAAGATCTTGTTTTTTTTGTCGCTAATTTCTTTATCCTAACAATCTTTCTGAGTTTCTTGACTTGACTCTTATTCATGGATAACTCATTTCCCCACATGCAAAAAGGGTGGAACAGTGGGTCAAAACCTCTGGCAGCAAGACCTACATGTGGCAAGACCAAATTGTTAAAAACCTAAATATTAGAATGGTTCCTGCAATTGCACAATAATGTGCTATTATACAACGGACCATGCACGTGCTAACCTCGATTGTAAACCTCGGTGCTTCCCATTGTTTCCCTGCAACACATATAAGGTAGTTAGTCATCAGGTTAAGTAAGGGTTCACATGCTATCAGTAAAATATGTTGATGAAAAATAATCACATTGCAGATTCATCAGATTAATTCAAGCCACACGGAAAACCCATTTATCCAAACCAAGCATGATTAAGAACTAGGAAATATAGCACTTGTATATGTTTCTCATGTATTAAGTGCAGCCAAATTCGATTTATTCCTCACATGCACAACAATACAAAATTCTACCCACAAAAATTGGACATCGCATTGCAGAATTGAACCAAGCAGTTAACTAAACACCACAACAAATGAACCAAACATTAACTGAGCACCACATTGCACAATATAACATTGAACCAAGCAGACTAAACACCACAACAAATGAACCAAACATTAACTGAGCACCACATTCCACAATATAACGAAGATCAGACAGTTAACCAAAAAGTTAACTACAGCCAATTGTAGCAATCGTATTTGTTTCTCATGTATTTACTACAGCCAAATTCAATTTATTCCTCACATGGTATACAATAACAGAATGCACCCACAATTTTGTAAAGATAAATTCAATTTATTTCTCACATGGAAGACAATACAAAATTGTAGCCTGAAGAATTGAACTTCACATTTGTAGAATTGAACCAAACAGATAACTGAAGACGACAACTAATTAACAAAACAGTTAATAAGTGAGCACCACACTGCACGACATATAGAACATATACACTAGAGCAACTGATTGCATGGTAAAATTAGATAGCACAATTCACTATAATTTGTGAAGGAAAGGCAGGAGCAGCACACGCAATGGGTAAACCGAGCATGCATAACCGGCATAGCTAGCAAATGGCAAGGTGCTCCTTCAAGATCTAGGGGTCGGCACGAATGGCAGCCAACGCGACACCATCTGCACGTGCGGACGCGATTTGCTTCTCTGCTGCCAAATGCTCCTTGAGGTCATGGCTATACTGCATGCACCATGGCTTAGGCCGGCACTTATTTGGTGGAGGGGTCGGTGATTTGGGTGGAAGGTGTCGCGCTCGCGCCAGCGTTAGGGGCATGTGGGATGTGGAAGGAGGAGGAGGATGGGGGTCGGGTGTGGATTACCTGCCTGGATAGGCGAGGCCGAGGAGCGTGAAGGAGGGTCACTTGCGAGGAGGCGGCGACGCTGCAAGCAAGGAGTGAAGGTTTCAACTTGGAAAGGAAGGCAGAAAGAGGGGAAATCTGGCTTTTGGTAAGGGGGAGGGAGCGGGAAGGTAGATATTTCCGCGGAAGCCGAAAATTTGGAATCGCTTCAGCCAAAAAACTGGCGCGCAAAGTGTCATCGGACACGGTCCCTTATTCAGAACTGTGTACGATATGTGAGCATCACAAACGATTCAGATAGTTAAACCCGTGTGTGTTGAGTTTGAACGTCAAAAATTTTGGTTCGAATTTCCCTAGTTATAGTGGTCATCCACGTCATTGCATAATTTGGGTACACAAAGGAGACTAACTTCTTAATCGAGCAAGTTCAGCAATTAAACAGAGCTAGCTGACCTAAACATTACTCTAACAAATTAAAGACCGACGCTCTTAATTAAATAAAACAAAGAGTACTACTACGGCTAGTGCTCGTCGATCTCCGCCGCTGCCTCCATGTCCAGCTCGCGCCCGACGATCTCCTGGGGACGGGGCTCCATGGCATCCATCGCACCATACTCGGCAAGCATCTCGCCATCCGCGTCCGCCATCTCTTTGGAAAAGGCTGCCACGAGCTGGGCGTGGGCGGACACCATCTGGGCTCTGACGGGCTCCGTCGTGGCAAGGTATGCCACGCAGGAACGGACGGCTTCTCGAACTCTCTCGGCGATTGCCAGCTCTTCGGCCGTGGGTTGCCGACCATTGTCGGAGAAGCTTTGTTCGATTTGTGCGATGACCGCCACGAGCTGGGCGTGGACGGCCTCGACATGGTAGTGGGCGGCCTCAGGAAGGGCTAAGCCCACTGCTGCGGAATGGACAGCTGTTGTGCCTCTCTCGCCAGTTGCTATCCCCGAGGCAGATGCTGCTGCCGCCGCCTGAGAAGCAACAGCGGCCGTTTGGGCTGCCTTGGGCGCCCAGACGCAGACTGCGGTCGCCCTCACGAAGCTTGTTAGCACGCGCCTGGTGGCTGCAGCTGCGCTCTCGCCGGAGTGGGCTGCCGAAGTTGCCCTCACGACGTGAGTCCACGTCCCCATCTTTCACCGGCGACGAATGAACAATGAAATGATATTTGGGGAGTGAGCTAGTGTGCTTGACACGCCGGCTGTGGACTGTAGCCGACGCACCTTCTCTCGTAAGCCATGGGCGTACTATACACCGATGGTGCTCCAAGATATTTTGTGCTGCATCTCACACGGTTGGTGATAATAAACTGTGTGCAATCTACTTGATTTATCGTCTTGATCATTTGAATTACGTAATGGGGTCATAGCTACAAAGGATGGTGTTTGAATTGTTAGAACTTTTATCTGCAGTGAACATGCAACTATAGGTGTGTCGTCAAAAAAAATTGGAATGATTCAAGGTCCGTTTGTACATTTTTATACATTAACTGGGTTTTCCTGGCATTTTATGCGCATAATTCAAATTTGAACTACATGCTCCAGTGCATATAACCTTATTGAAAAATCAAATATGTGTCCTTGGTTGCATGCTTAGGTCCCATGCAAGAAATGGGAATGAATTTCAAATACCCTTCCACCGTCACTCGGCCGCAAACATTGAGATGCCTGGTTTTTAAATTCTAGTAAATCCAAAACTCGTCTCAAATTCATGAAACTTGGCATGCTATCATGTAGCGGCATCAACATGCCGTGGTACAAATTTTGTCCCATTTGGGGCAGGTTTGGGTATAAGCTTCTCACAAACCAGAGCATCTCACAACAAGCGTGATGGTTTCGGTAGGGAACGTGCCACCTTTGGGGACGAAACGATATCCGTTGCCTCTTATTGCTTTCAAAAAAAATCGAGTGTCAACATAGAACAACAGGAGTGTTGTGTGAATTTTAGTGATTTTTCGGGGTTCGTTTGGACATTTTTATGCATGAACTGAGTTTTCAATGCATTTATGTGCATAATTCAAAATTGAACTACGTGCACATGCTCCAGTGCATATAAATTGGTCGAAAAATCAAATATGTGTCCTTGTGTGCATGCTTAGGTCCCATGCAAGAAATGGGAATGAATTTGAAGCACCAGGGCACCGTTGATTGCCGGCAAAACATTGAGACGCCTGATATTTAAATTGTAGTAAATCAAAAACTCATCTGAAATTCATGAAACTTGGCATACTGTCATGGAGCGGCATCAACATGCCGTGGTACAATTTTTTTCCCATTTGGGCAGGTTTGGGTATATGCTTCTCACAAACCGGAGCTTCTCACAACAAGCATGATGGTTTTCAGTAGGGAACGTCCCACCTTTGGGGACGAAACCATATCCATTGCCTCTTATTGCTGTCAATTTTTTTTCTCGTGTCAACATAGAACAACAGGAGTGTTGTGTGAATTTTTGTGATTTTGCGGGGTTCGTTTGGACATGCATTAACTGAGTTTTCAATGCATTTATGTGCATAATTCAAATTTGAAGTACATGCACAAGCTCCAGTGCATATAAATTGGTTGAAAAATCAAATGTGTATCCTCGGGTGCATGCTTAGGTCCCATGCAAGAAATGGGAATGAATTTTGAACACCAGGGCACCGTTGATTGCCAGCAAAACATTGAGTTGCCTGGTTTTTAAATTCTAGTAAATCCAAAACTCATCTGAAATTCATGAAACTTGGCATGCTATCATGGAGCGGCATCAACATGCCGTGGTACAAATTTTGTACCATTTGGGTAGGTTTGGGTATATGCTTCTCACAAACTGGAGCTTCTTACAACAAGCATGATGGTTTTCGGTAGGGAACGTCCCACCTTTGGGGACAAAACAATATCCATTGCCTCTTATTGCTTTCAATTTTTTTTCTCGTGTCAACATAGAACAACAGGAGTGTTGTGTGAATTTTTGTGATTTTTGGGGTTCGTTTGGACATTTTTATGCATTAACTGAGTTTTCAATGCATTTATGTGCATAATTCAAATTTGAACTACATGCACATGCTCCGGTGCATATAAACTGGTTGAAAAAACAAATTTGTGTCCTCGGGTGCATGCTTAGGTCCCACGCAAGAAATGGAAATGAATTTCAAACACCAGGGCACCGTTGATTGCTGGCAAAACAATGAGATGCGTGGTTTTTAAATTCTAGTAAATCCAAAACTCGTCTGAAATTCATGAAACTTGGCATGCTATCATGGAGCGGCATCAACATGCCGTGGTACAATTTTTTTCCCATTTGGGGCAGGTTTGGGCATATGCTTCTCACAAACCGGAGCTTCTCACAACAAGCATGATGGTTTTCGGTAGGGAACACGCCACCTTTGAGGATGAAACTATATCCATTGCCTCTTACTGCTTTCAATTTTTTTTCTCGTGTCAACATAGAACAACGGGAGTGTTGCGTGATTTTTGTGACTTTTTGGGGTACGTTTGGACATTTTTATGCATTAACTGAGTTTTCAATGCATTTATGTGCATAATAAAATTTGAACTACATGCACATGCTCCAGTGCATATAAACTGGTTGAAAAATCAAATATGTGTCCTCGGGTGCATGCTTAGGTCCCATGGAAGAAATGGGAATGAATTTCGAACACTCTGGCACCGCTGATTGCCGGCATAACATTGAGATGCGTGGTTTTTAAATTCTAGTAAATCCAAAACTCATCTGAAATTCATGAAACTTGGCATGCTATCATGGAGCAGCATCAACATGACATGGTACAAATATTGTCCCATTTGGGGCAGGTTATGGTATATGCTTCTCACACACCGGAGCTTCTGACAACAAGCATGATGGTTTTTGGTAGGGAACGTCCCACCTTTGGGGATGAAACTATATCCATTGCCTCCTATTGCTTTCAATTTTTTTCTCGTGTCAACATAGAACAACAGAAGTGTTGTGTGAATTTGTGTGATTTTTCGGGGTTCGTTCGGACATTTTTATGCATTGTCTGAGTTTTCAATGCAATTATGTGCATAATTCAAATTTGAACTACATGCACATGCTCCAATGCATATAAATTGGTTGAAAAATCAAATCTGTGTCGTTGGGTGCATGCTTAGGTCCCATGCAAGAAATGGGAATGAATTTCGAACACCAGGGCACCGTTGATTGCCGGCAAAACATTGAGATGCCTGGTTTTTAAATTCTAGTAAATCCAAAACTCGTCTGAAATTCATGAAACTTGGCATGCTAACATGGAGCGGCATCAACATGCCGTGGTACAAATTTTGTCCCATTTGGGGCAGATTTGGGTATATGCTTCTCACAAACTGGAGCTTCTCACAACAAGCATGATGGTTTTCTGTAGGGAGCGTCCCACCTTTGGGGACGAAACGATATCCATTGCCTCTTATTGCTTTCAAATTTTTTCTCGTGTCAACATAGAACAACAGGAGTGTTGTGTGATTTTTTGTGTTTTTTCGGGGTTCGTTTGGAAATTTTTATGCATTAACTGAGTTGTCAATGCATTTATGTGCATAATTCAAATTTGAACTACATGCACATGCTCCAGTGCATATAAACTGGTTGAAAAATCAAATGTGTGTCCTCGGGTGCATGCATAGGTCCCATGCAAGAAATGGGAATGAATTTCGAACACCAGGGCACCGTTGATTGCCGGCAAAACATTGAGATGCTTGGTTTTTCAGTTCTAGTAAATCCAAAACTCGTCTGAAGTTCATGAAACTTGGCATGCTATCATGGAGCGGCATCAACATGTCGTGGTACAAATTTTGTCCCATTTGGGGCAGGTTTGGTTATATGCTTCTCACAAACCGGAGCTTCTCACAACAAGCATTATGGTTTTCGGTAGGGAACGTCCCACCTTTGGGGACGAAACTATATCCGTTGCCTCTTATTGCTTTCAATTTTTTTTCTCGTGTCAACATAGAACAATAGGAGTCTTGCGTGAATTTTTGTGATTTTTTGGGGTTCGTTTGGACATTTTTATGCATTAACCGAGTTTTCAATGCATTTATGTGCATGATTCAAATTTGACCTACATGCACGTGCTCCAGTGCATATAAATTGGTTGAAACTTCAAATCTGTGTCCTTGGGTGCATGCTTAGGTCCCATGCAAGAAATGGGAATGAATTTGAAACACCAGGCCACCGTTGATTGCCGGCAAAACATTGAGATGCCTGGTTTTTAAATTCTAGTAAATCCAAAACTCGTCTGAAATTCATGAAACTTGGCATGCCATCATGGAGCGGCATCAACATGCCGTGGTACAAATTTTGTCCCATTTGGGGCAGGTTTGGGTATATGCTTCTCACAAACCGGAGCTTCTCACAACAAGCATGATGGTTTTCGGTAGGGAACGTCCCACCTTTGGGGACGAAACGATATCCATTGCCTCTTATTGATTCCAAATTTTTTTCTCGTGTCAACATAGAACAACAGGAGTGTTGTGTGAATTTTGTGATTTTTCGGGGTTCGTTTGGACATTTTTATGCATTAACTGAGTTTTCAATGCATTTATGTGCATAATTCAAATTTGAACTACATGCACATGCTCCAGTGCATATAAATTTGTTGAAAAATCAAATATGTGTCCTTGGGTGCATGCTTATGTCCCATACACGAAATGGGCATGAATTTCAAACACCAGGGCACCGTTGATTCACGACAGAACATTGAGATGCCTGGTTTTTAAATTATAGTAAATCCAAAATTATGTTAACCATTCATGTGACGCCACGTGTCTTGGTTTTAATGGTTGTAGGAGGTGCCGTGCGGACAGTTGCTTGACCTTGACTGAACGGGAGGCGTGCGAGCACCGTCCGGTGCGCAGGCTGACCAAGAGGCGTGCAAGCTGTCCTCGAGTGCGCAAGCTCACCGGAAAGCGTGCGAGCTGTATGCTGTGCAGGCTCACTAGGAAGCGAGCCTTTTGATTTCCATGTCCGCCCGCCTTGCTCGCGTCCTCTCCATTAATGGCGCCCAAGCCGCAGTTTAATTCACTTATTAAATATAAGACACTCATCGCAAACATTTTATTTAGAACACCCGTATGCAAACCGACAGCTTCCCCAGGAAGCCAAGAGAAAATGTGCCGAGCAGGATTTCTGCAGCTCTTGATCGCAAACGATTTAGATAGAACACCCGTACGCAAAGTGAGAGCAGCGCAGGATTTGTGCATCCCTTCAATGCAAACGGTTGTTCTAGATGACCCGTGTGCAACCACGTACAAACAATTTGGTAAGATTTGCATCTGTCATATTGGGTATGTTGCCATTTGTCAAAATGGAAAGATTTACATTTGTTGATCTAGTAACGTTGCCATTTGTCAATCCTTGTAACACTGCGATTTGTCAAAATATGCAGCTCGAAATCATTAGCACTATGTAATTTTTGCAACTAAAATTCAGTAATTAAGCATAGATTTCATTCATAGATTAAGCAGTCGTTCTTAATTTATACAAACAGTTCAACTCGACAGCTGAACCGACCAAACTTCTTCCCAATTGTTGCCAACCACATATTGAAATTGCTAGTTCAACTATATATACTAGCTAATTTTAAGTATGTTGTACAGTTCGACCACACATCTATAGTCAGATGAACTGAACACAATAGCCCCTAAATACTACTACTACCACGGAGGGGCTTTATGCTACTTCCGGCAGCCTCTCCTCTGCCGAGCGCACTTAGTAAGAGGCAGAGGAGGAGGAGGAGCCTACTGAAGAGCTGGACAAATGCAATACGGTGCCTGCTGCTGCACGTTCAGCGACACTCGCCAGCTCAAACGCCCACTGCCGCTCCAGACGATCCCTCTCAAAGCGGCCGGACTGCTCATAGATCTCCTGATTCCTCGCATCTGCATCGTCGTGTGCTGCGGCCATGGCTGCGGTAAGGCTCTTTGCGTGCTCGACGAGGCGCTCCTCCTCCTCCCGCAGGAACTCGATGTAGCGTGCAAGGTCGCTGACGCACGTGCGGGCCTCCACCTCTGCCCCCCTCCTTCGGGCGGCGGTGGCGGGGCAGGTGAAGATCCCGGCGGTCGACGGTGGGCTGGCGGCCACGGTGGCCGACGATGGGGTGGCGGCCACGACCACCACCTCCCGCCTTCGGGCCATGGTGGCGGAGCGGGTGATGGCCACGGTGGCCGGCAGTGGGGTGGCGGCCACGACGGCCACCTCCCACCTTTGGGCCGCGGCGGCGGAGCGGGAGATGGCCCTGGCTTTCGACGGTGGTGTGGCGGCAACGACGGCCGGCAACAGCTGCCGACGGGCAGTGGCGGCGGAGCGTGTGGTGGGTGTTCCGCGCACACCCAATAGGGACGCCATGCGCAGTACACTACACCGGGGACTGCGCCGCCACTGCGGTGTAGCCTCCCAGCTGGAGCTATCCTCTGATGACGGCGGAGTGGCTGAGCGACGACGACGGACTAGTGCCATTGGCAATTGTGGGAGAAGCAGACGAGATAAGCTACAGGGAGGGAGGGGAAAATGCGACGCGTAACTCGCCGGCCATGAGGGTTTTTATAGCAGGCCGGTAAGCATTGGGATTTTGGGGGATTTCACCAAGTCGAGCGGGAAGCTTGCGCGGGAACCTGCGAGGTTGCGTGGGAACGGGCTCACCGACGATTCATTGGCGCCACCGTTTGGCCAAAAGAACGCCCCCGCGCGCTGCGCAAGCTTGCGCTGTAAGCCTTCTGCGGCAGCGGGGTGACAAGACGTGCGAGAGGAGGACGAGAGGACACATACACATACAGTTAATAAAAAAGGTTTGCGATTTAATTACCTACTATACCCCCGTCCATGTTTATAAGTAGGATTTAACTAATAAGATATGAATGCATGTCACCATAGATTATATCGTTGGAGTCGTATTTGAACATAGTTTCCAGCTATACAATTTTTGTAACATGCATTAACACTTTTTTGGTTAAATTTAAGGCTATACACCAGCAAGCGTTTGCCCGCAACACACATGGCTTATTCCAACTCAAACAGCTCTGATGGATCAACTGTCTGCCACGTATCGCACACGCAACTCTAATCTGATTTGTGATTGATGTCTCCGACATCGCTCACACAGTTCGTCTTATTTGCCACGTATCACTGTGCCGTCCTCTGCTCACGTCCCTCGGCAAGCTCTGCTTGCTGTTAGGCGCCGTACCGCGCTGTGCTCGCCGTTAGGCACCGCGGCGCGCTCTGTCGCGTCCGTTGGCGCGCTCTGCTCGCGTCTGTCGGTGCGCTCGGCTTGTGGACAACTTTTCCTTGAGGCGACCGCGGAGCGCTCTGCTCGCATCCCTCCGCGCGTGCTCTGCCAGCGGTTGGGCATGCGCACAATCACGTCGGGGGCCCCATATGCATGCGGTTGCA
Organism: Triticum aestivum; assembly: GCF_018294505.1. NCBI lineage: Eukaryota > Viridiplantae > Streptophyta > Magnoliopsida > Poales > Poaceae > Triticum > Triticum aestivum. Next base: position 400,444,957 of record NC_057799.1, read on the forward strand.
CCGCACGCATTGCCACGCGATGCAGTTACGTGCGGCATGATGGAGTTACACGCTGCAAATTAGAACTGCCATCAGGGCCTGCCGATATTCCTGGCCGTCCGGCTTCCCCTTTAATTCCCGCGGCCATTATAACCTTAGTTTCTTCAACCTTTCAATCGCGCCCCACAACACGACAAGCACACACACGACGACACATAGAGAGGGGATGTCCGGCGGCACTCCAATGGAGTTCGGCGAGCATAAAGTGGAGACCCACGTGAGGGAGACGGATCTCTCGGTGGTGTACACCATCGACCCGGCCGTGGTGGATGACTACATCAACAGCATTGAGCAGTTGCTTCCTGGAGACAAGTACAAGGTGGTCGGCATCGACCTCCAGTACACCGCCGGTCATCCCGGCATAGATCAGAAGGTTGCCGTTGCCCAGTTGTGCCTGTGCCATCATGTCCTCATCTACCACTACTGCATCGCCACAGAGCCTTGCGACCGTTTCAACAGGTTTGTCAACAGCACCGACTACAAGTTCACCACGGTGGATACCAAAGACGATGTAAAAGCGCTCAGTGTTACGGGCTTGGCCTGCAAGAACCGTGTCAAAATCCGTGACCACTACAGGGTCTGTGGCAGCACAAAGCAGGACACCCTGGTCGAACTTGCCTCGGCCATCATCGACCCCTACTACGAAAAGATGAAGCAGGATGCCCAGAGAACAAGTCTCGTATCCTGGCACAAGGCCTGGATGCAGCAACTGGATGAACCTCACCTCAGGTTCGCGGCCAAGAGCGTGTACACATGCTACGATATTGCATTGGCGGATCATTGACATGAGGAAGTGCCTCGTTACCCAAATCGATGAGCCCGGATCGAGCCACAAGAAGAGCAAGCGTCACAAGAAGTAGATGATGATCAGATGATCATTTATGCTAGTTAATCATGCATGTAATATATAGTTTACTTTATTGGTGTGTGTGGAAATGTCATGTGTGTAGTAGCCACCTATGTAATTATGCATGTAATAGTTTACTTTGGTGTGTGCAAATGCCATGGTTGTAGTAGCCACCTATGTAAGTGGATGTTTAATTTGGTTATGCAAGCATATCCTTATAAGTGTGTGTGTATATATATGTTGTTGTTCTGTATGCAATCCCATCGCACAACACACACGTCTTATTAGCAGCAACCGTCTGTGTTCTTATCGGTCTTCACACACATTTCTGATTACATACCTGTTTGCCGCGTATCACACACGTCTTGTTAAGTTGAACCGTTTCTATCCTCATGTCTCAAGGCAAACAGTTCATCCGAGTGAACCGCACGCCGTATATCGCACACACCTTTGATCTGGCTGACCGTTTCTTTTGTGTTGCCTAATCACAAACAGTTCATCCGAGTGAACCGTATGCTGTATATCGCACACGCATTCATCTGGCTACCCGTTTCTTTTGTTCCTCCTCATCGCAAAAAGTTCATTCAACTGAACCGTATGCCCTTCATCGCACACGCAACTAAAACCTGAACCGTGCTTGATGCATCCGTCATCACAAACGTTTTACACATTTCTGACGGTTTTCATACAACACCGTTTGCGATTATTGCATCGCACACAGTTTCTCAAAGGGTCTCTGATCGTAGTGTCGCGTTAGCAGCATCCTGCAGTAGTGAATCAACCAACCAAGAAACGAATAATCTCATAAGCGAGCATTGAGCATAATTAACACCGAATAATGCACCAGAAGTAGGATGTAATTTCATTGCATAACTATTGACTTTCGTGCTTGCATAGGGAATCACAAACCTTAACACCAATATTCTTACTAAAGCATAATTACTCATCAACATGACTCACATATCACATCATATCTCAAAACTATTACAAGGAATCTAGTTTATTTTGTCCAGTGATCTTCATGAAAGTTTTTATTATATCCTTCTTGGATATCTATTACTTTGGGACTAATTTTCATGTGTTGCTTTTGATAAGCTCAAACAAATATAAGTGAAGATCATGAGCATAATATTTCTTTCTCTCAAATTAATTTAAGTGAAGCAAGAGAGAATTTCTTCAAAAATACTACAGCACACCGTGCTCAAAAATATATAAGCGAAGCACTAGAGCAATTCCATAGAAAAGAGCTTCGTTGACGGGATGTGAGTGCTGCTTACCTAGCCTCCTTGGCAACTATTTGAGGACTCTATTTTATTTAAAAACTTTCAGATCCAAGTACTTTATTAAAACAGCAAGCAAAGCAAAATAAAATGACATTCTAAAGAATAGCACACATCATGTGAAGAAGCAAAAACTTAGGCTCAACCGATACTAACCGATAATTGTTGAAGAAAAAAGGTGGGATGCCTGCCAAGGCATCCCCAAGCTTAGATGCTTGAGACTTCTTGAAATATTATCTTGGGATGCCTTGGGCATCCCCAATCTTGATCTTTTGTGTCTCCTTAATTCTTCTCATATCACGGTTTTCGTAAATCTCAAAAGCTTCATCCACACAAAACTCAACAAGAACTCGTGAGATAAGTTAGTATAAACCAATGCAAAAACCTTATCATTCTATACTATAGCAAATCACCAAAATTATTATTCAACATTGCATACTAAATGCCTCTGCATATTTAATACTCCTATCCTCAAATAAAATCATTAAACAAGCAAACATATGCAAACAATGCAAACATAACAGCAATCTGCCAAAACAGTACAGTCTGTAAAGAATGCAAGAGTATCAATACTTCCCTAACTCCAAAAGTTATGAAAATTTTACCACACTGTATAAATTCATCGGAGCTTATTTTGCAAAAAGTTTCAACATTTTATCACATTCTGACTTTCCTAGGGAATTTTTGCAACATCAATAAACTTTCTGTTTTGAAACAGCAACATGTAGACTTGCAAAATAAGCATGGCAAAGGCTATAATTGACATTTTTTATTGAAATAAAGATGCAAAACATTATTGTAATAACAGCAGGCAGATCCTAAAAAATAAAATGATTCTCCAAGCAAGACACATATCATGTGACGAATGAAAACACAGCTCCGAGTGAGGTTACCGATAATGTTGGAGACGAAAGAGGGGATGCCTTCCGGGGCATCCCCAAGCTTAGTTGCTTGGATCTTCCTTGGATATTAACTTGGGGTGCCTTGGGCATCCCCAAGCTTAGGGTCTTGTCACTCCTTATTCCCCTCATATCGATATCTCACCCAAAACTTGAAAACTTCAATCACACAAAATTTAACGGAACTTTGTGAGATAGGTTAGTATGATAAAGAGTAAACCATTTCACTTTTGGTACTTAAAAATACAAGATTCATAATTTTTCTCACACCATGACTACTGTAGAATATCATTTGCACAATTTATATTGAGAAATATAAGCCATGGAAATTAGAAAACAAGCAAACTATGCATTGAAAATAGAATCTGTCAAAAACAGAACAGTCTGTAGTAATCTGTACTCCAACCATACTTCTGCTACCCCAAAAATCCTGAACAAATAGGGAAAACTGGGAAATTTTAATATTAATCTTCTGCAAAAAGAATTAGCATTTTATCACACTTATGCTAAAAATGAGAATTGTTTTCCTGAGCGCAAAAATTTCTGTTTTTCAGCAAGATCAAATCAACTATCACCGTAAGCCATCCCAAAGGTGTTACTTGGCACTTTATTGAAACAAAAGCAATAAAACATGATTACTACAGTATCATAATCATGTGAACACACAAAAACAGTAGGTGAGAGAGTTGGGTTGTCTCCCAACAAGCGCTTTTCTTTAATGCCTTTTAGCTAGGCATGATGATTTCAATGATGCTCGCATAAAAGATAAGAATTGAAACATGAAAAAGAGCATCATGAATCACATGACAAGCACATTTAAGACTAACCCACTTCCTATGCATAGGGATTTTGTGAGCAAAAAACTTATGGGAACAAGAATCAACTAGCATAGGAAGGCAAAACAAGCATAACTTCAAGATTTTCAACACATAGAGAGGAAACCTGATATTATTGCAATACCTACAAGCATATGTTCCTCTCTCATAATAATTTTTAGTAGCATTATGAATGAATTCAAAAATATAGCTATCACATAAAGCATTCTTTTCATGATTCACAAGCATAGAAATTTTATTACTCTCCGCATAAGCAAATTTATTCTCGTCAATAATTGTGGGAGCAAACTCAACAAAATAACTCTCATGTGATTGGAAATTAAAGTCATGATGACAAGTTTCATGTTTATAATTATTCAATATAGCATACATGTCATCACCATAATCATCATAGATAGCAACTTTGTTATCATAGTCAATTGAAGCCTTATCCAAAATGGTGGATTCATCACTAAATAAAGTCATGACCTCTCCAAATCCACTTTCACCATTATAATCATCATAAATAGGAGGCATGCAAACAAATTTGCACATCAAATCTTGGGGGACTAAAAATATCATCTTCATCAAACATAGCATCCCCAAGCTTATGGCTTTGCATATCATTAGCATCATGGATATTCAAAGAATTCATACTAACAACATTGCAATCATGCTCATCATTTATACCAAACATTCTATTGAATTCTTCTTCTATCAATTGAGCACAATTTTCCTTTCCATCATTTTCAAGAAAGATATTATAAAGATGATCAATAATATGATGCAACCTCAATTCCATTTTTTATGTAGTTTTATTTTATAAACCAAACTTGTGATTAAACAAGAAACTAAAAGATTCAATTGCAAGATCTAAAGATATACCTTCAAGCTCTCACCTCCCTGGCAACGGCGCCAGATAAGAGCTTGATGTCTACTACACAACTTTATTCTTGTAGACTCGTGTTGGGCCTCCAAGCGCAGAGGTTTTTAGGACAGTAGCAATTTTCCCTCAAGTGGATGACCTAAGGTTTATCAATCCGTGGGAGGTGTAGGATGAAGATGGTCTCTCTCAAACAACCCTGCAACCAAATACAAGAAATATCTTGTGTCCCCAACACACCCAATACAATGCCAAATCGTATAGGTGCACTAGTTCGGCGAAGAGATGGTGATAAAAGTGTAATATTGATGGTAGAAATATATTTTTATAATGTGAATAAATAAAAACAGCAAGGTAGCAAATAGTAAACGGGCACAAAAACGGTATTGCAATTCTTGAAAATGACGCCTAGGGTCCGTACTTTCGCTAGTGCAACCTCTCAACAATGCTAATATAATTGGATCGTATAACCATCCCTCAAAGTGCAATGAAGAATCACTCCAAAGTTCCTATCTAGCGGAGAACATAAGAATAAATTGTTTGTAGGGTACGAAACCACCTCAAAGCTATTCTTTCCGTTCGATCTATTCAAGAGTTCGTACTAAAATAACACAAAGCTATTCTTTCCGTTCGATCTATCCTAGAGTTCGTACTAAAATAACACCAAAGCAAATTCATATTCATAATACTCCATCCAACACAAAGAACTTCAAAGAGTGCCCCAAGATTTCTATCGGAGAAACAAAGACAAGAACGTGCATCAACCCCTATGCATAGATTACCCCAATGTCACCTAGGGAATCCATAAGTTGAGTGCCAAAACATATATCAAGTGAATCAATATGATACCCCATTGTCACCACAAGTATTCAATTGCAAGCCATATATCAAGTGTGCTCAAATCCATAAAAGTATTCACAAAATCTCAAAGGGAAAACTCAATTCATCACAACAAGATAGAGAGGGGAAAACACCATATGATCCGACTATATTAACAAAGCCCGCGATACATCAAGATCGCGACATCTCAAGAACACGAGAGAGAGAGAGATTAAACACATGGCTACTGGTACAAACCCTCAGCCCCGAGGGTGGACTACTCCCTCCTCATCGTGGTGGCCGCCGGGATGATGAAGATGGCCACCGGAGATGATTCCCCCCTCCGGTAGGGTGCCGGAAAGGGTCTAGATTGGTTTTCGGTGGCTACAGAGCCTTGCGGCGCGGAACTTCTGATCTAGGTTAACTTCTGATGGTTTCTCTATTTATAGGATTTTTTGGCATTGGTTTCACGCTAAGATGGGCCTCGAGGTGAGCACAACCCACCGGGGCAAGCCAGGCCCACCAGGCGCACCCTGGTGGGTTATGCCCTCCTCGTGGCTCTTCTGGCCCTCCCACGAAGCTTTGGGGGTCTCTTTTGTTCCAAAAAAATTGTCAAAAAGTTTTAGCTCATTTGGAGAACTTTCATTTCTGCACAAAAAACAACACCACGGTAGTTCTGCTGAAAACAGCGTCAGTCCGGGTTATTTCCATGCAAATAATACCAAAACCATATAAAATTGTTGTAAACATGGTATGAATACTTCATAAATTATAGATACGTTGGAGACGTATCATTGGTATCGCACATCGTATACACCTTGACATGACCAAGTTGTGTCATGATGGTACCGCCTTGTGAATCCTTCAAAATGAACGAACATAACAAACACTCGGAAAAAACAAATGAGGTTAGCGGAAATGCAAAACCTATCATCCGCAGGGTGAGAAACCCAACAAGTGTTCTCATCATTCTTATCATAAGAAAGTACAAGGGTGTAGTGCATGGTATGTAGGCATAAGATGATAGCACGACCAAAGGCATTAAGCTCAATCAAACAAGCATGCATCACAAGTAATATGTCCAAGTCTCCATGATCAATAAGCATAGCAAGTTGGCACTCAATACAAGAGGATATGAGAAATACCACTAATGGAGACAAGAGACAATGATCAAGACAAATCAAGTGAGAGGCATGAACATGTATGCTATCAACCCAATGAAACGAGCAAGAATGGACCATGGGTGATGCAACAAAGCAAGCAATCATGTAAGCTAGTAGTGCAAATATGCAACATACTAGAAGTAATCAAGGTCATCATGTCATGTGTGCAAATAGTGGGCATATATAATGCACATGATATATCACAAGCATGAAAATAAGATGTGAGCAAAGTAGGTTCATCGTATTGGCAAGAAGTCCTATGTAAATAGCAATGGAACAACATGACTCTCCCAACACAAGTGTCAATAATAGAATGGAGCATGTATAGAACATGGCAATAGCAACAAGTATTTCCACCAAGCATGCAAATACACATAGAAGTAGTATAATGGTCAATCACACGTAAGTGCAAGCAAGGGTCACAATTGCATGGCAAAGGCATATAAAGAGGCATAACATGTAAAGTGAACATGGTAAAATGGGCATAAGGTGACAAGTGATATATAGCCATAGCCGTGTGAGAGCCAAGTAGAAGAGAAGCGCGTAGTCCTTGCGCAAAGGGAACAAAAGTAAGGATAGACCACGGGATCCCAAGTCATAGTTGCTCTCAAGAGCTCGTTTCGTCAACTCTTGGGATTGAGAGGTTGACGAGTATATGTGAGTACCTACACAAAACAAAGGCAAAGGAAAAATTGTGTGTGCATGGTATATGTACACATCATCCATCATGATGCGCACGTGCATGTGTTGGTTAGCACAAATTATCCAATGCTCAAATAAATGAGATGCGTGATATAGAAACATGTCATCCATCATGAGAGGTTTGTTGTTATGTATAGCATAATGGAGACTCAAATTGTGTAATGCATCACGAGAAATATGTAGAGCATTGTTATTCATGGAATGCATATGGTGCACACAATCATGGGAATCATGCAAAGTATGGAATGCATCAAAATCTCGTAATATGTATGAGGAAACTATGAGGGTCTCCTCATGAGCATTAGTGGAAACATCAGATGGAGAATATTGATGACATTCGAAACAAAGCATATTTGGTTCTATGTGATCATGGCATGGTATAGTAGATCAATTGCACAAAGTTTGCAAATGTAGCATAGCAATATCATCACAAGAGAAGCAAAATCCAATAACCATGACCTTGTCATCTATGCCATAATTACAAATAGGATTTATTTTAATGGGGCATGCATATATAGCTACTATGTTGAGATTGTGATGAAACAATATGCGAATCTCACTCATAGCATATGACAAGTTTAATGGATTGTTGAACATGATGTGACCGATAGAATTTTCACAAGATATCCTATGGAGCATAGCATCACAACTAGGCAACTAAACATGCTCATCATCATATTCATCATAAATTGGTAAGTCATGACATGAGGAAGTCGCAATAGCATGAAGCATGGTAATAGGCGTGTCAACATCATGCAAACAATCATTGGTAAGAGAGTCCACTAGTGGGACAAGAGAAGCACTATCACCTATTTTACCTTTGGAGCATCGCTCATGTGTTGTAGGTGAGGTGTCGAAGACCAAGTCGTGGTCATCTTCATCTTGATGGAACCATGTGGGGGGTGCATCATCGTCCGCCATGGCCATCGTCGTCTCCATTGGAGGTATGGACTCGTCGAGGATAGTCGTGTCGTCATGTAGGAGACCGAGCACCAAAAGGGAAAACACACTCGGAGTAGAGGGTAAGTCGTTAGAAATCATAGTGGCCTCACATGCCGTGTCAACTACCTCACTCACTAAGTGTTGTGGCTCACTCACTCCTGGTATGATGCTCTCACTCATATGGTTGGTGGAGTCACTCAAATGGCTCTTAACCTCACATAGGATGTGTGGCATGCTCTCTGATCCTGCTTGAAGCTACATTGGTATTTCCCCAAAGAGGCAGGGATGATGCAGCATAATGGCGGTAGGTATTTCCCTCAGAAATGAAACCAGGGTTATCGAACCAGTAGGAGAACCAAGCAACACAATGTAAACAGCCCCTGCACATAAATAAGAACACCTCGCAACCCGACGTGTTAAAGGGGTTGTCAATCCCTTTCGGGGTACGGCGCCAGAAACGGTGCGTGCACGGGAGAAAGTTGTAATAGATTGAAATAATAGATCACAAATAAAATAAAGTGGAGGAAAGTATTTTTGTATTTTTGGTTTAACAGATCTGAATAAAAGTTCAAAGGAAAAATAGATCGCAAGCAAACATATGAGAAAGAAGACCCAGGGCCATAGGTTTCACTAGTGGCTTCTCTCGAGAAAAATAGCAAACGGTGGGTAAACAAATTACTGTTGGGCAATTGATAGAACCTCAAATAATTATGACGATATCCAGGCAATGATCATTACATAGGCATCACGTCCAAGATTAGTAGACCGACTCCTGCCTGCATCTAGTACTATTACTCCACACATCGACCGCTATCCAGCATGCATCTAGTGTATTAAGTTCATGGAAAAACGCAGTAATGCAATAAGAACGATGACATGATGTAGACAAGATCTGTTTATCTATATGGCGGTTGATATAGATCTCGTCTTTTTATCCTTAGTAGCAATGATACATATGTGTCGGTTCCCTTTCTGTCACTGGGATCAAGCACCGTGAGATTGAACCCACTACCGGGCACCTCTTCCCATTGCAAGATAAATAGAACAAGTTGGCCAAACAAAACCCAAATATCAGAGAAGAAATACGTGGCTATAACAGACCATGCATATAAGAGATCAAAGAAACTCAAATAACTTTCATGGATATAAAAAGATATGACTGATCATAAACTCAAAGTTCATCAGATCCCAACAAACACACCGCAAAAAGAGTTACATCATATGGATCTCCAAGAGACCATTGTATTGAGAATTCAGCAAGAGAGAGAAAGCCATGTAGCTACTAACTACGGACCCGAAGGTCTACAAGGAACTACTCACGCATCATCGAGGAGGCACCAATGGAGGTGGTGAACCCCATCCGAGATGGTGTCTAGATTGGATCTGGTGGTTCTGTAATCTCCGACGGCTGGATGAATATTTCGTTGACTCCCCTAGGGTTTCTGGAATATTGGGGTATTTATAGAGCAAAGAGGCCGTCCGGGGGCACCCGAGGTGGGCACAAACCACCAGGGCGCGCATGGGCCTCCTGGCGCGGCCTGGTGCGTTGTGCCCCCCTCGGGGCACCCCCCAGGTGCAACCAGGGCCCATTGCCTTCCTTCTGGACCATAACAAATCGTCGTGGAGTTTCCTGGCATTTGGACTTCGTCTGATATTGATTTCCTGCGATGTAAAAAACATGGAAAAAATAGCAACTGGCACTTGGCACTATGTCAATAGGTTAGTACCAAAAAATGATATAAAATGATTATAAAATATCCAAGATTGATAATAAAACAGCATGGAACAATCAGAAATTATGGATACATTGGAGACGTATCAGCATCCCCAAGCTTAACTCCTACTCGTCCTCGTGTAGGTAACTGATAAAAACAGAATTTTTGATGTGGAGTGATGTTCATCATGTCATATCATATTCCTTTCTTCATAGCATGAACATTTGGACTTTTATGTGATTCAAAGCAATAGTCTAGTTTTGACATAATAATTTAGATACTCAAGCATGTCAACAAGCAACCATGTCTTTCAAAATATCAACGCTAAAATAAGTTATCCCTAGCCTATCATGCTCAAACATTGATCCATTCATGAAACACACTCGAATATTAACTACACCCAATACTTAAGTACGCTCATATTGCCTCCTAGTTGGTGCTTTTTATGAGAGAAGATGGAGACTCAAATTTCAAAATAAAAATGCATAAAGTAAAAGAAAGGCCCTTCGCAGAGGGAAGTAGGGATTTGTAGAGGTGCCAGAGCTCAGAGCGAAAAACTTAGAGATAAAAACATTTTGGGAGGTGTATCCATCCCACCAACGAAAACGACTTATAGTTCCCAACACTTTCCATGCTAGATATGCCATAGGCGGTTCCCAAATAGAAAAGAAAGTTTATTCATTTTTCCAGCATACTTTTCACTTTCCATGGCTAACCGTATCCACGGGTGCCCTCCATACCAACACTTTCCAAGGAATTTATTATTTGACAACATAAAGTAAATTCATTTTTTTTGCATTTCGGGACTGGGCATCCCTAAGACCTTTGCCTTACTCTTGTGCAATGACAAGTGAATAAACACTCATCTTGAGAATAACACATCTAGCATGGAAAATATTAGGCACCCATTACCATTCCGCGAGCGAAACAAACACACAAAAGAGAAGTTTATTTTGAAAATTAGAGATGGCACATGGAAATTTGCTGAGAACGACAAAAGAATACCGCATATAGGTAGATATAGTGGACTCATGTGGCAAAACTGGTTTAAAGGATTTTGGATGCACAAGTAGAGATCATACTTAGTGCAAAATGAAGGCTGGCAAAAGATTGGGAGGCGACCAACCAAGAAACGAATAATCTCATAAGCAAGCATTAAGCATAATTAACACCGAATAATGCACCACAAGTAGGATATAATTTTCGTTGCATGATTATTGACTTTCGTGCATGCATAGGGAATCACAAACCTTAACACCAATTTTTTTACTAGAGCACAATTACTCATCAACATAACTCACATATCACATCATCATATCTCAAAACTATTACTAAGAATCAAGTTTATTTTGTCCAATGATCTTCATGACATTTTTTTCTTTATTTCTTTATCCTTCTTGGATATCTATCACTTTGGGACTAATTTTCATGTGTTGCTTTTCATAAGCTCAAATAAATATAAATGAAGATCATGAGCATAACAAATTTTCTTTCTCTCAAAATAATTTAAGTGAAGAAAGAGAGGATTTCTTCAAAATTTTACTAAGAAAAAAGTCCATTTTACTACCCTGAATAAACCCGGTGGTTCACATAACAGCCTGATCTTTATTTTAGTTCCCTTAACCACCGGTCAAAAAGCATCCCTGAGGAGGTTTAGCAGCTGCGCGCTTCTGCCACCCGCGCTACTGCTAAAGTAATAGCAGTAGACACCATCTGCATGATGGTTTCGCGGATGAAAGCCTTCAATGAGTACATCCTCCCTTTCCCCTCCCTCTCCCACCTGCTCTCCACCAACAATTGCGATCTCTAGCATAATCAACCATGGAAAGCTTACTACATTGGGATTTTGCTCCAGGCCTAGCCCTTGCAGATCAGGTGAGACGAAAATTTGGGTCTACTGTCCACTTCTCTCCCTCTCGAGACACCAAAGAGTTCTTTTTGGTCGTGTCCTTCTCCTCGGCTTCGTTCCCTCTCTCAGTGGAAACAGTGGGTGTTGCATTGCAATGTTGTCTTGGAGGGATCTCTTCTGGTTTCAAGGTGACTCCGATCAATGCTCGATCTTTTCGCTTCTCGGTTGCTAATAACAAAGTGGGGCATTTTGTTTATGGACTCGAAGATCGCATTTGGCCAGATTTTGTTTGCCATTTCAATCTGTTCAATGGCCGTTTTGACAAAGCTCATTCTGTTGATCTACATTGGCATGTTGATACGGAGTTGGTTGAAATTGTGGACCGAAAATCCATAGCCCTCAAATCCTCCCTTAAGTTTCTGACACCGAAGGGATAGATGGATCATTCTTCAAAGGGTTCTTAGCAAATTTGGGCTTATTAAGCTGGATAATTGGAATTTTTAGAACAAGAATGCCCATGAAGCCTCGTCGTCATCAGAACCGAAGCAAGATTTCCATATTCAATTTGGTTCTTTTGCTCCGGTTGAAAATTCGGGCGTGGTTTCGGTTCCGGTCACTAATCGCAATGCGTTAATGCACCATTATTTGGCACAGGTGCAATATTAGGAAAATCAGGTCATTGATTACCTTAGCCTAGGCAAGTTTAATTGCCCTCTAAATTTGCCTTATGCCCCGCTCCCACTTTGCTTTTTGAATTCGGCATTCAAATATGCCCCTCCTCATGACGTTCGGCCACCTACGCTCAAGGCGCAACATAAAGCGGATTTAGCGCAAGCACTTTACTCCCAGCAGGATATTGAAAATCTTGCCACTAATTGGGCTGCCTTATGCTCCAAATGTCTGCAATGGGGGCACACCTGGATCAATTGCGTGGCAAGGCTAATTTGCATTAACTGCTCCGGTCCAGACCACAAAACATTCAATTGCCCCAAGCGTGCCATTGCCTCTCATATTAATGGGCAAGTTCCATCAATTAGCATCACCATGATCAATCCTACCGGATCTTCTGGGGCACCCATTTCTACTGCCAAACCTTCTCGCCCATCCAAGCCATCCATCCGTTGTGCTGCGTGTGGCTTCTACGGCCACGTGGTGAGGGCCTGCAGAAAGCTCAAATTCCAAAAGAAGTGGAGGTGGGTAGTCAAAGATTCACAGCCGCCCCCATTCCCCCCCTCAAGCTACGTCTTCCACCTCGAAAACCCAAAAGCCCTCGCCCTGCCTCGTCCCATCAACACTGCAACCACTCCATCCCTCCCCCTCATCGACCATGGCCAACTACCCCCTGAACCCCGTCCCGTTCCTCCCGCCGGGGTTCACCGTCGAGCCCGGTCCGGCGGACCGTCTGGTGCGCAGCGGCATGGTGGTTGGCCCCATTGCTCCACTCAACCACGACTACTTGGCTATCACGAAATCCAGCCAATATGTGCCTCTGCATCACTGAGCCACCATCCGCAACCAGATCGTCACGACGCTGCATGAGCTGCAGTTGTTCACCACTGAGGTCAGTGATCACCCATCCGGGATTGGGATCTTTGGGTTTGCGGATTCATTCTTAAGAGACACTGCAGTGGCCACTCCCATTGAGTTAGAGTCTGAAGATTTGTTGATCTCGTTTGTGCCTCACAATGAGGCGCTCAATCGACGCACTACGTCGTTTGGTCCGGAGGTCTGGTTGATGTTTTTTGGATTCCCATATGACTATCAAACTGATTACTACATCACCAAAGCGTTAGGGGGTTATGGTTCTTTGGTTTCATGGTATAATCCGAGGCAAGATCGTCGGTTCATCCTGATCAAAGCGCGTGTAATTCGCCTCCGCCTGATCCCCAAAAGTCTCATCATGTGGCAACTTGGCGGTGCGCGGGACTGCTGGACTGTGCAGGTCACCATCCTGCGCAGCAACGACTGGAACGGGCTGTTGCCCGAGGTGTTACCTGTTGGAGAAGAACCACCACCACCAGATGGAAACCCTCATCCCCAGTTCGGCCCGGAGCTCACGGCAGAGCAGCTGTACCAGCAACAAGTCCATAACTGGCTGGTTCAGAACGGTGCACCGCAAGCAGACAACAATGTTGCTCATGGCCCAGATCAGAATGCTCAAGACAATGGAGGTTGGGGTTATTGGCAAGCCCCTCAACCTGTGCAGCTGCCCCCAATGCCCCCTCATTTGGTGAATTATCACGCATGGCTAGCTGCGCAAGGCCTGACTGTTCAGCATGGGCTGGTGCCTGAAGACAATCTCACAGACAACGCTTTTGAGGCCTGGAATGACTCTATCACAGTCTCTGACAGTTCTAGTTCTGCCCAATCTGATCTGGGAATACTACCTTCCATGGACATGGCTTTATCTGATGATGTTGTGGTTCCTGATTCTCTGTTGGTTACTGTGGACATTCACTCTCAGGGCATTCGGGTTGGGCTGTCTGTGCATGGGGATGAGCTCCTGGCCATACTTCTGAATGATCACATCCCCAGGAAGCATCTTAACAGCTTTATCCTCACTGCCCTGTGCCCGATCATTGCAACTATTGGTCCTTGGAGAGAGGGATATGGTACGAGGAACAATTCTGCTGCTGTGGATGTCAGAGTTTCTCTTGATGATGCAGGGTTCCACTTTTCCCAGCTACAGTCTGACAGTCATGCCCTGCTCAATACCTCATCTGTGGTTATTGAGGAGATTTCTGAAGCTACTGAAGGGGCAGACAATGCTGATACCAATCTGAACTTTGAGGAGGTTTCTGAAACTACTGTTGGGGCTAGCACTGGCATATCTGGTTTGATCTCTGCACCCATGTCGACTGACATAGTGGCTCCACCAGCTCCAAATGTGCATAGGGCCAGGCGTCCCAGGGCTGTAGCTCCTATCTCTACCTCGGAGGTCAAGCGCAGTCAACGCTCCAACAAGTTTAATGGCTTCAAGACTCACACTCCCAAAGATACACGTGTGGCATCCTCCAAGGTTAGACCTCGTATCATGCCCACGATTGGTTCCTCCAGCAATGCACCTAGGATCGATGATGCAGTCCCTCCTCCAACCCCAATCTCCACGCTGCAAGAGATTGGTGTCAACAGATGTGCCATTCCTGAAAATGAACTAACCTCTGAAGCCCTGCTTGCTACTTCGTCGGCTGCTAGTCCCTCTGAAGTTCAGGGGCAGCCGGTCCTTCCTCCCTGGAGTAATTTTTGCTTCTGCCATTTCACCTCTGCGCTGCTGGAATATCCTATCTTGGAACATCAGAGGTCTCAGTTTTTGGAGAAGAAGCAGTTGGCTCTTTCTAATGCCATCAACTCAAGTGGTTGTGCGGTGGTTTGCCTGCAGGAGACCAAAATGCCTAAAGTTTCTTTTGCGTTCCTTAAAACTTGTTTCCCTAAAGAATTTGATCGTTTTGCTTTTGTTGCCTCCCGCGGATCATCTGGTGGTATTATTACTGTTTGGAAAAGCGCTTTATTTGCAGGTACGATTGTGTTTTCTGACGCCTTCGCGTTAGTCGTCTGTTTCGTCAGCACTCAGTCCTCGCAGACCTGGTCGCTCGCTAATATCTATGGCCCATGTACGGGTGATGATCGCATGGCGTTTACTTCTTGGTTGTATGATGTCCAGATTCCTAATGCTCATGATTGGTTGCTCCTCGGTGATTTTAATTATATGAGAGCCCCTGACAACCGCAATAAACCTGGGGGGAACCTGAATGACATGATCACTTTTAACGATATAATTCGCAAGCAACAACTCATCGACATTCCGGTTCAAGGTAGATCTTATACGTGGAGTAACATGCAACTTGATCCACTTCTTGAACAAATTGATTGGTTCCTCACCTCCCTACACTGGACCCATTCATATCCTAAAACCCTAGTGAAACCCCTCGGCAAGCCAGTTTCAGATCATATACCCTGCGTGGTTACCATTGAAACCAAGATCCCCCGAAGTAAGCTTTTTCGTTTTGAATCATACTGGATTTTACACCCGGGGTTTATGGATGTAGTGCAACAAGTTTGGGACAAACCAGTGTACAATAAAAATGCTGCGGCTACACTAAGTCACAAGTTCAAAGCCCTGCGCCATGCCCTTAAGATTTGGAGTAAGCGCATTTCTCGGCTTACTATTGCGATCACTAATTGTAATGAGGTCCTCGCTGAGCTTGATGAACTAGAAAACAAACATTGTCTCACACTTCCAGAAACAAACTTCAGAAATATCCTTAAAGCTCACCTTATTCGACTGCTCAAATACCAGAAGATTTACTGGAAAAAGCGGTGCACCATTCGTTGGATCAAGTTTGAGGATGAAAACACTAAGTTTTTTCAAGCGATTGCCACAGAAAGATATCGTAAGAACAACATTGCGTCGTTCCTATCGATGATGATCGTGTGGTTGAAGATCACCATGGTAAGGAAGCACTCTTACACTCCACATACAAAACCAGAATGGGGATCACAACACAATGTGATATGAAATTTGACTTGCCTTCAATAATCCAACGAGCAAGCAATCTTGACCTTCTCACTCAGCCGTTCACTCCAGAAGAAATTGATGGAGTTGTCAAGGAAATGCCACCTGATCGTGCACCTGGACCGGACGGTTTCAGTGGAGCTTTTCTCAAGGCTTGCTGGCCGATCATCAAGCATGACTTCTACTCGCTCTGCTCACAATTCTATGAAGGAAATCTTGACATCGCCAGCATCAATGACGGTCTCATTACCCTGATCCCCAAGGTAAACGCGCCCACGTCAGTTAATGACTACAGACTGATCACCTTGCTTAATTGTTGTCTGAAATTACTGGCGAAACTTCTAGCCAATCGACTGCAACGCATAATTCTCCAGCTGGTACACCGCGACCAG
The DNA here is from genome assembly GCF_018294505.1 of Triticum aestivum. Classification (NCBI taxonomy): domain Eukaryota; kingdom Viridiplantae; phylum Streptophyta; class Magnoliopsida; order Poales; family Poaceae; genus Triticum; species Triticum aestivum. The sequence continues at coordinate 400,461,815 of NC_057799.1, forward strand.
GCTTCCTCAAGGGAAGAACCATCCAAGATTGCCTTGCATGGGCTTACCACTACATTCATCAATGCGATGCGTCTGGTCGGGAGATCATTCTTCTCAAGCTCGATTTTGCCAAAGCATTTGATACAGTAGCACATGAACCCATGATTAACATAATGCGTCATATGGGCTTTAATGATCGCTGGATTTCCTGGATTAACTGCCTCTTCTCCTCTGGCCGATCATCAGTCCTTCTTAATGGTGTACCCGGCTGACAATTCCCTTGCAGATGCGGGGTCAGACAAGGGGACCCGCTTTCGCCGCTAATCTTTGTCCTTGCAGTGGAGTTATTTCAGGTAGTAATTAATGACGCTTTCCGCCAAGGCATGATTGACCTACCGTTTCCATGAATTGGACAAACTGATTATCCGGTCCTTCAGTATGCTGATGACACGCTTATTGTCCTCCCTGCATGCACTCGACAAGCCACCCTAGTTAAACAGATTTTGTCTGATTATGCTTCCTCCATTGGCCTCAGGATTAACTTTCACAAATCCACGTTGATGCCGATTAACCTTGATGCAACTTCTACGGCCAATCTTGCTAGAGTCTTTGGTTGTGCGGTTGGATCGATGCCGTTCAGCTATCTCGGCCTCCCGTTGGGCACCACACGACCCACAATACAAGAATTTATGCCTTTGGTTTGCAGATTGGAAAGGCAACTGACACCCACCATTGCGATGATGTCGTACGGTGGCAAGCTATCTTGGTTGAATGCTTCGGTTACGTCTCTACTAGTGTTTGCCGTGTGCACTCTCAAATTTCCTCCCAAGCTCATTGAGATCCTTGACAAGATCAGACAAGAATGCCTCTGGACTAAGAAAACTGAACAAGGTGATAAATGTAACTCATTGGCTGCTTGGGATTTGGTTTGTCGACCAAAGAAAATAGGGGGCTTAGGAGTGATCAATCTAAAAATTCACAATGAGGCCCTGCTACTAAAATTCCTTCACAAATTCTTTAACAAACAGGATGTACCTTGGGTCAACCTAATCTGGGACAATCACTATGATGGAAAAATTCCACACGCTGTTGACCCCATTGGTTCGTTCTGGTGGAAGGACATTCTCAAACTGACCCCCATCTACCGAGGAATTTCTCATGTACAGCTGGTGGATGGCACATCGACCCTCTTTTGGAAAGATCTCTGGCGAGAGGAGGTGCTACAAATCTCGCACCCTCGTGCTTTCTCATTTGCCGTGCAAGACGATCTTTCGGTCGCTGAAGCAATGGCCACTACGGACATGCATGCAACCTTTCACCTTCCTGTCTCGCCTCAGGCTCTTGAAGAGATCCAAGATATCCAAACGCAAACAACGTGGATCTCTCCATCGACATCTCTGCATGATGTTTGGCACTATTCCTGGGGCGCCACGCTCTACAAACAAGGGACTACTACTAAAATTACTTTAGGGACGGGACGACTCATCAAGCATTCAGTCAACTTTGGAAATCTAAATGTGTAGGATCGAAAGTATGTCTAGAGGGGGGTGATTAGACTACTTGACCAAATAAAAATCTAGCCTTTTCCCAATTTTAGTTCTTGGCAGATTTTAGTAACTTAGCACAAGTCAAGCAATCAACCTACCAATGCAATTCTAAGAGTATAGCAGCGGAATGTAAAACAATTACATATGAAGGTAAAGGGAGGAGTTTGAGGGAGCAAACGCAATGTTGACACGGAGAATTTTTACCCGTTGTTCCGATAGGTGGTGCTATCATACATCCACGTTGATGGAGACTTCAACCCACGAAGGGTAATGGTTGCGCAAGTCCACGGAGGGCTCCACCCACGAAGGGTCCACGAAGAAGCAACCTTGTCTATCCCACCATGGCCGTCGACCACGAAAGACTTGCCTCACTAGGGTAGATCTTCACGAAGTAGGCGATCTCCTTGCCCTTACAAACTCCTTGGTTCAACTCTACAATCTTGTCGGAGGCTCCCAAGTGACACCTAGCCAATCTAGGAGACACCACTCTCCAAGAAGTAACAAATGGTGTGTTGATGATGAACTCCTTGCTCTTGTGCTTCAAATGATAGTCTCCCCAACACTCAAATCTCTCTCATAGGATTGGATTTGGTGGAAAGAAGATTTGAGTGGAAAGCAACTTGGGGAAGGCTAGAGATCAAGATTTATGTGGTTGGAATGGAATATCTTGACCTCAACACAAGTGTAGGTGGTTCTCTCTTAGAAAATATGTATTGGAAGTGTAGACATGTTCTGATGGCTCTCTCCACGAATGAAGACTGGGTGGAGGGGTATATATAGCCTCCACACAAAATCTAACTGTTACACATAAATCACCAAACTCGGTGGGACCGATTCAGAGAACTCGGTCAGACCGATTTGGTTCATGATGTGACCGTTAGGTGTTTCGGTGGGACCGATTCGCTCATCTCGGTGGGACCGAAACGTTATGAAAAGGAAACAGAGTGTTTGCATTGCAATCTCGGTGGGACCGATCGCTCATCTCGGTTGAACCGAAACATTACGAAGGGAAACAGAGAGATTGCAATCCCATCTCAGTGAGACCGAGATCCCTATCGGTGAGACCGAAAAGACTAGGGTTTCTGGCAGTGGCTATGTCAACTGAACTCGGTGGCGCCGGATAGAAAGAATCGGTGGGGCCGAGTTGGACTTGTGGTTTGGGACATATGTGGACATGAGAAAGTAGTGGAGGGTTTTGGAGCATATCACTAAGCATTTTGAGCAAGCACCTCATTAAGCAACCACTCATCCCTTCTTAATAGTATTGGCTTTTCCTATAGACTCAATGTGATCTTGGATCACTAAAATAGAAAATGTAGAGTCTTGTGCTTTGAGCTTGAGCCAATCTTTTGTCCTTAGCATTTTGAAGGGTCCACTTCCTAATCCATGCCATGCCAATCATTGAGCTTTCCTGAAATATTCAGCTTGAATAGAATTAGCTCAATGAGCTATATGTTGTTAGGAATTACCAAAACCACCCAGGGATAGTTGCCCTTTCAATCTCCCCCTTTTTGGTAATTGATGACAACATATAGATCAAAGCTTCGACAAATGATAAGATTGAAAAATATCGTCGCTTTGAGAAGTATGTGAGAAGCAAGAGCTCCCCCTAAATTTGTGCATTGTTTAAAATTTGCTTTTGAATGCAAATGCACAATCGATTAGGATCATGGGTTACTCTTCCATCTCACATACATCTTGGTGGAGCGCTCAAAATGATAGAAATTAAAACACATGCACTCATCACCAAACAAAGTGAATGATCATAAGAGGATATAAAGATAATATCATCCAAAAGGGTAGCATATGATCAAACACATGATCAACCAAGTATCTCACACAAGGACATAAAGTAGCATCACAAGCACATAATAAAGTTTCAACCAAAATAGCAACAATTTACCAAACAGTTCAAAAATGCATAGTGCTAAACGACTCTCAGGCTTGATCTTTGGTAGGAGGTGTTGAGAGAACTCCAAGCACGAAGGCTTCTGATGAAGTAGCTGGAGCTGGTGGAGTAGCTGCTGGAGGTGGAACTGGAGCTGTAGCTGCTGGTGCGGATGTTGTGGCTCTAGTGTCTACCGCTGGCACTGCAGCAGATCTCTATCCTCTGGGCACTCGGGCAAAAGCAACCGTGGTAGACTTGCCCTTCTTCTCCTCTGCTTCCTCCTGAAGTTGCTCAACTGCAGTTTGGATTTCTGTTACCTTGACATCAAGGTCATAGAATTTCTGCTCAATGATCCTTTCCAGACTCTCCTGGTTCTTGGTCAGGGTGGCCAAGCCCTTCTCAATCCTCAGGGTGGATTGGATCAGATATCCAAGCTGATCTTGCTTTCTCTTCAAGAATACCTGGGATGCCTCCTTTGCTGTTGGCATCTTTGCAGCCTTCTCTCTCTTTTCATGTGCTTGAGCTGAAGATGTTCATTCTCATTCATCACAACAGTGTTGTCTTCAAATTCAGGATAGATGGGTAGGTGCTCCTTATCCAAGATGTACTTGCCTTTTCCCATCTTTGAGTTGATGAGCTCCTGAATGTGTGGGGCATACCCACAACTTCTCTTCTGATCAGCTGCAGTCCTCTTGATTGTTTCAACAATCAGGCTCATAACTTTGAACTTATGTGGGACATCAAATATGTGCAGCAAGTTGATGGCATGTCCTCTGATCATCTTGTGATCACTTGACTTGGGTAGCAGTGTGTGCCTTACGATGCAGTTAATAGTTGTCAGACCAGACAACAGATAGTGTACAGATCCAAACTTGTGTGTATCCAAAGCAGCATCTGGGATCTCTTTGTACATGTTGGCCATACTGTTGTGGCCTTTCTTCTTCTCTGCATAAATGTCCAAGTCATCCTCATGTTCCTCAGGAGCATTTATAAGCTTGGCCCACTCATCAACGGTAGATTGGTACCTAGTACCCTCAGACATCCATATTATCCTTCCATCTGGATAGAAGTGTGAAGTGGAGTAGAATTGCATGATGAGCTCATCATTCCACCTGGTGAGCTTCTGGGCAACAAAAGTGTCCACTCCACATGCCTTGAAGCTATCAAGCACACCAGGGAAGTGATCTTCATTCTCCTTGATGAACTCCCAGTCAACCCATCTCATGTCACACACAATGGGCTTCTTGTCAAGCAGAATAGTCTCATAGAAGTCCTGTTGTTCCTTAGTGTGGAATCTGTAATCCACAGCAGTCCTTCTCTTGATAGCATAGTTATCAGACTCTCTCCATAGTCTCAATCCTGCATCCTTCCTGATTTTCATATTCTCCGCAACTGGGTGTGCATCAGTGTGGTCAGGGATCTTGGGCTTCAGCTTCCTCAACACAACAGAATCTTCTTCTTCTTCAGCAGCTTGAGGCACTGGGGCCTTGTTCTTCTCTTCAGCAGGTATGTTCCTAGTGCTCCTTTTGGGTTTAGGTTTTGGAGCTGGAGCAGCAGCCTTGGGAGCAGCTTTGGGCTTTCATGGAGCAGCCCCTGCTTTGATTGCATCTCCCATAAGCTTTTGTGCTTTGGGTGCTGGTGCAGCATCCTCTTCCTCTTCTTCTTCCTCTGAATCTCTCATCATTGATGGCTTCCCAATAACTCTGGCAATGGTCTTCTTGACCCTTTCTTTTCTCTTCTTTCCATCTCCAGTTTCCTTGGGTTCAAGAGTGAACTCCATTGTTTCTTATGTGGCAACTTTTCTTGGCTTAGACATGGGTTGTCTTCTTGCTGGCATCTTAGTTTTCATCCAGGCTTTGTTGCAGCAGCTGTGCCATACTCCTTTTTCAGCACCTTTTTCTTTGAAGTGGCTTCATCCTCAACAGCCACATAATCTTCATCCTCAGAGTCAGAATTCCCCTTCTTCCTTGTCCTGGTGGCAGCCTTTGGCAGATTGTTGGGAGTGCTCCTGCTGCCTTCATCATAGCTGCCTGAGGGACTAGTGCCCTCACTCAACTGAACCTACTCTTCTGACTTTTTATGGCTGTCACTTTGGTCAGACATCTCTGCAAATACTCTGACAGCAGACCCTGTGAATAGGTTATAGATGAGATAGAGTAGATGAGCATCACAAAGTACAGGAGTTTTGCAAAAAGGATGACTTAAAAACTTAGTTTTAGTTCTTCACCAGAAAGCATTTCAGATCTACCGATTTGTAAACTCGGTGATACCGAAGCAGCTTTTCGAACCTAAACTAGTGAACTCGGTCAGACCGAGTCACAGTTCGGCGGTACCGAGACTGCTAGGGTTTCACAAAGAATCGAACTCGGTCACACCGATTTCCATTTTTCGGTCAGACCGAAAATGCGTGTGATTTGGCCTAAGCCAAAATCGGTGAGACCGATTTCTACAACTCGGTCGGTCTGAGATGAATTCGGCGGAGACCTAACCCTAAATTTTCAAATCAAAACTAATCTACGGGATGTATTTGCTGGACAGGATGATTTCAATCGTGGCAAGAATCATGGCAAAGCAATGTGCTAAGAATCAGAGTTAAGGATTAGCACAAAGATCAAGTTCGTACCCTAGTTCGGCGACGAACTTGCTACGGCGGCAACGGCGGTGAAGATTTCCGTTGACGGCGGCGGAGACCAGCAGCGGGAGGTCGCTGGAGACGAGAGGACGATTCGGAGACCCGAAGAGGCAGAGTAGGTTACGTGCGGGCGAGGAGGTTTGGAAAATTTTCCAAATTTTGGCCCGTCGGTATATATAACCTGACCCTGTCGGTGTGACCAAGTGGAACGACTCGGTGGCACCGAGATGCAAAACTGGAAGCAGTTTCTGAAACTCGGTGTGACCGAAAAGTTCTAATCGGTTGCACCGGGATTGAAAACCCTAGATCAACTTAGTGACTCGGTAGGACCGAAAAGGATGAATCGGTCCGACCGAGATACACAAAAAGGTTTTGGAGGTTTAAGTCTATGACGAATCGGGAACTCCGAGTGCTCCTCACACAGAGTGGTTCGAATCTGACTTGATGAAACTTTGTGATGTAGCATGAATAGAGTTTGAGACGAGAAAAGCATAGATAGCTAGAGGGAGTTCTTAGGCATTCTTGTCCATCCATTTGGCAAAAGATAAAGAGCCAAACAATCAAAACAACAAATGGATGTCCTCGAATGAGTAAAATATGCAACCAACATGCTCACACAATAAAATGGCAAATGGAATATGTGACAAAGCATGCACAAACACTCTAGAATCTATCAAGCAATTTGGCGATGACTAGGTCATCTATATATGAGTATATTGACTTAGGAGTCAAATGAGAACATTTGATCATAGGTCATACTCATCGTTTAAGCTCAAGTGGGGTTACCACTTTTACATAAAGCATTGATGTGTTCACACCATTAGAGTTGCTTTAACTCCATTGATTAGAGTAAAGCTTCCCCTAGATGTGATATCCCCCCTAAGAGGGATGAACTAACCTTGGGTTTTGTCGATGATGACTTCATGTAGGTGTTGAAGATGTAGATGCTCAATGTTGATGTAGATCATTTGGAGCAATCCTTTGGAGTGAGTTGCACTTTCAATACCTACACGGGTTAGTCCCACAAGGAACAAACAAGGATATCCATAGACATAGAGTGATGCATACACAAGATGATGTCCATGAAAGCATTAGGTTACCTTGTCCCTTGTCTTACCAACAAGAGGGTTTGTGACTCCTTGAACTAGTGCAAGATATGGAAGTTGTTTGCACTTGTCCTTGCCAAAATGATAAGAGTGAAGTATGTTGGCGGAGTCACCCTCAAGAACTCTCTAGTTCTTCTTCTTCTGGATCCACACCATCTTGATGGGAATCCTTGGAGTTGTAGTTGTACTTGATGAAGTAGAACTTGATGTAGTCTTGGGAACCCACTTGACCAAGGCCTTAGGTGCTTCTTCAAATGCATCAATTTCCTCTTGAAGCTTGTCCTTGCCTTTTTGCTTGTGGTCTTGTGGTGGAGGATCATCTTGAGCTTGTGTCCCTTTGAAAGAAGTAGGATCATACTTCTCTTGTTGAGGAACAAACTTCGTCTTGGGGTATTGATCTTCTTCCCAGTCAACTCCATTGGCATTGAACTTTCGTTCAAAACCAACACCTTGATTCTTCCAGTGTCTTCCTTGCTTGCGCACAATTTCCTGAAATTGCTTACTTCCGGCAAGGCTCTTGTAAACACCTTTCTCTATAATTCCCTTCAATAAGATATTTTCTTGCTCAAGTGTAACTTGGCTAAGAGAATCATTAGTGGAATCAAGAGAATTACTAGAAGCAACAACATTGGATCTAGCATGATTGTTGTTACTACTAGATGAAGCATCTTTATTGTTCTTGTTACTAGATTTAAATTGTGGCATGTAAGTAGACAAGAGTGAATGCTTGGCAATGTAATAAGAACTTTTCTTGCGAAGATCATCATTGATTGCCTTTAAAAACTCATGCTCTTGCTCAAGGTTGAGCTTTTCAAAGCGTAGCTTATCATGAATCTTTAAAAGTTCTCGATGATTTTCCAAGGTAGTTTCATGAGCTAACTTAAGAGTGTTTAGTTCTTTAGTTAGACGCTCAATCTCCTTCTTATCATCATCATTCTTTTTATCTTGATTAGCATGATTAATTGATGTTTCATCATAGTCTTCATCACTAGAGTTGTCAACAAGTAAATCATCATCACCTAGCAAATCATCTTCATCACTATTGAAATCAACATACTCGGGATGTGTTACCTTTGAACCTTTGGCCATGAAGCATCTTCCAATTCCTTCATTTGGTGAGTCAAATATGTCGTAGGAGTTGGTTGACACAAGTGCTAGACCGGCAACACCTTCATCTTGAGTATATTCAGAGTCGGAGTGATAACTTCTTTCGGAGTGATTGTCGGAGTCGGAGCCGGATACCCATTCACCAACATGAGCTTGATGTCTTCTTTCTGTGTAGCTCCTTGATGACTTTTCTTTCCTTTTCGAATCCTTGCTTCTCCGAGAGGGTTTTTGTTCATAACGATCATCTCTACTCCTCCTTTCTCTTGGTGGTGATTCTTCTCTTCTACTTCTTCTTTTGGGAGAGTCTTCCCTTCTTTTGTAGGGGGTCGTACACTCATTGGAGTAGTGTCCGGGTCTTCCACAATTTTAGCAATTTCGCTCACGACTAGAAGATCTTTTGTCATTGTAGGACCTTGACTTGGAGCTTCTTTCTTTGCTTCTACTCTTGTAGAACTTGTTGAAGTTCTTTACCATTAGGCTCAATTCTTCATTGAAGGTTTGCTTCTCACTTGATGATGTGGGAGCATCACACGAGGCTTTGTAAGCACCACTTGACTTGTTGTGAAGCTCTTCCTTATCCTTAAGTGACATCTCATGAGCAACAATTCCTCCAATGACTTCCGTTGGCTGGAGATCTTTGTAATTTGGCATCATTTGGATCAATGTGCACACAGTATCATATTTTCCATCCAAGGCTCTTAGGATCTTCTTGATGATGAATTTGTCGGTCATCTCTTCACTTCCTAAGCCGACAATCTCATTTGTGATGAGAGCAAGCCTAGAGTAGATTTCAGCGACACCTTCACCATTCTTCATTTTGAACTTGTCAAGTTGACTTTGAATCACATCCAATTTGGATTCCTTGACGGAGTCGGTACCTTCGTGTATATCAATCAAAGTATCCCAAATTTCCTTTGCATTCTCAAGACGGCTGATTTTGTTGAATTCTTCGGGGCACAATACATTGAAGAGAATATCACAAGCTTGAGCATTGTATTGTAGCATCTTCAATTCTTCCGCGGTAGCTTCACGGTTAGGTTCTTTCCCATCGAAGAATTCACCTTGCAAGCCAATACACACAATAGCCCAAACGGCGGGGTTATGTCCAAGAATATGCATTTTCAACTTATGCTTCCAGCTAGAAAAATATGTACCATCAAAGTAAGGACCTCTACGGTGATAATTTCCCTCGCTAGACGCCATACTCTCCTAGGTTGTGAAACCAAGGCTATGACCACCAAAAGCAATGGAAATCAAAGCAAATGGAGACCAAAGCTCTGATGCCACTTGTAGGATCGAAAGTATGTCTAGAGGGGGGGTGATTAGACTACTTGACCAAATAAAAATCTAGCCTTTTCCCAATTTTAGTTCTTGGCAAATTTTAGCAACTTAGCACAAGTCAAGCAATCAACCTACACATGCAATTCTAAGAGTATAGCAGCGGAATGTAAAACAATTGCATATGAAGGTAAAGGGGGGAGTTTGAGGGAGCAAACGCAATGTTGACACGAATATTTTTTATCCGTTGTTCTGATAGGTGGTGCTATCGTACATCCACGTGATGGAGACTTCAACCCACGAAGGGTAACGGTTGCGCGAGTCCACGGAGGGCTCCACCCACGAAGGGTCCACGAAGAAGCAACCTTGTCTATCCCACCATGGCCGTCGCCCACGAAGGACTTGCCTCACTAGGGTAGATCTTCATGAAGTAGGCGATCTCCTTGCCCTTACAAACTCCTTGGTTCAACTCCACAATCTTGTCGGAGGCTCCCAAGTGACACCTAGCCAATCTAGGAGACACCACTCTCCAAGAAGTAACAAATGGTGTGTTGATGATGAACTCCTTGCTCTTGTGCTTCAAATGATAGTCTCCCCAACACTCAACTCTCTCTCATAGGATTGGATTTGGTGGAAAGAAGATTTGAGTGGAAAGCAACTTGGGGAAGGCTAGAGATCAAGATTTATGTGGTTGGAATGGAATATCTTGACCTCAACACAAGTGTAGGTGGTTCTCTCACAGAAAATATGTATTGGAAGTGTAGGCATGTTCTGATGTCTCTCTCCACGAATGAAGACTGTGTGGAGGGGTATATATAGCCTCCACACAAAATCTAACCGTTACAAATAAATCACCAAACTCAGTGGGACTGATTTAGAGAAATCGGTCAGAACGATTTGGTTCATAATGTGACCGTTAGGTGTTTCGGTGGGACCGATTCGCTCATCTCGGTGGGACCGAAACGTTACGAAAAGGAAATAGAGTGTTTGCATTGCAATGTCGGTGGGACCGATCGCTCATCTTGGTTGAACTGAAACGTTATGAAGGGAAACAGAGAGATTACAATCCCATCTCGGTGAGACCGAGATCCCTATCGGTGAGACCGAAAAGACTAGGGTTTCTGGCAATGGCTATGTCAACTGAACTCGGTGGCGCCAAATAGAAAGAATCGGTGGGGCCGAGTTGGACTTGTGGTTTGGGACATATGTGGATATGAGAAAGTAGTGGAGGGTTTTGGAGCATATCACTAAGCATTTTAAGCAAGCACCTCATTAAGCAACACCTCATCCCTTCTTAATAGTATTGGCTTTTCCTATAGACTCAATGTGATCTTGGATCACTAAAATAGAAAATGTAGAGTCTTGTGCTTTGAGCTTGAGCCAATCTTTTGTCCTTAGCATTTTGAAGGGTCCACTTCCTAATCCATGCCATGCCAATCGTTGAGCTTTCCTGAAATATTCATCTTGAAATAGCATTAGCTCAATGAGCTATATGTTGTTAGGAATTACCAAAAGCACCCAGGGATAGTTGCACTTTCAAAATGCACTATGAAAATCAAAGTTTTTGGTTGGCTCTTGTTCCATGACAGACTCAACACACGCAACATGTTGAAGAGGAGGCACTATAATATTGGCAACAATTTCAATTGCGCCCTCTGCGATCAGCGTGTTGAGGAGACAGTTGATCAAATGATCTTCTCATGCCCTTTTAGTCAAAGCTGCTGGGCAAGACTGAACATAGCTTGGCCAACATTCCCCTGCCGCCTCGATCTTCTTCAAACTACAAAGGATGGCTTGCCGAACCCGTTCTTCTATGAAACATTTTTGACCGTGGCGTGGAGTATTTGGAAGGAGAGAAACAATCAACACTTCAGAGGACTGGCTCCCAGTGTTGAATCTTGGCTCAACTGATTCAAAGAAGACTTGTCTTTATTGTAGCATAGGGTTAAAGCAGCACATAGAGCTGCTCTGATCAACTTCTGTACTTCTGTTGTATAACCTCCTCCTGTATTTTTGAACTAGTTGAGCAGCCACACTCTAGGTATGGTTGCAACGATATGATGTAAAGTAGCTGATATGTCTATGTAAACCCCCCATTTACATAGATATATGATATCACAATAGGGGATTCCCCCCTACTGTCATTTTTGTCAAAAAAAGCATCCCTGGGTGGTTTTGCCCCGATTAAGTGCTGATGTGGACAAAGTCAAAAGCGGTATTTGACCAGCAGGTGGGGCCCCCCTCCTCAACTTCGTGCCCATATTAGGTGAAGAGTGTAGCTGGCGCTCAGTTCACGACGACGGCACTGTCGTTCGTCGCTCGCGCGGCCAACGCCTCCTCCTTCGCTTGCTACATTGTCCGAGAGCTTCACCTCTCTCCACTATACACTCCTAGCAAAGGAACTTGTCCGGGTTGCCGTGAATGGCCGTCAGCATGTCTTCTTCCCTGCCTCCGGTATTGACCTCTACAGCCTCGATCTCTTCCTCCGGCGACCCCCGCTTCTCCTCCTCTGCTTCCCGAGCACCATGGTGCTCCCCTGAAGCTGATAGTCTCGTCCATCTGGAGCCGCACGTCCCAAGGACCTCTCCTGGCGTGGCCGAACTCTGGTTCCTGATGTAGTTCTTCGTCAGGGTGGCCAACACCTCTTCCTCGTCGTGAAGCCTTGTCCTAGAGCCTCGCCTTGCTCTATTATACATTCGTGCTAAAGGAATTTGTCCGGGCTGCTGTGAATCATCGTCGCCGATGTCTTCTTCCCCAACTCCAACATCAATCGGCCCCCCCTCAATATCTTACTTAGGCGAAAACCCCTTCTCCTTCCCTGCTTACCAAGAACCATGGTGCTCCCCTGAAGCGCGAGAGACCACAGCCGTCCTCGGAGCAAGGCTTTGCGAGCAGTGGCATCGCCATCGACATCACGAGCCCACGGCTGTCCTCCATCCATGAAACATGCGGCGCTGCCGCTGCCACTTGCCGACCATGCGCTCATGTGCGTGGTGCGGCAGGGTGCAGGCATAGCCCGGCGTGGTCGCAGCCGTAGGAGGAGCCTCCCATCGCCGATGCAGCGCGCTACTGTGCTTTCCCTACCTTATGTCCCGTCCGTGCTCAAGATTTGGCCGTCGTAGCCATCCCCTGCCAACCGAGCCATGTTGCGGCATGTGGCGCTGTGGAACTCCGGATGAGCCCCGCATGGTCAAGAGCGACGGGGAGGCCGCCGTTGGCTGGCATGTGTCACCACTGCAACGCCTCCGCCTCCTCTATTATCAGGAGCGAGGTGGCGAGATGATTCAGGACTGCTCCAGCAGGTGGGCACGACGGCAGCAACGCGCTGGCGAGGTTGAGTGGCGGCGGGGCCGAGCTTGGGTAGGGGAGCGCCGGTGAGGGTGCATCGGCGGGAGCAATGCCCTAATGATGGTTTTCTTGACAAGGGGTCCACTGGACAAATACCACTTTGACCTTGTCCACATCAGCAAACCACCTAAGAAAACCCACTTAAGACCATTCCTGAACTGTATTGGATAGATCAGGGGGGTTAAAAGAGCAGAAAAAATGATCAGGGGCTTATGTGAACCACCAAGTTTATTCAGGGTAGTAAAATGGACTTTTTTCTTTTACTAACTCTCAAATAAATCTAAGTGAAGCAAAAGAGTATTTCTTCAAAAATAACAAAGCACACCGTGCTCAAAAAGATATAAGTGAAGCACTAGAGCAAGTCCTAGCTCATAAAAGATTTAAGTGAAGCATAGAGAGCAATTCTAACAAGTCATGATATAATTTTGGCTCTCTCAAATAGGTGTGTCCAGCAAGGATTGATGACTTAAAACACAAAATAAAACAAGCAAAGACACATATCAAACAAGACGCTCCAAGCAAAACACATATCATGTGACGAATAAAAATATAGCCTCGAGTAAAATATCGATAGTTGTTGGAAGAAAGCGGGGATGCCACTCGGGGGCATCCCCAAGCTTAGATGGTTGCTCATTTTTGGATAATAGCTTGGGATGCCGGGGCATCCCCAAGCTTAGGCTCTTACATCCTTCCTTCATCAGTCGTAAGATAACCCAAAACTTGAAAACTTCAATCACACAAAACTCAACAAAACCTTTGTGAGATCCGTTAGTGTAAGAAAAATAAACCACTACTATAATTGTTGTGTCAAACCAATTCTTATTTTGTTTTTGTATTATATCTACTTTATTCCAACTTTTCTATGGCAAAAACCCATCAAAGAAAACCATAGAGCCATCAAAATAAGCACACAACACAAAGAAAACAGAATCTGTCAAAACAGAACAGTCTGTAGCAATCTGATTTGTTTGAACACTTCTGGAACTCCAAAATTTCTGAAAAACTAGGACAACCTAGATAATTTGTATATTGATCTTCTGCAAAAACAATTAGCATTTTATCACGTTCTGGTGAATTTTGACAATTATTTTCGTGAGCACAAAGTTTCTGTCTTTTTCAGCAAGATCAAACAACTATCACCCAAGAAGATCCTATTGGTTCTACTTGGCACAAACACTAATTAAAAAACAAACAACACAATCATAACAGTAGCATAATTTTGTAAACACACAAGAACAGCAAGCAAAAAGCAAAAATAAATTTTATTCACTGGGTTGCCTCCCAACAAGCGCTATAGTTTTACGCCCTAAGCTAGGCATAAAGCAAGGATCTAAGTTTTGTCATCTTTCTTCTTCTTAGTTTTCCTAGAAGTGTTTTCATCATGGGGTTTTGTAAACACAACATAAAACATATTATCCATGGATACTTTAGCATTCCTTAGTTGGTTTTCATCATAACCCCTTTGATTTCCCGCAACAATCCAAGAGTAGTGTTGATTAACATTATTAAAAACTTGTTGGATTATTTCTAGAATGGGGACCTCCTTTTTAAGATTCTCATCAAAGATCTTATTATCCCCAAGCAAATCTCTCAAAGCATAGTCACTATTGTAAAGAATTTCATCCAATCACAAGTTTTTCACGATTCATACCATAAAAGTCAAAGATTTCTCTAGCTTCCCGAATTATGTAGTCAAACTCGTTCATACGAGAGTGGCCAACTTTTTAGCCCTAGGATTCTTTATATCCGGGAGCTAAAAAAAATCTTTGCAAAGTAGGATGGGTATGAATAAATTTACTTTCAAGTTTCAAAACTAGTGCTGAAATAGCATCCACATAAGATCTAGTAGTTTTAAGTATAGAAGCATCATCAAGGCTTAGGCTATGTTTGGTTGAGCTACAGATTCTGGAAAAGCTGCTGTGAAAAAGCTGCTGTGGAAAAGCTGCTGTGGAAATATTGCTGTGAAGAAGCTGGAAGCTGTTTGGTTAAAACAACTGTGAAACAGTAGATTTGGTTGTGAATTGTCTGTAAGGCCCCCGGGCCTGGGTGAAAATGTTTTTTAAGGGCCTGAGGGAATATGTTGAGATGCTAATTGACCCTAAAGCAGTGATATGTACATTTGTAGGTAAATGAACGATCATTTTGCAAATAAAAATTATGACAACTAATCGTCAACCACGCATGAGCAAAATTTCTTTGTTGGCCGTATATGTGGGTCTCATTATCACACTTTCACCACCATATATGGAAAATGAACATATATATTATCAAGCACATGAACTCAAGTTATACATCTAGATCTGGAGATGCCCGCAAGCACATGAACATATATATTATCAAGAAGTCATCTCTTATATCCAATGGATAGACCATTCTTCAGCTACAGGAAGGAAGGGGGAGGGATGGGAAGAGGGAGAAAGGGGGGAGGAGGTAGGAGGAGGAGGGAGGGCCGGTGCGCCGGCGCCGCCGGCCGGCCAGCCGGACCTGGGCCTTTGAGAATAGTGGAGGAAGGGGAGGAAGGAGGGAGGAAGGGGAGGAAGGAGGAAGGAAGGATGGAGGAGGGAGGAGAGTTAACTAGGACCGGAAGTGGAGCAACGCGGGCAGCGCCGAGCGGTGGCGGTTCGCCGGCGGGTGTCGGCGGCCAACCCTAGCGCGAGGTGCGGTGGCTCCTTTGTGCGTGAGTGCTCACAGGGGGCTCTGCGTGCGTTTCTTTCATCCGTGAGAAAGAGATCGAACCGATATTCACTTGGGAGTGGCAGTGGTGGGTAAATACCATGCAACTTTCAGGGGACAGCTAAAAACGCATTTCAGAAGTTGGGGGTTCACCCGCTGCAAGAATTGCACTACGGAGAAGATGCAACTTCTACAGCTTGTGCTTCTCATTTCCCCCCTTTGGTTAGCTTATAGCTGTAAAAAGCCAGAAGTTGGTTGTAAAAGCTCAACCAAACACAGCCTCAGATTCCCACCACAATTGAAAAATTCTTGGATACGTTCTTTTCCCATAACGTTCCCTTGCCCCAAGATAAAAAATTTAGCATCCAGATTGCCCGTACGTCCCATCTTAGGAGTCAGGCCGTCATCTGTTGGTGCCATACCAAAATCACTCATGATTGCAAGCAGAGAATAGACACTACAAAAAAAGACACTTCCGTGATGATACGTGTTTGTCACAGTAGGTCGCGTTTTTTGTCATGCATGTACATCCATGACAAATTTATGACAGAATCAAGATAGTCATACCTGTGCTGTCGTAGAAGTGTTCCATGACATTACCAAAATTATCATCATGGAAGTGTCCACTTCCATGACGATAAATCGCGCGTCACAGAAGTGCTTTCGTCAAGGGTGACCGACACGTGGCATCCACCGTAACGGAACACCATTAAGCTATCGGGTCGGGTTTTGGATCCGATAACCCATTAACAGCCCCGACCAATGGGGATTTTCCACATGTAAAATCATCATTGGCTGCAGGAGACACGTGTCAGGTCCGCGTTGGCATAGGTGTCACTCATCCAATGGGCGAGACGCGCCTATGATATGTTGACACGTGGACCGGCCCATCAAGTTTAAATGGGCCGGCCCAATTGAAGGCCCATAAGATTTTGTGGACCATAATGGGCCGGCCCAGCTAAAGGCCCACGAGATTTTGCGGACCATAATGGGCTGGCCCAGCTAAAGGCCCGCAAGATTTTGCGGGCCATAATGGGCCAGCCCAGGTAAAGGCCCACAAGATTTTTGTGTGCCATAATGGGCCGGCCCAGGTAAAGGCCCACAAGATTCTTGTGGATCATAATGGGCCGGCCCAGCTAAAGGCCCACGAGATTTCGCCGACATTAATGGGCCGGCCCAGCTGTAGGCCCACAAGATTTTGAGGACCCTAGTAGGCCGGCCCATTAACTGGCTGCCATGTTTTGGGCCAAATGTCGGCCCATATTTGATCCGGTCCATTAATGGCCTGCCACGCTCCGGGCCTAATAGTGGCCCATATGAGATCCGGCCCGTTAAAAGCCTACCATGTTCTGGGCCAAATTACGGCCCAGATCAGGTCCGGCCCTTTAAGAGGCTTTGGGCTCAATTATGGCCCATATTCGGCCCGTCAACTGGACACTATGCTTTTGGGCCCACTTGCTAAAGGCCCACTTAGTAATTCGGCCTGTTAATATAGTTGGGCCTAACTATGGCCCGGTTTGCATCCGGCCTGCTTACAGCCGATATCTGATTGGGCCAAACAAGGACCGAGACAATTTTTGCCTATTAAAAGCCCGTGATTTGATTCGCACAATCATGGGCCGGGGTTCATTTCGGACTGGTGCCGGCTCGTGAGCTGTTCGGCACGTTTCAGGCCCAACCTACATCGTGATTGCATGACGGCCCGATTATGTACCGTAATTTTACAGTTTGGCCGGTTTACTGCGAAGACAGGATATATATACAGTAAAATAACTGCAGCATCGGGAATAAGAAAAAACCTAGACTATACAATAAAGAAATTATGGCATATTACATCCACTGGGCATCAAAGTTCGCCACTATGATAATAAAGCACTAGCAGATAGCAGATTATATACACTGGGCATCAAAGATCGCCACCAGTGCAAATAAACACGCCGACAAAATAATATACAAAACCAACAGCAGTTCAATAGAGTTCAAGAAAGGTTAGCCCTGCTGGGGAGCTGCAGCGCAAGCAGTTGAGCAAGATAAACAGGCACACAGATGACAAGTTTTGCACATAAAAGTATCAGTGCTGACAATTCATCACATTTCTTACTGACGAATAAAGTGACACAGTTTAAAATTGCATTAACACAATATGGTATTGTTCAGGTCAAGACATGGCAGGAAATGACATTGTGAAGGAGTTGGCAGCTTCACGACACCACTGGATTACAGATCAAGAACTCATAAGTATCAATGGTTAGTGTGCTGTCAATTTATACCATTTCAGATTGGCAAATAAAGACACGGTTTAAATAATAGTAGAATGATATGACATTGTTCATAGTTAAGACATTGCAGAATATGACATTGTGCTATAGTGGGTAGGTTCACCACACCACTGGATTACGGTTGAAGAACAGAAGCATACATGCAGTGCAAAAGAAGATCACTTGCGCTGTATAGTTTAATTTACATGGTATGAAGAAGGAACTTGGTTGTACAACTGAAAACTTAAATTGAGAAAGGACAAACTTTTGTTTATGAACTACACAATAAACTTTAAACAAGCAATTTGATGCAAACACCAAAAATAAACAGTTGTTGCAGTCATGCCTAACCAAGTATATACAACAAAATTTGAAGGCTTGAGATGGACAAACTTACATTATTGGTGAAGACAGGCTCTATAAAGGCCTTGTCCATGCTGATGGGGGGGGCAATTCAAGAAGTTTACCACAGAATCTTCTTCAAAAGCATTGCCTTTATTCTACATTTTGTTAAGAGTAAATATAGATGTGATAATATACGAAAAAATGGAGAATATTTAAGATAAGATGAAGAGTGATGCTACATAACCAAGTAGCTATAAATGTAAGTGCAGCAATACAGGCAAAAGGTACAGCCAAGAGCAATGCACAACTAAACTTCTTCAGTACCAACCTTATGGTAAGAGTAAATATATATCTGATGTGTAGAAAATGGAGGGCAAAGGAAAATAAGTTGCAGAGTGATGGTACATGAATAACTACCTGTCATTATAAGTACACTGATAAAGGACAGCATGTACTTACAAGAACAATGCAGAGCTAAAAAAACATTGGCATTGGATATATTCTACACTAATGTAACCATTCATACAGATCAGATAATTTGGAGCGAACAATTGATAAGCAAGCTATCATGCATACTGCTGTCACATAATGAACCAGGTATGTATGCAAGTAAAGTGATACAGGAAAATAGGTACTAACAAGAGCAAAGCAGCGGGCAGCATATTTGTGATATCCTGTCGTTCTTGTCAAACCGGAATTCTTCTTCGAGCAGATTTCCTGCAAAAAAGATCCGTAAGGCACATGAGGAAAAGTAGAAGTTCAAATTGTCATGTGATTTCATAGACAGTACCTCATCCTGGGAACGAGAGCAGTGCATAACAAGGTTTTTCCATTCAATGTCTTCTAAATTTAGCACAGGAGACTTCACCAGAAATTCATTTATAGACTTGCGATCAAAGTGTGATTTCCTCAGGTAACACCGATACTGCTGCAATGCTTCCTTGAAAAGCACAAGCAAGCTTTGCTCGTCATGACTATCCAGATTGACCCTCGCCTAGTTACAACAATGTAATGTAAATCATTGATGTGTTCAATCAGCAGAAAACAGGAAAATAATAACCATGAATAATAGCACTTACACGTAAGTTGGCCAGGAAGATGTGAAAATGGTGTTTGTCTTCACAATAATCTTCCCATGATGGGAATATATGCACGTAGTCCCTAACAACATTGAAAGCATTGTCTTTTAAACTGGGAATAAATGGAATGGGGTTCCAATCTGCAGGAATTGGCCGTCTCTGCAGTTGGGATAGGTCTTCGGCCGGTGGACTTGCTGTACTTTTTGCTGGAGTGGGATTTTTCTGTGGTACAGCTGGTGCTATGGCAAATGAAATCGATATACCTTTTGCTGGAGTGCAGGTCCTGTGTGGTGGGGCTAGTGGTGTGGCCAGTGAAGTATGGGTACAGTCTGCTGGAGTCGGTCCTACGTTTTGTGTCACTGGTTGTACAGCCAATATAAGTGGGGTGCTGTCTGATTTCTCCGGCACCACCTCATTTTTCAAGGACTTTGCTGGTGCTCCTTCAGGTTCGGCAATCACCCTCTTCCTTTTTGATGTCTGATGCATAAGAACAGCATTTGAGTGGAAAACACATGGTATGATGGCAGATGGAGTATGTATTGATAATGGATGGGCATGGCATCTCGACATATATGATGAGTAAACTAAACAGATGGCGGTGCAACAAAGTAGAAGAAATGCAAGGCAACATATGCAAGATACCCGCAATCAATAAAACATTGCCAAATTAGAACAGGCACCTTGATGGGTGAACAGGACAGGCCATCTGCCTTTGACTCCTCGAGGTTAGAATAGTCATTAGGATCATATTCTGACAAAGAATCAACAGGTGGGGAGCGTATGAGTTTCATTGCATCCAGAATGGCACTCAATGCCTTGGTGCCAATTTTGTAAGTCATTGCAGTGTTTAGCTTCAAGAGTGGACTGCTGCTAGTGCGACACAAAGCAGCTACACAGATCATAGTGTAGATATAACGGGAAAACCTTAAGCATCAGAGTAAAATCAGCAAAGTAGAACTTGCTGGAATATATGTGCTAGTATTGCCGGTACGGCTAGAAAGGCTTCGGATACCAGCTCTCTTCAAGTGAAGGTGCGGTACTGTTAATATTAGTGTAACTCTCAAAGGCGACACAGGTCCCCGCATTTCCTTGCTATTCTTATAGGATTCAAGTGGGCAGGCCACTAGAAATCCTATTCCTATGTTTACAAGATCCTACGAATCAAAGAGGCTCAAAGTGTCCATCACAACCGACCGTATAGACCTCTACACTGCAAATGTCCCTGCTCATCTTCAGTACAAGGAACATACTGTACTACTATCATACTCCCTCTGTTCCAAAATATAAGTCTTGGTAGAGATTTCCACTATGGATCACATACAGATGTATCCAGATACATTTTAGAGTGTAGATTCACTCATTTTGCTCCATATGTAGTCCATGGTGGTATCTATACAAAGACTTGTATTTAGGAACGGAGAGAGTACATATTAAAGAAGAACGGAAGAGGAACATGGTAAAGAAGAGCAAGCAGATTTTGGATAATAAAATGTTGGTTGCGCAGTGCCCACACATGATGAACCAGAGCGCATTAAGAATGCAACTCCCAGCTGTCTCTCGACCATTTCAGGCGGTTGGATGAAGATCCTACATCTCCTAACCCTTCTTCTTCCTCGTCTCTGATTCTTCCCATACAGAACACCGCACGGGCCGCCGGCCGGACCACCGGCCCCCACCGCCTGTGTTCCT
>NC_057799.1:400483064-400484616 GCF_018294505.1 Triticum aestivum
TTCGGCGAGGCCCCACAACCAACCGAGCCCCTTTGATCGCACCGGCGAACTCCGGTGAGCTCTGAAAAATCGACTGACCCAATTTTGAAATTTAGTCTACTGTGATTTAACTAGTGTGGAATATAAAAGGGGAAAACCATAAGCATTGGGAGTATAGTGTTGGGCGTGCCATGGCGGATCTGAAGGTGCAAACCGGACAAAGGCAACTTCGCAACCAAGACAAGAAATCAGAGTAAAGCAGTGGCGATCTATTTTCTTGCTGCGATAAATAAGTTGAGAAGATACGAAAGAGTACCGCCTCTGGTGCGGCGCCATGTACGCATCTGATGAAAATTTGACGGTGCTGCGGTAGCGATGGCTGTCGGTGGCGTGGAAGCAGATCTAGGAGGGTAGACGGTGGTGGCGGGGCGCGGTGGACGAGACGGTCGTAGGAGCAGCGCCGGCAAGGTGGACGACGGCGGGGATGAAGCGAGAGGACGGGATGCAAGGATCCCGGTCCGAAAAAGCCGTGGATGAGAGAGGTCGATCTCTTGTAATGGACGGCGGCGTCGGGGTATCAGCTCCGGCATGGTGGAGGAGGACGGCGGTGGATGGGGTGGCGGACGGCGGCGGACGGAGGAGGGTGGGGTGGAGAGGGTGTTTTGGCGCCCACGGAGTACGAATGGGGAAAAGGGAGGTAGAGAGGAAGGGGGAACCATGTATTCAGGGCGCGCTTGTCTCAAATGCGAGGAAATTTACAAACTTAGCCCCCGTTTCAAATTTCTACTACATGACAGCAACATTAGTCGGTTGGGGATATGACGGTAATCTCTCATACACCGAATATTTGCCGACGAGAGTTTGTTTTTGGCGCCCACTGTGTATGAATATGAATCGGGGAGGGAGTCGATTTCGACCGAGGACACACTGTGTTTTGGCACCCACCGTGTATGAATCCGGGTGAGAGGCGGTTTGTAACATCCCAAATTTTCAATTTAGAATGTTATACATTAGATCATCATGCATAACATATTTTATTGCATTTTGTTTTGCGATCCTAGAAATCCTACGCAACTCAAGGACCCACGGAGAGAGCTGGAGATTTCGCTATTTTCATATTTGGGTTTTCTCAAATTTTGAAAATAGGATCATTTTTTAATTATTTTTCTCTCCGAAAATATTTCATATCAAAATATATGAGAGGGGATAAAATGACTTCTCCACAAATAATGAAACATTGGAGGAAAAATATTAAAAACAAATATTTGATTTTATTTGGATTTTATTTGATTTTATTTGAATTAGGAAAAATACGTGTTTTTCAAAATTGCATTTTAGGCCCAAATAAATGTGCATCTTGTCCGGCTTATTTTTAGAGGACGGGGAAAATTTATTTTGGGATTTTTGGAGTCCGTTTAGAATTTTTTTTGTTACTTTTTTGCACATCCGAATTATTTTAAAAAAAAGTCAACCGACTCCAGGCCGTACCCTAGCGGGACTCCCCAGGCCGGCCTTTATAAGCCGCGACCCCCGGCGCCCCAGCCCACCCGAGCCGCCCCGCGAAACCCTAGCC
>NC_057799.1:400485003-400493180 GCF_018294505.1 Triticum aestivum
CCCCGCCCGATCCGCGCCACCGCCGCCGCTGACGCCGCCGCCCCTCGCTGGACCTCGCCGCCGCCGCCCGTAGCCGCCGTCGCGGGACTCCCGCCACCCCTCTCCGGACCTCGCCGCCGCTGGAGGTAGCCACCCGCGCCGCCGCCGGTTTTCTTTGGAAAACCGTTGGTTTTTTTTGGGAAACCGCGAATTTTTTTATATAGATCGGTTTAGTTTTTTTTCCGGTTTATTTATTTTGCGGACGTTCGTCCATACGTTCGTTTTAACGAACGGTTTCCGTCGTTTAACCGCAGATAGCGAACGTTCGTTCGTTAGCCTGTTCGTCGGTTTTTTTTTCTTGGATTTTCCGCGATTATTTTCGATCGCGATTTCCGATCTGTTTTTCGTTTTAGTATAACTTTTCGCTCGTTTATTGGAATCAGGCGATTCAAGGGCCTAGAGTTTCATCTCGAAACCCTCTTTCTGTTTAACCAACTCAAAGAAGTTTTTGCTACTGTAAAATTTGACGTAGGTCCAGATTAGTAAACGAAGCTTGTTTCTTTCGCCGTTTGAGTTTCGTTGCTTCGTTCGATTTGATTCTTTTTGCAAATCGGAGTTCTTAAGTTGAACTTTCTGGTTAGATCTCTTATTTTGAGTTTATTTCGTGCACCCTTGCTTGATTGCTTATGTATGTATTGTTTGTTTGCGATAGAGTACCCGGAGTGCGAAGCGTGCTACTACGAGTCTCTAGGTTTCACGGATTATCAGCAAGGCAAGTAACACTTTGATCATACCTCTTTACCACCCAGTTTTATTGCATTAGATCAATCCTCAAACAATTGCATGATTAGGATATGATTAATATGTGGCTTTTGGGAAGTAGATGAGGTAGTACCTATTGCCCAGTTTACTATCAAGCCTTTGGGAGTTACTTCTACGTTTGCTTATTGCTATGCTATGCTCGTAGACGTGGATTGGGTTTGAGTGAATTTTTTCCATGACAGATGTGAGATTGTTAATTAATGGTTCAACTTAAGGTGGCTACTTAAGTAAACATCTAGGTGGATTGAGGCACCTGGAGAATACAGTGTTGCCTGTATTTTTGGATATCCCGGAGTACCCGTGTGATCATCCTATGGACCGCCACCCAGGCTCAAAGGGATCATGAGATTATTCATGCTAGAAACTTCCGTGTGCAGCCACAAGCTATTATGGGCTCTAGCATAGTTGAGTAGGTTACATGACCTCTTGAAGAGGTGGGCTAGCAGATGTAGGGGAAAGTAGGTGTAACTGTCCACCCGGAGTAAAGAGTAGTGTTTCTGAAAGACTGTGTCTCGGTCATCCGTTTCTCAAACACCTTGTAGTGCGAGAAATCAAGCAGAGGCGATCTGGTCTTGTGGGGAAAAGTGCACAAACCTCTGCAGAGTGTACAATCTAATCATGGTTAGCCGTGTCCCCGGTTATGGACATCTTGAGTATCTAGTTCTTCGATTATCATGTGAATCCAATCATCATGTTACTTAATTTAATTTGATTGGGTTAATCACATTCTTAATTAGGATTGAGTTGGAGGTACCTTCTCAATGTTTAACAACCACCATGATAGTTAAATAAAATTTATTCCTTTGCAGTAGGGAAAATTTGGCTTTTCGCAAAACTGTAACCATAGAGCTTTCCATCATCCAAATATGCATGTAGTGATAGCATTATTCTGTTCATTACTCTCTATGTGTTAAATTGCCAGCATATTCCATGTGCTGACCCGTTTTCGGGCTGCAACGTATCATGTTGCAGACTTTTCAGACGACGAGTAAGGAGCCTTAGGTCGTGGTTTTATACTCAGTGATGCCGTTGGAGTTGATGGACTCACTTTATCTTCCAAGCCTTCTGCTGTTATCGTATTTAGATGGCCTTCAGCCATATTTATTGTATTAAGTTCTCTCTTGAGACTATTCGATGTAATAAGTGTGTGATTGCTACTCTGTTATAAATCCTTCAAAGTACTGTGTGTGTCAGCATTACCGATCCAGGGATGACACTAATGCATAGAGACTAGACTGTTTGAGGTCTGGTCTCTACAGAGATGGTATCAGAGCACACGCTGATTATAGGACACGACCACTAAGCTAAAGCCCTAGATCACTACTCTCTTCTCATTTCTGACTCCTCTCCTTTCTTCCACTCTTTTAGGATGGCGGATGCAAGGAACAAGTTCGCGCAACCAGATGAGGATACACCTTTTGGACGACACTTGACGGAAGTTACTAAGTACCTGAACATCGGAATACCAAGCTTCATCGGGACCTACAACGCCACACTACCAGAAGAGGAGCGTTGGATGATTCAAGTTCAAGTTCCAGGAAGGACGTTCACGCCAGTCACTGAACCCATAGAGTTTTCCTTGATGCACCAACCTGGAGTCTAGGAAAGAGCATGGCAGCCCACATCACCATGGGACGCATTGTAGAAGTGTACCACAATGATCTCAAGGATACCATCTATCAGATTTGTGGGCGCCGAGACGAGCAATGGGAGATGATCAGCACCAGGAAGGATAGATCTATTGCAGCTTTCATTCAGGAGTTAAACCAGCACATTCATCGCCAGGAGAACCAGATGTGCGCAGACATGATAGATCTGAAGAAGGCAAAGACTAGGATCATGGAACTGGAGGAAGAACTCAAGGCTACACACGAGGATTATATGGAGGAAATCGTCGCACTAGTGGAGAAGAATGGCGACCTGACAAAGAAGCTAGGAGTTTTCATGGGAGACCCAGCACCAGGAGGAGATGATGACGATTCTACTTGCCCGGAGAACTACATCATCATCGACGACACCGACTCGGACCCCAGTGAAGATGATTGGGAGGATGAAGCCGGAGCAGATATCATGGAGTCTTCGACTGAGCAATTTTTCTAGTAGACCACCAAATTAGTAGTAGTATTCCACCATGTATATAGTATAGTCCAAGCACTTTGTAACGATAGTCAGATCGATTGTATGCCTTGTTTGAATTGATTGGAGTGATATGATTGTGTTTGTCTCATGTGCATATGGGTAGTGTTTTCCCTCTAGATCTAATTCTATCCTATTTTCTCATCTTTTCTAAACCCATCGGATGCCTCCGAGACGCGACACAGGATTTGTTTTCCCACCGGAGATCACTCAGTTGATTCCGCGGCAGAATGCCCTGATGCAAGTGCTAGTTCAGAACCAAGGCAACAACAACAACAACAACAACAACAACAACAACATCATCATCATCATCATCATCATCATCAACAACAACAACCCACCACCCCCACCACCTGTTGATCACTTAGCCCATTTTCTTAGGCTGAATCCGCCGGTGTTCTCCAGTAGCACCGAGCCGATTGTGGCAGATGATTGGCTCCGCAAGGTTGGAAGGGAGCTGACCACTACAGGATGCACAGATGCGGAGAGAGTGCGTTTTGCCGCACATCAGCTTGATGGACCCGCAACATCATGGTGGGAGAATTACACAGCCACTCACCCCATTGACACTGTCACATGGGACCAGTTTTAGCAAGCTTTCCGTACTGCCCATGTTTCAGCAGGAGCTATGGCCATGAAGAAGCGTGAGTTTTGCAACTTACGCCAAGGAGGACGTACCGTTGGCCAGTACGTGGAGGATTTTAGTAAGTTAGCACGTTATGCCCCAGATGACGTTGCTACGGATGCAGCTAAGCAGGAGAAGTTTCTGGAAGGACTGAATGATGAGCTGAGCATGCAGTTGATGGTGGCAACTTTTAACAACTACCAGGAGTTAGTAGACAGAGCTCTCATGATTGAAGGGAAGCAGCAGCAGATTGAGAACCGTAAGAGGAAGTATGGATAAGGAAAGTACAGTACAGGAGCTCATCAGAAGCCTCGTTTACTTCAGCATAACCATGGAGGTCACAATCACAATGGAGGCAGCTCGCACAATCATAGTGGCCCCAAGAATGGCAATGGGAACGGAGGAAGCAACGGACAGAACCGTACCAACCCATCAACCCCAGTGAAGAGGGATCTAAGTCACGTTACTTGTTTCAAGTGCCAGAAGACTGGACATTATGCCACTGATTGTCCGGAAGCTAAGAATGGTAATGGCAATGGAAGCTCGGGGAAGAAGCCGAACCCTTTCAACAGGGGACAGGTGAACCACGTTAACGTGGAGGAGGTTGAAGCACAGCCTGATGCAGTAATAGGTAAGTTTTTGGTTAAGTCATTTACTGCAATCGTTCTTTTCGATACTGGTGCATCGCATTCATACATATCAAGGGGATTTGTGGATAAGTTTAAGTTGCCCACCAAAGTTCTTAGAACACCTATGTTAGTAACCTCGCTAGGAGCAGAGTATATGGCAAGCCAAGGATGTTTTCAGTTGCCATTGGCCATAGGTAGGCATGTTTTCCCCTCAGACCTAATAGTTTTGGAGTCACAAGGTTTGGATGTGATTTTGGGAATGGATTGGCTATCGATGTATGGAGGGAACATCGATTGCGCCAGTAAGACGATCTTGCTTACTACCCCTGAAGGAAGAAGGATTAAGTATGTATCCCGGCATGTGCCGAAGAGGACTCAAGTGAATTCCTTAACAGGAGTTGTACAGGAGGAAGTACCAGTGGTGAAGGATTTCCCTGACGTATTTCCAGAGGAGTTGCCAGGCATGCCACCGGATAGAGACATTGAGTTTTTGATTGAGCTTTTGCCAGGCACAGGGCCAATATCTAAGAGACCGTACAGAATGCTCGATAAGGATTTGGAAGAAATTAAGAAGCAGATTAAGGAGTTACTGGAGAAAGGATATATTCGCCCAAGTTCGTCACCTTGGGGATCACCCGTACTTCTAGTGGAGAAGAAAGCTGGATCGTTGTGGATGGTTGTTGATTATCGTGGTTTGAATGAAGTAACCATCAAGAACAAGTACCCGCTGCCGATGATCAATGATCTGTTTGACCGACTACAGGGAGCTAAAGTATTTTCCATGATTGATTTGCGATCAGGATACCACCAGTTGAAGATTCGAGAGCAGGATATACCCAAGACAGCTTTGACCACAAGGTATGGGCTATATGAGTACACCGTTATGTCATTTGGCCTGACTAACGCACCTACCTATTTTATGAACATGATGAACAAAGTTTTTATGGAGTTTTTGGATAAGTTCATCATAGTGTTCATTGATGATATTCTGGTCTATTCGAAGAATGAAGAAGAGCATAAGGAGCATTTGCGTTTAGTACTTGGAAAGCTTAGAGAACATCAGTTATATGCCAAGTTCAGCAAGTGCGAGTTTTGGTTAAAGGAAGTTGGATTCCTTGGACATGTTATATCCGGAGAAGGAATAGCAGTAGATCCCACCAAGGTTAACACTGTGACAAATTGGGAAGCACCCACGACAGTTGGAGAGATCCGGAGTTTTCTTGGACTCGCAGGATACTACCGGAGATTCATTGAGAATTTCTCAAAGATTGCAAAACCTATGACCGAGTTGTTGAAGAAGGACACCAAATTCAATTGGACTGAGGAATGTGAGGCTAGTTTCCAGGAGTTGAAGAAACGTTTGGTTACAGCGCCAGTGTTGATTCTGCCAGATCAACGCAAGGATTATGAAGTACATTGCGACGCTTCACGTCAAGGACTTGGAGCAGTGCTTATGCAGGAAGGAAGAGTTGTTTCATATGCCTCACGACAGCTTAAACCCCATGAGTTGAATTATGCTACACATGATTTGGAGTTAGCAGCCGTAGTTCATGCGTTGAAGACATGGAGACATTTTCTCATCGGAAACCATTGTGAGGTGTACATGGATCACAAGAGTTTGAAGTACATTTTCACGCAGAAGGAGTTGAATCTCAGGCAAAGGAGATGGTTGGAGCTCATTAAGGATTATGACATGAGATTGCATTATCACCCAGGAAAGGCTAACGTAGTAGCTGATGCGTTGAGCCGCAAGAGCCATGTCAATACCCTCATGACCGGAGAGTTACCCAAGGAGTTAGCCGAAGATCTTCGTGAACTATGTTTGGAAATAGTTCCAAGAGGCTTTGTAGTAGCGTTGGAAATCCAGTCTACTTTGATGGATAAGATCAGAGAAGCTCAGAAAACAGACAAGGAAATTGCTGAGATAAAGGAAAGGATGAGTAAAGGAAAGCCAAGGGATTTCGTGAGGATGAGCACGATACCTTATGGTTTGAGGACTGCGTTTATGTGCCCAATGATCCGGAGATCAGGAAGTTGATCTTGCAAGAGGCCCATGATTCGCCGTATTCAATTCACCCAGGAAATACCAAGATGTACCTGGATTTAAAGGACAGTTTCTGGTGGACCGGAATGAAGAAGGATATTGCAGAGTATGTAGCAGTTTGTGATGTATGTCAGAGAGTGAAGGCAGTGCATCAGAAGCCAGCAGGATTGCTACAACCATTGCCGATACCCGAATGGAAATGGGATAAGCTAGGCATGGATTTTATCACGGGATTGCCCAGGACTCGTTCAGACTATGACTCGATATGGGTTGTAGTCGATCGTTTGACGATGGTAGCTCATTTCATCCCAGTAAAGACCACTTATACCAGTGCTAAGTTGCCAAAGATATACATGGCCAGGTTCGTATGTCTGCATGGAGTTCTGAGGACCATTGTATCAGATAGAGGAACCCAGTTTATTTCAAAGTTTTGGAATCAGTTGCACAAGACTTGGGTACTAGGCTAGAGTTTAGTACAGCCTTTCATCCACAGACAGATGGACAGACCGAGAGAGTCAATCGGATTTTGGAGGACATGCTAAGAGCTTATGCGCTAGATTATGGATCTAGCTGGGACAACAATTTGCCATATGCAGAGTTTTCTTACAACAATAGCTACCAATCCAGTTTGAAGATGGCCCCTTTTGAAGCTTTGTACGGAAGGAGATGCAGGATACCGTTGTTGTGGGACGAAGTTGGAGACCGTCAGTTGTTTGGACCAGATTTGATTAAAGAGTCTGAACAGAAGGTGAAGTTGATTCGCGATAGGCTCAAGGTAGCCCAGTCCAGGCAGAAGAGCTATGCAGATTCTAAACGCAAGGAGACAGTTTACGAAGTCAGAGACAGAGTTTATCTTCGTGTGTCACCACTTCGAGGAGTGAAGCGCCTTGGAGTTAAGGGAAAGTTAGCGCCACGTTTTGTAGGACCATACAAAGTTTTGGAGCGTATGGGAGAAGTTGCTTACAAGTTGGAATTGCCCAAAGGATTGACGGGAGTTCACGATGTGTTCCACGTATCCCAGCTGAAAAAGTGCCGCAGAGATGGCCGAGATACCACTGAGAGATACAGTGCCACTGGAAGCGATTCAGTTGGATAGTGATTTGACCTACGAGGAGAAACCAGTTAAGATTCTTGAGTTTGCCAGCCGAGTCACCCGCAGCAAGGTTATCAAGTTTTGCAAAGTTCAGTGGAGTCACCATACCGAGGAGGAATCCACCTGGGAGCGAGAGGAAGATCTAAGGAAGGACCACTCTCACCTATTTTCTAGCCAACCCGAATCTCGAGGGCGAGATTCATCTTAAGGGGGTAGGTTTGTAACATCCCAAATTTTCAATTTGGAATGTTATACATTAGATCATCATGCATAACATATTTTCTTGCATTTTGTTTTGCGATCCTAGAAATCCTACGCAACTCAAGGACCCACGGAGAGAGTTGGGGATTTCGCTATTTTCATATTTGGGTTTTCTCAAATTTTGAAAATAGGATCATTTGTTTTAATTATTTTTCTCTCCGAAAATATTTCATATCAAAATATATGAGAGGGGCTAAAATGACTTCTCCACAAATAATGAAATATTGGAGGAAAAATATTAAAAAAAATTATTTGATTTTATTTGAATTAGGAAAAATACGAGTTTTTCAAAAATGCATTTTAGGCCCAAATAAATGTTCATCTTGTCCGGCTTATTTTTAGAGGACGGGGAAAATTTATTTCTGGATTTTTGGAGTCCGTTTAGTATTTCTTTTCTTACTTTTTATGCACGTACGAATTATTTAAAAAAAAGTCAACCGACTCCGGGCCGTACCCGAGCGGGACTCCCCGGGCCGGCCTTTATAAGCCGTGACCCCCGGCGCCCCAGCCCACCCGGGCCGCCCCGCGAAACCCTAGCCTCGCCCGATCCGCGCCGCCGCCGACGCCCCTCGCCGGACCTCGCCGCCG
>NC_057799.1:400493576-400497239 GCF_018294505.1 Triticum aestivum
GCCGGACCTCGCGGCCGTCGGAGGTAGCCACCCGCGCCGCCGCCGGTTTTCTTCGAAAAACCGTTGGTTTTTTTAGGAAACCGCGATTTTTTTATATAGATCGGTTTAGTTTTTTTCTAGTTTATTTATTTTGCGGACGTTCGTCCGTACATTCGTTTTAACGAACGGTTTCCGTCATTTAACCGCAGACACGAACGTTCGTTCGTTAGCCTGTTCGTCAGTTTTCCTTTTTCTCAGATTTTCCGCGATTATTTTCGATCGTGATTTCCGATCAGTTTTTCATTTTAGTATAACTTTTCGCTCGTTTATTGGAATCAGGCGATTCAAGCGCCTAGAGTTTCATCTCGAAACCCTCTTTTTGTTTAACCAACTCAAACAAGTTTTTGCTACTATAAATTTGACTTAGGTCCAGATTAGTAAACGAAGCTTGTTTCTTTCGCCGTTTGAGTTTCGTTGCTTCGTTCGATTTGATTTTTTTTGCAAACCGGAGTTCTTAAGTTGAACTTTCTGGTTAGATCTCTTATTTTGAGTTTATTTCGTGCACCCTTGCTTGATTGCTTATGTATGTATTGTTTGTTTGCGATAGTGTACCCGGAGTGCGAAGCGTGCTACTACGAGTCTCTAGGTTTCACGGATTATCAGCAAGGCAAGTAACACTTTGATCATACCTCTTTACCACCCAGTTTTATTGCATTAGATCAATCCTCAAACAATTGCATGATTAGGATCTGATTAATATGTGGCTTTTGGGAAGTAGATGAGGTAGTACCTATTGCCCAGTTTACTATCAAACCTTTGGGAGTTACTTCTACGTTTGCTTATTGCTATGCTATGCTCGTAGACGTGGATTGGGTTTGAGTGAATTTTTCCATGACAGATTTGAGATTGTTAATTAATGGTTCAACTTAAGGTGGCTACTTAAATAAACATCTGGGTGGATTGAGGCACCTCGCGAATCCAGTGTTGCCTGTATTTTTGGATATCCCGGGGTACCCGTGTGATCATCCTATGGACCGCCACCCAGGCTCAAAGGGATCATGAGATTATTCATGCTAGAAACTTCCGTGTGCAGCCACAAGCTATTATGGGCTCTAGCATAGTTGAGTAGGTTACATGACCACTTGAAGAGGTGGGCTAGCAGATGTAGGGGAAAGTAGGTGTAACTGTCCACCCGGAGTAAAGAGTAGTGTTTCTGAAAGACTGTGTCTCGGTCATCCGTTTCTCAAACACCTTGTAGTGCGAGAAATCAAGCGGAGGCGATCGGGTCTTATGGGGAAAAGTGCGCAAACCTCTACAGAGTGTACAATCTAATCATGGTTAGCCGTGTCCCCGGTTATGGACATCTTGAGTATCTAGTTCTTGGATTATCATGTGAATCTCATCATGTTACTTAATTTAATTTGATTGGGTTAATCACGTTCTTAATTGCGATTGAGTTGGAGGTACCTTCTCAATGTTTAACAACCACCATGATAGTTAAATAAAATTTATTCCTTTGCAGTAGGGAAAATTTGGCTTTTCGCAAAACTGTAACCATAGAGCTTTCCATCAGCCAAATATGCATGTAGTGATAGCATTATTCTGTTCATTACTCTCTATGTGTTACATTGCCAGCATATTCCATGTGCTGACCCGTTTTCGGGCTGCAACGTTCGTATCATGTTGCAGACTTTTCAGACGACGAGTAAGGAGCCTTAGGTCGTGGTCTTATACTCAGTGATGCCATTGGAGTTGATGGACTCACTTTATCTTCCAAGCCTTCCGTTGTTATCGTATTTAGATGGCCTTCAGCCATATTTATTGTATTAAGTTCTCTCTTGAGACTATTCGATGTAATAAGTGTGTGATTGCTACTGTGTTATAAATCCTTCAAAGTACTGTGCGTGTCAGCATTACCGATCCAGGGATGACACTGATGCACAGAGACTAGACTGTTTGTGGTCTGGTCGCTACACGGTTACGTCACGTTTGGGTGAAATTACAAACCTACCCCTATCGAAACCTATAGAAATCCAGCAGATAGGCTTTGCATGGCAGGGATAGGCAGTAGTGATTTCCATCTCGCAGATTTTGGTTTCGGGCGGTTACTGCGACTTTCCCCGCTTCGTTCAAATTTTGCAGAGTGCACGTTTACCGTGCCAACTCAATTCGAATGAATATGCATGTTTGATACACCAATTTGCATTATGATATTATCGATGTCGTGAACTCCAATTTAAATATTTGAATCCCCTTTAATCGAGATATTCGTCTCATATAGCTATCACTCATGCTTAAATAGGACTATCTCTCTGGACCTACACGCGTTCATCGTCTCTCAGGTATCTCTCGTGCTACCTGTATGTCGACAATGATCTTTTATCTTTGTAACACACTGACGGTACTCTCTCCCTCGACCTTCATCACTCTATCTCTCTCTAAGTATATCTCGCTCCCTGCTATGTGTCTCTAACTATGATTCTCCATGTGGAATCTCTTTGTCTCACACAAACACAAAACTTTGTCTCCCGGGGTCTCATTTCTCTCTACTATTCCCATGTGTGCCACTCGCACACCCCTCATACAGAGATGTCTTTCGCTCCTTAGATATGAGAACCTACGACTCTTCCTCTTCAATATCTCTTTCTCACACACAAACACAAACTCTGTCTCCCAGGGTCTCATATTTCTCCATTGTTCTCTTGTATGTCGCTCACACACACCCTCTCTCCCTAGAGATATCTTGCGTTCCCTCGTATGTCTCTCTAGCTATCACTCTCGTTGTGAAATATCTTTCTCTCTCACAGACACAAAACTCCGTTTCTCTGGATCTCATTTCTCTCTGATATCTGTTTGTATGTGACTCACATGCACCCTCTCTCTATCTCTCTCACACCCACACACATAACCCAGCCTTCTGATCCACTCGACTCCTATCTCTAATGCACACTAGCTAGCATCTTTATCTTTCTATTTATCTGTTTCTCCATCAACCTTCTTTCTCGCCCTCACTCTTGATTCCTATCACGCACACTACATATGTTTCTCTCTACATGCAGTCAAGTGCCCTCTCACACACATATATAACTTCACCCTTTGAACCACCCGACGGTCATCTCCAACACCCAAACTAGCGGATGTCCCTCTAGCTAGCATCTCCATCTCTGTATCTATCTGTAGTTTCTCCGTCAACATTTCTTTCTCGCACGGAGTCTTGCTTCCTATCACCCACACTATATATGTCTCTCCATACATATGCATTTATAGGTTGGTCTCTTTTGCACAATCATTGCGCCTCACTCCCTCTGCTCGCCATAGATGCATGCTCCAGCCCACGCCACTATCTCTTAAAGACAAAAACACATGCTCAATTGTCGGGCCTTCTTCCCTGCATTCACACATGCATGCATATTGTCATACCGATCCGTCTCTCCCATGTCGTTGATCTTATGACTTATGTCTTCTTTCTTTTATCTCGATCATGCGCGCGCACACACACACATCCCACGTATACATGTATACCTCTCACACATGCACGTTCAAGGTCTCTATGTCTCCATACATAGTTAATTACCCTCAATCCTAATGCCACATCGAATCGTTCTCCTCTTTTGTGCACATAACTTCCGCCTGGATGGGTAAAACACACACTCACACTTAACAATCTCCTTCTAGCTACCCCCC
>NC_057799.1:400497758-400508378 GCF_018294505.1 Triticum aestivum
TCTCTCTCACACACACACACACCCCACACACACACTAAGACTCCATCTCACACACACATGCTCTAGGCGGAGCATTTGTTCCTACCGCTCTTCATCCAACCTTACCCGTATGATAAACAATCACCTTTATTTACTTGCATAACATGGACAAATTCCACTTTACTTTAGTAGTCATCAAACTTATCATCTGTACCCTTATAAAAAAACGAGTTGGCGGTGATGGTGTGCCATCCATCTTGTAATACAGACCGTATGATCTATATCTGAGGATAGAAAGCAAACTGTGATAATTTTACAAAAGATACCCGCACCTCTCTCCACATCATTATCTCCCGCAACCTCATTGCTCAGCAATTAAAAAAGGAATAAATCTCTGGAACAATCTAGCATGCATGGTGGCCGCTGCCGCCTGCCGGCGCCGTCCATCCCCATGCCTCCGCCCATTCCAACCACCAGTCACCACCACGCTCCACTCCTCCTCGCCTTATCTCTCATCTTTCATTTTTTGATGACATTCTCGAGATACCAGTTTTCCGATAAAATTCTCGAGATATCATTAGTTTTTACACATGGGATTACTCCTGCATGGGTCAATCACAACAGGTGTTCTGTAAAAGAATGCATATTGATGTTCTGTGCAATGCATGAGAATCTTGCTTGTAATTATATAACGCAAATCACGAGCAGGAAGTGACATTTTTTTGACACAACCACATTAACATGGCCACGTAAATCACTAGCTAAAGTAAATACCATTATACTTATATCCCGATGCAAAAGGTTGAGTACATGTCCGAAGAGTAGAGTCGCACACACGCACTCTGTCTCTCAGAATCTCTCTCACACACACACCAGTTACGTGACACCCACTTAAGCAGACACGTATGTTACAATTTGTGCACCCGCGGGTACATGTGATGATGTGCATTTATTTAAGCCGGAAGGCGAACCCAAACAGTAGCTGCATCCATTCCCCTCCCGCCGCCTCTTCTGTGGTCGCCGTCGCCCGGTAGCCATGGGCCGGCCGAAGGTAACAACATACGCCATACTCCCGCCGGAGCGGCGCTTTAATATGGAAATTTTAGTGGTCATGCATGCATCTTTTTGTGCTAGCACTCCTATATAAGGGTTGACCGGTCGCTTCCCGCGGACGTGCGCGGGCGGTGGAAGAGGAAGGAGAAGGGAAGCGGGCTATGGAGTAATGTTTTTTACCATAATTTCTTAGGAAACTGAGTGCAATAATTGAGTAGTTTTGCAAACTACCAGTACTACACCTGAAACGGTTCAAAACCTATACTCCCTTGCCAGCGCGCGCTTCCCACGTGAAACGGTCAGCGTCGCCCTGGAGCGTCAGTGCCGCATTAATGCCCGGCCAGAGCGGAGGCGACCTCTCACTGGTGCCGGCTTTGAAGTGGCGCGACGGCCTAGAGAGCGCCGCTTCCCGGTGCACACGACTGCTCCGCGTCAAGACTGGCCATAGGCCCTATTTGGATCCATGGGTTAGAGTTAGTTTGAGCCAGTTGGGGCTCAAATAGCCCTAAAGTATCCAAGCATGAGGGTTTAAATTGGAGCAAGTTGCACCGAACTCACCAAAAAAACTATCCCACCCAAGAGGTGCTAACTGGAGATAGTTCTCATTGGGACCACTGAAAAATCACTTTTCTCTCTCCATGAAGTGCATTTATTGTCAATCTAACCCTGTCACCCAAACACCTCTTTGGCTACAGTTAGTTCAGGGTTAGTCATGAGTTAGTCTAACATCTAGCTAAGTTAGAGTATCAAACAGGAGCAGTATAGGACATGCAAGTTGCTCAAAGCATACAGGCAAATTCGTACGTGAAAGGATTTTTTCTTTTTGAAAACGAAACGTGAAAGGTATTTTTTTAGAATGCTCTTGGCACGTCGCTAACATGTGATAGTTAACCAACCTCAATAGACGGCAGAAACGCCAGCCCGCCGCACTTTGATAGAGACGAGGAGGGAGAAGCGATACAGGCTGCTGGATTACTAGAGATGGGTGTCGCACGGAAGCCAAGAAATATGGTGATAGCGTGGGTTAGCCATGTACTAGTATGATGTAACTACACTGGGCTGCCGTGTTTTGTACTCTTCTAGTCCACTGTGGAGATGATTGGTTAATTTTATATCGCTGAATAATATTAATTATTATGAGTGCAGACGCTCCACCACGAGGTTCCTTGCTCCTTCTCAGTCGTCCGGAATCTATGTTCTTCCACTCTATTTTTTTACGTGAGCTTTGTTCATCCTTTTGCCAACACGCGAGACATCTAGCATCAAGGTGCACGTGTTATGCAAGGATCGTTCCATCTATATGAAGAACACGTGGGACTGGAACTACGAGACGGACATGTACCCAGGAGTGGACGTATGAACCTGAGTAATGTAGCGCAGTAAGTGAGGTAGAAAGGCACAAATGGTATGAACATGCGTGGCATATAGGGTGTGTTTGGTTGCGTTCTCGTCTCAGCATAGTTGTTCCCTCTTCATGCATGCTCAACTCAACACCCCTCTTCATGCATGCTCTCTTCATGCATGCTTCTAGTGTATTTGTGCTAAACTAGTGTGGACTCATGCACCCTCCATACACTCTACCAAACACCCAAAAGTAGGTCGAGAAGGGAACTCTTGGGTGGCATTTTTCTCTTACTACGTACTACCACTAAATGTTGTACGTGCAATGCACGGTGATGTTATGGAGTACGTGCCTAAGTACTCTACTACTGCTATATTAGTTGGAGGCACATATTAACTTTTATATTTGTTTACGTGTATGCCCCGAGACCTTCCAACTAGACGTGTCTTTCTCTCCAGGTCGCACTTTGTATCGTTCATACCACTAAGTACTACTACGTGTGGTCTCCGACCCAGAAGTGGAAGAAGTGGAGACGCTCTACCACGCTGTTTTTTTTACGCTGGGCTCTACCACACTGTTCATATCCCACTCCTTTCGCTGACGTGTGGGACATCCAGCACGTGCCGTGTTTGGCACCCTTCGTCGTAAGAGTTGAAACGCTAGCATTCATCAGAAATAAAAATAATTATAAATCGGCAGTGATACTATTTTTTTTGCGAACCAATCAGCAGTGATACTATACCACGCGGTTTCCTTGCTCCTCGATATCAGAAAGAATACTTCCGTTCGCCAACATGTGGGACGTCGACCATCCTGGTCCACTTGCCATGCACGCAGAACTCCAAGGGAGAGTCACCCAGGTCGTCGCGCCACAGTAACAATGACTAATGAGCTGTCAAATCACAGGCCCACTTCCCACTTTGAAGTTGCTCGGACGAAGGAACCATCATGACTTCATTGAATTCTGCTTCTTGAAGAAAACTACTGTACCAGCAGTACTGCTAGCTATAGTAGTTACTCCAACAGAGGCCTCCTTTCATTCATAGGATAGGAATATGAAAATCATAGGAAGTGAGATGACATGCATCTCAATTCCTATAGAGAAAGAGATGCCATTTGATGATTAGGATATGAATTTTTTCATTTAGTCTAGGCTAATGTACTGGTAATTTGCTCTAAAAACTACAGTAGTAACTAGTAGTATTGGTACATGCTCGTACTCAGACACAGACACACACACTAACTACTAGTACTACTACTTCTAACATGCTGGCTAGACACCGTCATTCTCCTTCCCGGCTTTGTCGGCGACACCCCACTGAGCTTGGATCTCCGTCGACCTCTCCGCAGCAGCGCGTGCGTCCTTTTCTTTCTTGCGGCGGCGGGCCTCTCTTTTCTTGAGTGCTTTCTGACTTTTCCGCTCCCTCTGTGCGGCTGTGGCCGCCTCTTGCTCTACCGCCCATTCGGCCTTGGCATCTTCAAATTCCTCCCACATAGTTGTGAGGTCGCGAGCGGCGATGAACTCAGCACGGCGGGATGCCATCGTTTCCCTACCATTTTGTGTGCGGTCATGGGCGGCGAGGAACTCGGCGCGGCGGGATGCCATCGCTGCCTTACCGGTTAGTGTGCGGCGCGGTGGCATGAACGACGCTTGGTGAGAGCTCTGGGGTGGAGTGGCCGGACAACCATATAGTGCATTGGTTTGTCAAGAGCTCAAGGACAGAAGACGAAGCAAATTTGGATTCCCCTTCAATCCTAGTCATTTATTACCGAGTAAAATGCATTGGCGGTCATCGAACTTGTCTTGATAGCTCACTTCGATCATTGTATATGAGATATGGTGATTATACGGTCACTGGCTCAGCGTATAGCTCCGTATTTGTCTGGTTGACCAGTCAAACAATCCGCATGCGCCTCATCAGCTCGTGTTCTTTATCTATCTACGCGGGCCTACCCGTCAATGGAGAAAGAAATACTGTAAAAACCAAAATTATGCGTATGTGGGGAATGAAACCACGGACTCGTCGCTGCAACGCACCCTCGTCAGCCAAATGAAAATGAAATACTTCGCGTCGGACACTTACGCTCACGCTGTCAAAGCATGCTAATGCATGCACGTCGCCCTCTAAACCAAAGTCCTGCTCATGGCGCAACGCAAACGGCGAGCCCATCACCTGCGCGCCCCGGCGGTGCCTGACATTACTGTTTAGACGTTTGATGGAGGCCTACGCGAACGCCGAGCATGTACTCACCTGGCTCAACACCAACGGTCATACTCGGACCGCCTTGCTCATGTATATCGTCCATCACAACGACAATCTATAAAACAGCCTAAGCTAGAGAGGGTACTATGGTAGTATGGTACGGAGTATGTACTATCGTGAGCGACCGATCTTAGTGCCACTGCACACCGAAACCCCTTCCATCGCTAGCGCGCGCTTCCCGCCTGAAACGGTCACCGTCTCTCCAGAATGTCAATGCCGCATTCATCGGACTTAACTGCAGGTGCAATTGGTTTGTCACTGACATGCGGGCCAGATGCTCGTTGGGCCCACATGTCAGTAACCCAAACGCATCTGCAGTTAAGTCACTGAAGCAGCGTCCGCATTCACGCCCGACGAACCTACTCCGGCGCCAGTTGTCCATCCGTCTGCCGCGGCTCATTGCCATTCGCCCGCTATATTAACTTCAGCCCCAGCTCCCAGCCATAGCCAAAGACCCACACTTATTCTCCTCCGGTCCCTTCCTTCTGTCGGCACCACTTCAACCATGGCCTCCTGGCGCTCCGAAGCTCTCTTGGACGTACTATCGCATGAGCGGACATCGGCGGCTCTGCTCCGGGCGCGCTCCAAAGCTCTCTTCGACGTACTGTCGCAGGAGCAAACGAAGGAGATCGCCGGCGCCCCCCCCCCCAGCCGCCCTCCGCCGCCACGACCACGAAGCCGGCGCGCGTGCGCGGGCGCAGCCGGCAGCGAGGAAGAGTAGTACACGGTAGGTCGCTGCCGCTCTGGAGGAGGAGGTTCTCGAGGCGGATGAGGAGGAGGCAAAGGCAATGGCCGGCTTTCTCGGGTTCATTGCCGAACATGGTGGTCGGGCGCCGGCGATCATTTAGATTAGGTTTACAGTAGGTTTTAGTACGGTTTGTGCGAAATATGTAATGAATTTCGTCCAGTTTGTAGGAAAAGTTTTCGAAATGTAATGAATTTCATCCGGTTAATTTGAAATTTGCTTTGTTTGCACGAATTTCGTCCGGTTAGTTCATATAGTTGTCGAAAGGTATGCGGGCAGCATCGGATGGCATCCATCAGTGTCCTCGGACCGATGCCGGTGTAAATTTGTGGGCCAGCGCTGGAGATGCCCTAACTATCATGCTATAATCGCTAACAATCCTCCATTATTTGGCAGGGAACAGTTATCCCTCGATCAAAATCAGATCCGTGGTGTTTCGCACTCCTCCCGCGTAAGAGTGTAAACTCTTGCTTACATAAAAATGGAGCAAGTGGACGGCACTGTAGCACGTCATATCACTCGAACTAGCCCGCCTAACAAGCGGGAAAGCACCGCCCTCGTCATTTTGTTCTGGATTTCTATCGATCGATCGCGCGAAAATGTTACGCTTCGCAAGTTCTAAAGGAAAAGGCGGCACACTTACAACTCGTACGCGTCGCAACCCCGACAGTCTGGCTCGCACGCCGCTCACCAGAGGGGACACGCGTTGTCTTGCAATTTCACTGACATGTGGGACCGTAATTGAATAAACCGTCGATAGCCAAAATCTAATCGCTCGGCGGGCGTCGGCTGAGAAGAGAGAAACGGGGGAGGGAGAAGAGATCGCCCGCCCGCCGCGCATGGACTCCAAGAAATATATGGTGATAATGTGAGGTGGGCCATGCTGGAGTCCGGAGCCCGCTCTCACTGCCCTGGCCCCTCAAGACGCCAGCTGGCCGCCGCATGCATGCATAGCAAGTAGTACTCCTTATGTGGAGGAGAGAGAGGCATTGACAAAGTCAAGGAGTGGGCTCTGCAAGAGCCCGTCTCTACACGTGCTCCTAGGTATTAAAAATAATTCTAAAAAAGGCATAAAAGACAATTGTGTCTTCAAAAAAGAAAGGTAAAAAACATTTGAGAGGAAATAGATAGAGAGAAAGTGAGAAAAAGCTGTAACCTGGGCATTACATGAGGAAGGAGGGAGTGGTGCACATGCCAAGTTCACTGGGCTGCCGTGTTTCACACTCCTCCGTCGTAACAGTGGAGACAATAGCTTTCATCAAAAATAAACAATGAATACTCGTTGCTCGTCCTCTATATCGGAAAGAATACTTTCATTCGCCGACATGTGGGACGTCGACCATCCTGGTCCACCTGCCATGCACAAAATTATCCTGGTCTACCCCGGTCGTATCGCAGGCCCAACCTTTCCCACTGTAAGTTGTTCGGACGAAGGAACCATCATGACTTCGTTGAATTCCGCTTTGTCAAGAAAACTTATTGTACCCGCAATACTGCTACCACACGTG
Source organism: Triticum aestivum (assembly GCF_018294505.1). Taxonomy (NCBI): domain Eukaryota; kingdom Viridiplantae; phylum Streptophyta; class Magnoliopsida; order Poales; family Poaceae; genus Triticum; species Triticum aestivum. Next base: position 400,504,650 of record NC_057799.1, read on the forward strand.
AAGACTGGACGGCACTGTACCACGTCATATCACTGAAACCCACTAGGCCAAACTAGCCCGCCTAGGTCATCTACTATTTTGGAACGAAGGGAGTACGTCTCTGCACTGCTATGATTTTGTGTTGCACGTTCTCTGTACTTTTTCTACGATTTTCCTACCCTATGAACCAAATAAGGCCTGAATGTATGTCAACTATTGTCTGATCGACCGCTAAGCCTACAATTTTAGGAGCTAGGGCTATTGGTCGATCGACGAGGGATAAGTATAAGCGTACCACGAGCTCATCAGCCCCAACGTTTCTCTTCGGTGAGTGTTTTGCAAGTACTATAGCTTGCATAGTAGCTAGCCTACTAACACCAAGAATCATCAAACAAGCTCTGCTGATATGATAAATAGTTCAAACTTACATCTAAGCATGCCATATATTACATCAAAAGCTGGTGAGGATACATCTGTTTCCATAACTCGGAGAGGGTTCGCATGATTCATCGCATGATTCACTATCAAACAAAAGTAGCAAGATCCGCCCACACAAGACCGTGCAATAGCCCTAAGATGGTTTGATAACACGCATCATTCTGGTAATTAAACACAGGGCAATGCAAATTACCCTGAAGGATTAGCGCGACCAACTGTCGTGGTATTCTCACGGGGGGGTGTGAGGCGACAGATGCCACATGGGCTTTGTGTGAGGGTAAGACTGCTGCTGATAGGCCCGGGAGCGGGTATGCGGGTAGCACGCGCTAGTTTACCCAGGTTCGGGGCTCTCCGGAGAGATAACACCCCTACTCCTGCATGTCTGTGTATCTGTAGTATATCTGGTACAGAGTTGCTCCTGGAGCTGTATCTGAGGTCAGTGCCCTAGGCATCTGGCGTCTGGCCTCGTATATGCCTCGTACGTGACATGCTAGTGGCCGGCCATGCACATGGCCGTGAGCATAGGAGTGCTCATGCGTGAGTGTGTTGTGTGGATGGATGGATGGATAGCTAGCTAGCTTGCTAGCTATTTGCTTGTGTGCGTGAGTCCATCCCCTGGATGGATGGATGTGTGTCTCCTTATATAGGGGAGGGTAGCTTAGTATGTAAGCTAGCTAGTGGGCATGGGTAAGGCATGGTGCATGTCATGCTTGTCCCCTAGGTCACTTCATAAATAGTGCCAGGGGACAAGTGGCACTATACATGATGGTGTCGCGGTACGGTTGTCTTGTCCGCGGTATGGCCGTCTCGTCGGGGTCTTGTCGATGTCGGGTCGGGCTGCAGTCGGCAGCCGGCTAGTTGGTGCAGTCGGTAGCCGGCATCCGGCCAGGCAGAGCAATCGGACGGGGAGCCGGCAGGAGCAGCCGGGTAGTCAGACTGAGGGGCTTTGCTAGCCCCGATGTCTTGAACTATTGTCTTGCCGTCTTCGGGATACCCGTGTCCAATTACTCGACAGTAGCCCCCAAGCCTCCGGGCAACTTGGCAAAGTTGAGCGGAGGTTTTTTTGCGAGTGTTCATGGAAATGATCATGCAAAAAGACAAAGTTAGTCCACGCAGATATATCAAATGATTGCTTTTAGCATTGCAAGTTTTATGCGGAGGGTGCCGACTCGGTTTCGTCTGAGCCCCCTTCAATCTTTTTCATGCTCCCTCCACTCTTTGGCTTGCTCTCGCTTGCCGGACAGCCTCTCTGCGGTCTGTGGCTGAGAGTGGGCCGCGGAGTGGAGTGTACAGTACTCAGACTCTGGGAGCGAATTTAACCGAGTAGATACTTATAAAGAAAACGGTCGGGTCGCCCGAGGCGTTTTTCTTCCCGGACATTTTTCGCGTGGGTGGCCTCCAGCGTTCACTCTTGCCAGTCGGACAGCCGCTCTGCGGTCTGTGACTAAGACTGGGCTTTTCATACCGCGCACGCTACTAAGCCGTCTGCGGGAACTAGCGTCTCAGGCCAAGCGGCCAGCCCCCGGGCCAACTCTGGCTGGCGCCGGGGCGAACAGTGATGTAACTGTAATAAAATGCGGAGATAGCCCCCCGAGCATGCCTCGAGGTTATCCGTGCTCTCGCGGTGAAAAAATATGCGGGTGAGGAGCTCACATTGATTTTCATGTAGTCGCGGCGGAGGTTATCAAAGATAGCCGGCGCGGCACGGCGCGTGCGGAGCGCGCCGGCGCACCCGATGGGTGTGGCCTTCGAGCCCCCGGGTGCTCGAAGGGGTCCCGGCCGGTCAGGCTCGACCGGCCAGGCGGCGAGGTAACTTGCAGCGCTCGTTTCCTCTTTCTTCTCTTCTGCCGGCTGCTGGCAGCCAGACAAAACTCTTCTTTTGTCTGCAATCTTCGTGGGGGCGCGCCAGCGCACCCGCTGGGTGTAGCCCCCGAGATTCGGGCCGACTGCTGAGCAGTCGGGCCGGATATCCTGGCGACTACTTTGTCTTCTTTCCTCGCGGGGGCGCGTCAGCGCACCCGCTGGGTGTAGCCCCCGAGATTCGGGCCGACTGCTGAGCAGTTGGGCCGGATCTCCCGGCGACTACTTTGTCTTCTTTCCTCGCGGGGGCACGTCAGCGCACCCGCTGGGTGTAGCCCCCGAGATTCGGGCCGACTGCTGAGCAGTCGGGCCGGATCTCCCGGCGACTACTTTGTCTTCTCTTTCTTCGCGGGGGCGCGTCAGCGCACCCGCTGGGTGTGCCGTCGGAGCAGGAGGCAGACCAGCCGGCTTGGCACTGCCGACAGCGCGGGTCACGAGTGACCGTCCGAGTGGTGAGGGAGGCGGACGAATCATCCGGACGGGTGTTTCTTTTCTTCTCTTTGTCCCAGCCGACTTCTTTCTCTTTTCTCTCTTCTGCCGGCTGCTGGCAGCCGGACAAAACTCTTCTTTTGTCTGCAATCTTCACGGGGGCGCGCCAGCGCACCCGCTGGGTGTAGCCCCCGAGATTCGGGCCGACTGCTGAGCAGTCGGGCCGGATCTGCTGGCGACTACTTTGTCTTCTTTCCTCGCGGGGGCGCGTCAGCGCACCCGCTGGGCGTAGCCCCCGAGATTCGGGCCGACTGCTAAGCAGTCGGGCCGGATCTCCCAGCGACTACTTTGTCTTCTTTCCTCGCGGGGGCGCGTCAGCGCACCCGCTGGGTGTAGCCCCTGAGATTCGGGCCGACTGCTGAGTAGTCGGGCCGGATCTCCCGGCGACTACTTTGTCTTCTCTTTCTTCGCGGGGGCGCGTCAGCGCACCCGCTGGGTGTGCCATCGGAGCAGGAGGCAGACCAGCCGGCTTGGCACTGCCGACAGCGCGGGTCACGAGTGACCGTCCGAGTGGCGAGGCAGGCGGACGAATCATCCGGACGGGTGTTTCTTTTCTTCTCTTTGTCCCAGCTGACTTCTTTCTCTCTCTCTCTCTTTTTTTTACATGGCTAGCTGGCCTCTGACTTTTCTCCAGTCGGCTCTTCGCTTTTCTCTTTTCTGTGCTTGAGCAGACGGATGCAGTCAGAGGCGGCCGACGCGCGGGTGCCAGGCGGAACCGGCCAGTCGGCGCGGGGCGGAGCCGGCCAGGTGAGCGGAGCAGAGGGCCAGCCGGCCGGGGCCGGACGGAGTGGTGAGCCGGCGGGCGGCTAGCGCGGACGCCGAGGCGGACACCGGCCCTCGAGGGGATCCGGCGGCGCGGACAGAGTTGGGGCGATGCGGGAGGGAGCCGGCGGGGGAGCGGCGAGCCGGCGCATGCGAGGGGCTAGCGGCGGGAGCCGGCCGGAGCCAGGGTGCAACGGAGCA
>NC_057799.1:400509512-400523531 GCF_018294505.1 Triticum aestivum
GGGCGCGGACGACGTGGCCAGGCGGAGGCGACGCTGGGGAGCCGGACGCGCAGGAGTCGGCCAGGATGTGCGGGAGGCGGCAGCGCATGGCCACGAAATGGCAGGCGCGGGGAGGCGGCCAGGTGCGGGTGCTGGTGGAGCCACGCAGGCATGGAGCAGCCGGAGCCGGCGCTGTGCAGGTAGTTAGACGGAGGTGTAACGCGTGGAGACGGACGAAGGCCCCGGGCACAGCCGCGTCTGCTTGGCGGCACGCGGACACGGGCGGAGCAGCCGCGAACGCACGGACGTATGGACGCGGGCAGAGCAGCAGCCACTCCGCGGCGCACGGACACGCAGGGCGCCAGCGGAAACACGCGGACGCGGGCGACGGGGCGTCACCAGCGCACGGCTGGGGCGTCATCCGGTGCGGGGAGGTGCCGACACACACGCCGGAGCGAGACGAGGCGCATGGCGCATGGGAGGCTGGGACGGCGGCGACACAGTCGACGCCGCGGTGGTGGTGCTGAAGGCGAGGCCGGCGGTGAGGACGCGCCGTCCGGCGCGGCCGCTCCGGGGGTGGGTCGAAGTCGAGCCCCCGAGCGCTACCGGAGAGACGGCGCGACGCCGCGGCGGTGATGGCGAAGGCGAGGCCGACGGCGAAGACGCGCCGCCCCTGGCGGCCATTCTGAGGGTGTGTCAATATCGAGCCCCCGACAGCTATCGGAGGGACGGCGCGACGCCTCAGTGGTGATGACGAAGGCGAGGCCTACGGCGAGGACGCGCCGCCCCTCGCGGCCATTCCGAGGGTGTGTCGATATCGAGCCCTCGACCGCTATTGGAGGGACGGCGCAACGCCGCGGTGGTGATGGCGAGAATGGTCCTGCCCGGACTGCGAAACCAGCAGCAGCGTGGTAGCATAGTAGTAGTACCACCCCACGGTGGGCGCCAACTGTCGTGGTATTCTCACGGGGGTGTGAGGCGACAGCTGCCACAAGGGCTTTGTGTGAGGGTAAGACTGCTGCTGATAGGCCCGGGAGCGGGTATGCGAGTAGCACGCGCTAGTTTACCCAGGTTCGGGGCTCTCTGGAGAGATAACACCCCTATTCCTGCATGTCTGTGTATCTGTAGTATATCTGGTACAGAGTTGCTCCTGGAGCTGTATCTGAGGTCAGTGCCCTAGGCATCTAGCGTCTGGCCTCGTATATGCCTCGTACGTGACATGCTAGTGGCCGGCCATGCACATGGCCGTGAGCATAGGAGTGCTCATGCGTGAGTGTGTTGTGTGGATGGATGGATGGATAGCTAGCTAGCTTGCTAGCTATTTGCTTGTGTGCGTGAGTCCATCCCCTGGATGGATGGATGTGTGTCTCCTTATATAGGGGAGGGTAGCTTAGTATGTAAGCTAGCTAGTGGGCATGGGTAAGGCATGGTGCATGTCATGCTTGTCCCTTAGGTCACTTCATAAATGGTGCCAGGGGACAAGTGGCACTATATATGATGGTGTCGCGGTACGGTTGTCTTGTCTGCGGTATGGCCGTCTCGTCGGGGTCTTGTCGATGTCGGGTCGGGCTGCAGTCGGCAGCCGGCTAGTTGGTGCAGTCGGCAGCCGGCATCCGGCCAGGCAGAGCAGTCGGACGGGCAGCCGGCAGGAGCAGCCGGGCAGTCAGACTGAGGGGCTTTGCTAGCCCCGATGTCTTGAAATATTGTCTTGCCGTCTTCGGGATACCCGTGTCCAATTACTCCGACACCAACTATTTCTTGTCATCGATCTCTCGGGCAATGACCACAGCACGGATAGCGGCATGGGAATCGATTTCTGGGGCGATGTCCACAGGACTGACCGCGACATCGAAATCGATCTCTGGGGCGATGTCCACAGGATGGACAGCGGCATCAGAATCGATCTCCGGGGCGATGCCAACAGGACGGGCCACGACATCGGAATCATCAAGGACGTCCACCGGCACCTGCACAACCCTAACATATTAGCAAGCACATTGCAAATAATCAAAAACCACAACTATGGTAATAAGCCATTATTTTTTACCTTGTGCAGCTCACCGGGGGATCTCATCCCTCCGGGGGCCATCTCCTCGTCCTCGATGGGGGCCATCACCTTGCCAGGGGAATACTGCTTCTCAACGGCGACTATCTCCTCAAAGTCGGTCTTGAGCCTCACATAGGTGGCAATCAGAGTTCCTGGGGTAGGCACGGTGGGGCCCTTGCTGTTCTTCCAACTTTCTTTGAGGAGTTCATCCGCCAACGTCCTCAACTCTTTGGCCAGTGCTTGTTTCTTGGAGTTCTTCGTCTCCATGGGTTGGCCCGCCAACATGGTCAACTTGTTGGTCGGTGCTCGCTTCCTGGAGATCGTTCTCTCCAGTGGGTTGTCCGCCGGCAACTCTTTGCCTAGTGCTCCAGGATCCATCAATGAACTGACAAACAAAAAGCAATCGAAAGGAAACCACAATCACAATGAAAACGGGAAAAGAATAGGATGTGAGAATCGGTCGGTGCTTCGCAAGAAGAAGATTCTTGGAATGAAAATATAGCAGCATAACTGATTCGCCCACCTTTCCTTCGTCGGTACAGAAGAAAAATGGCAGAAGTGAGTAGCCTGGAGTGAGGTTTTCTTCAAGAAAGGGAAGAAAGGGCTTGAACGAGCGTTCCAGTGAAATGATGGTTGCTTCGTCCAGTCCAACTTGGAGGCCACCTTACCACTGCTGGTAAAGGTGTGGGTTTTGTGATATGACGGGTCATGACGGCCACACTGGGGTGACAGGTGAGTCTCGACTGTAGCACCTCGCTGTGATTTGGTGGATGGCACGCGGGCCCGGATGCTTTGAAATGTCCCGCATGTAGATAGAGCGGCTAGTCATATAGGAGTGCTCAATATTGTGCACCGCGACCAAGGCGGAGAGGAAAACGAGAGAACTACGTAATTAATGCATGAGTTTAATTAGGGTAGTTTTGTAAAGTACGAGATACGTTCCTCCAATCGCAAAATGCCTTGGTTCATGAGATTTGAGATTTGAGCCCTATAAACCGGAAGGGAGGGAGTACTGCACACGGTGTAGTCTAGTCACTTGTTGAAATCTCTAGAAAGGCAAATACTCCTTTTCGGTTTACAGGGCTATACTACTCCCTCCGTCTAGGTGTGTAAGTCATCTTATGAAAACCAAATAGTCCCAAAACACTTAGGCGCGATGCATTAACTTCTACCTTGTTTCTTGTTTCTTGACATATCAACCAATAAGAGATGAGAGGTGTGCATGCTTTTAATGACTTGCAATGGCTAGTTCATTGCATGCAATGCTATTAATTAGCAAATAAACATTGGTGACCCCATGAGGAAACGGTGCTAAGCGCCTGGACCTATGCAGAATGAGTATCAACCAACGGATAATGGAGTTTAATTGTTAAACAATAGCAATTTTGTCTCATGCAAGAGCCTGGCTAGTACTCCAAGGAACCGCACCATGCGAGCGTTCGCAACTGCCATGTTCGGGTTGCGCTTGGCTCTTCGCCTCTTCGAGAAGACGAACAATGATGTTACTCCTACTTCTACAGTATCGAATCCACTGCTGCATGTCCGTCCACCTCGTGCGGGAGGGATAGCGTGTAGCGAAAGCTTCTACTTACTGCTCCTGCCTTTGCGTCTATGACAGGTGGGCCCAACAGGTGGTTGGCCCTCCTGTCATGCAGCCAAAGGCAGGTGCAGTTAAGGCACCGGAGCTCAGTCCGCGAGGGAGAGGGCATTGTAGTAATCAAATTTCTCGGTCTTGTACGAGTTGACGCGACACATCAAAGCACTTCACTCGATATAAGTCCTTTTACACATTTCAAATGGGCTACTTCGTATGTAGGAGTGGACATATTCTGCTTCGTATGTAGTCACTTGTTGCAATCTCTAAAAAGACTTATATTTGGAAACGGAGGGAGTACAACGCATGCATGCATGCCGTGACTTTCCTTTTGATACTTGCATGTGTTGATTTGATGCACCTTGCCAAATTTTGACTATAAATTTAACTAACCAAATTTTCATGCATGTCACAAAAAATTACGGGGCTGTTTGGATTGTGACTATGTTTGTCTTATGTTGCCACATTATTTTTCCCACACTTGCCACACTTGCCTAACCTGAGTTGCTCAAATTGTTAGACACACTTTGGCTTGCCTAAGGGAATCTTGCCACAATTTTTGTGTCTATGACATGTGGGGTTCACTGCTAATAAAAAAAATCTTGTCTTAGGTGTGGCTAATAAAAAAGACTTATATTTAGGAACGGAGGGAGTAGAAAATATAAATAATAATGCATGTTGGGGCAACCCACGTTTCCGCTAATTTTAGCTGTGGGCTTGTTCACAATTTTTACGAGGGGGTGGTTGTTCATTTAATGGAGGGACTTGTAGGACCAGACTTGAACGATACAAAGTGCGACATGGCACACCGTAACACCACTTGGAACAAGCGGGTAGCTATCTCAAAAAAAATCAACAACTAAAAAACCGCGACCTGGCATGTAGTAGTACACAATTTTAAATGATTGTTTTGATGGAGTGAAAAAGGAAAACTACCCCACTACGTATATATAGGCTGGAGCCTCCGCGCTTGCTTGCTAGGGTTGCTCTATTCACACACTCTCATCCTCTCCAGATCTAAACAAGATAGGGGTAGTAACACTGTCTTTCTCCCTTCAAAAAACACTGGCTTTCTATCCTCACCGCTGGTTACAGATCCGGACGTATCCCCCTCCGCCGGTGAAGGGGAGGAGGGGTAGCGTTTAGGCCGTCGTCGACAGCGAGGGAGGAGACCCACTGCTGGCAGCACCGTTATCTCTGGCCGAGCGCCGGCGCGGGAGGTCCTCCGATCCCTTCGTCGTTGCCTGTGGGCGGATCCGGCCTCCCGCCGCCCACCTATCCACATCCCAACGACCTTCAGGTATATCTTCGTTCGAAACCGCCTTAGCTCTACTTCCCCAGGTCGCTACGTCGCTGCATGTGCATCATTTTCTACCTCTCAGCCCCTCTCGATCGGATGGTCCAACTTCACATTTTTTTTTCTATTGTTAGAGGTAAAGCTACTTCATGGAGTCGAATCTTGTACTCCCTCCGTCCGAAAATACTTGTCATTGAAATGGATGTATCTGGATGTATTTTAGTTCTAGACACATCCATTTTGATGACAATTAATTCCGGACGGAGGGAGTACTTGGTTCAAACAAGAAATAAAGTGGGGGTGGGGGAACTTAGTATGTACATCGAACTTGGTACAAACAGGAAGGAAAGGGGGTGAAAGTAGTACAGACTGGTCATCCAACCGGTCTCTTGGTCGAAAAGGGAAATATAGGGGTAACGCTATACACAGTGGTACGACCAGGACTAGATTTTCTATCCACACATAGGAGTAGGTGGCTAGAGTGAACAAAAATGGGACCAACCCAGATATGTTTCTTGGATGTTTGTTTCTCGGGGCAACAAACTATGAATCACCACTTTATGCCCCTATTTACGTACATGGTGCTGGACTGCTGGTGCACCCACTGTCCCATGCCCTTATACCAAATATTTAGGCTCCGTTCGGAATAAAGGGGCAGAAAACATAGGTCTTGATGAAAATAGAGGAATAGGAAAGGAATGTAGGTATAAAACTATGGAACAGCGAACCGGAGGAAACTCTCAATAGAATGTGTTCGGATGGACTACGAAATGTACAGATTTGTTTTTTTAGAGTAGCATGCTTGGCAGTATGAGATGCTATTTGTTTATTCAGCTACACAGTGACTACTCTTGTCCTCACCTCACGTACCACACATAGGTTGATTTTTTTATTCCGGCAACACAGCACAGCAACCTGTCTAACGCATGGCAGCGAGTGCCTGCCTTGGGCTTCCGCCCAAAAATGAGCAGCGCGTGGATGTTTCTAATCCTATGGAATCATTACTACCAGACCAGTTTCCTATGAAACACTATTCACCTTTCCCGTGTTCCGAAATGGTTGGAAGGGAAAGAATACCATAGGAATTGTGTTCCTACGAAAATCCTGCACCAACCCTGTGAACCGAACGCAGCCTTAGCTGTTCTTAATCTAATGTCCCTGGTAAAAATGAAGCCATGCCACTATTATAAGCCATGACAAGTTTAGCCAAATGTTTTTGCCTGTAATTGTTTGAGACTCTGACTGTTTCCTCTGTGCCTTTTTGTGCAAACAGGGATATCCAATTCACCTGGTTTCTGTTGTGACCTTTTGGTGCACTGCACAAAACTCTTCTTAAAAGAAGTGAGTTCTGTGTTGTTTAACTGGAATGTCAGAATGGAACAGTTGGTTCATTTTGGTGGAACTGCACAAAGGGAGATCTGTGTTCCAATCCTCATCATCCATATTGGCGCCATAACCTTCCTTTAGGTAAGAATGATATTTAATGCATGTGTTCATCTCTATTTTCCGACTGCCATGAGAAAATAATGCTGTTTTTTACTAGTACACTTGTACTCCCTCACTGACAAAACCAATTCTGAATTAGAAGGCCAATCATGTACTTGGTTTCACCAACTGGTGAGGAGAAAGAGAAACAGAGCATCAAGAGGAAGAAGAAGAAGAATAAACAGTGCCAAGGCGATCTTGCTGAAGCCAGAGGCCTCAGTCGAGGCCATTCAAGGGCTCCGGCAACGACTACCTTACATGTGAGACGATCCTCCAGGGAGCCCTTCCACTTCTGTTGTCTCACTTAATTAATTAGGAGTACTTAAGTACCACTAATTTATTGCTGCCTAATTTTCCTGTTGGAGTTAAACAAATCTTTAGTAGGACCCTATGCTGAATCATGTATGTGTGTATGTTTGTCTATGGAGGTGAATCATGTGGTGGAGCAGGGAGATAATATTATTAGTGTCATGACATAATAGTGCTATTGTTTTGCATGTCAATTTATTGCCATTGGTTCAATGAGGCAATGTTTTGCGTATTGTCCATCATGAATTTGATGCTACTATTTGAGTAATATGCTAATGTCTTCCTATCCTTTCTCACTAAGCTAATGAAGGTTTCACCTTGTTCCTACTTGTGCAAACAGGGATCATGTTGTGCCAATCATACAATTTAGTGGAACTACACAAGACAATACAATGAACTATATCCCAGCTAGTGCTTTAACTCTGTTGGAAGTTCTTGTTAATCTTTTGATATAATCTCAGCACTGGTAAACAAGAGTGATTTCAACCATACATTTGAAGTGCACAAAAATATATACTATTGTGTGATTCCAGTGAGTGTTTTATCATCTCTTATGGGACTACATGAATAAGCTTTTTTTCTCAGGTTGGTACGGGCCTAAGGCCTTCATCCATATTAGTTTGCTGTCATCTCTATTTGTATCGTGCTACTGTCATGAGAAACTCCTTTATCTTTGCACGTTAAAGTTTTGCAACCTATGATAAATGGCAATGCTTTGAGTGTTGAGTTGAGCTAATTGGCACTGATTAAATAAACTAATACCTCTCTTTAAGCAAGACTACTATGTTGCTAACTTTACCCATTAAGATAATGAGGGTGCTTCTATTTGTTAGTGTATGTTTCATCAACTAGTCCCACTATTACAGTAATCTCACTCTCTCAATATATGTGCCAACAGGAATGCTCGATTTTGGTGGAACTGCACAAAAACTTTGGGTGCTTCATTGCCTCGACAGCTTCCGTCCTTTCCTGTCAGTCGCTAATCTCCGCTTCCTTTCTTCTTTTGCTGTCAGTCGCTTGGCTTATCTCGGCTTCCAGTCAAAGGAAATAGTAACTGATATGCTACCTCACACAGGTTGGTACTGGTCTTTATCCTGATTATTGTGCCTGTCATACGTATTGGTAATTTGGTATTGTGCTACTGTTTGCCGATTTCATAAAGGAGTAACTTGGAGCCTGAACTCGTAGGAAAATCATTACATCGGGTGATTTCAGTAGAACTGCACAAAATGATCAGATGGACAGGTACTTATGCTGCTGCTATGTACTCCAAAGTTCACTCAGACAAGCATCGATGTTGACAAGAAGTGCCTATATTCATTCGAGTATCAACCGGCGTCAACCAATTGTCAAACTCCAAGTATTAGGAGAGTGAACGCCAAAAAATATTGCTTGGTGCATAGCCCAGAAAAACGCAGTCCAGTCTTTGGTCCCAACTTGTGCCTTTTGGTTATCGGCACATATGGTAGCGAACTATATGGCATGGAGTCTAAAGATTCCAGACAAGTTGGTTGACGCGTATATTCATCTGGCACTTAATCAGTCTGCACACCAAGGATGCTCCATTTCAGTTGAACTGCACAAAAATTTTGGGTGGTTCATTTTCTCAACCGCCTCCTTTCTCGTCTGCAATGTAGAATTTTGGCGAGATACAGGACCAAGATGAGCCAGTAAACTAGTTGGATGAAAGTAGTGGCCAAGTTGCTCAAACCTCCCTCGGCACGAGGCCACTCTTTGAGGATAAACCTACAAGCAAAGTTCAGATTGTCTGTGCTGCCTCTTATGTACTCGAAAGTTTACTCGTACAAGAACTAATTTTAGCAAGAAGTACCTCCGATTGAACACCATTTACCAGTCTGTACCCTAGGTAATTAAAGTTCGTCCATGGATCATATTGGCTGTGATATCAATCATTTGGATGCATAAACATACTGAACATGTGTATATCTGAATCTTTTTGTGAATTATGTATGAATATTGTCGTGTGATATATCAATCATTTGGATGCATGCTGAGCTTGTGTATATATGAATCTTTTGAGTTGTTGATAGTGAATGTTGGCTATGAATATGAACGTGTCCTGTGAACCTGAGTTTGATATGAATGTTTACCTTTTCTGTTGCATTTGTGTGTGAACTTGTTAGTATGCCTACTGTGGGTTATAAAACGCAGGTCTCTTATAAAAGTAATGCTGTGTCCAATTTATGTTTTCCCTTCTAACCACATTATATATATTTATATTATTACTATTATCGTATATTTTATAGAGACTTATATATACATTATAAAAACATCCCACGTGTTATTAACTTATAAAAGTAAATGTTTAACGGAAGTTGGCAAGGAAAATCCTGGCTGTTTTTGACTCACAGGCAAGGAAAATCCTGGTGATTGCGTACAAAAGCTTGCGAAGATTTTAAGGACCAATTTAATAATAGCGTGCTCATTTTTATTTTGAGCAATAACTCGCTAATTTCTTAATTATATATATAAAAAATGTGCCTCTCCGGTTTATTCTTTGATATTAATTGCTCCTTCTAACATAACATTATATATATATAACGAGCCCACCTAATACGTGTATTTCAAGGAAGTGCAAATGGGCTGGGATTTCTTAGAAAATATAAATGGGCCTGATTGACGCGAAATTATTTGTTCACCCAGCCCAGCAAATGGACTGTACATTCCAGAAAACATGGGTTAAATATATGCCACATTTTTGCAGGCTGACATGTGGGCCAATAGGTCGAAGCCTACGCAGGGCGTTGTCAACTTGGTCAACAAATGATTGTGTCATCCACAGCCATTGGATTTATATCCAACGGCCGGCATGCACCTTCAATCTCTCGTCTTCTTCCTCCAGCGTCGCCGGGACCGCCTGGTCCGGCCTCCGGCGGCTAGCGGCTCTGCTTAGCACGCATCGCTGCGAAGCGCTACCCCACCGCCGGCCAGGCTATCCCTCCACCCCTCGACACCTCCTGTTATTCTCCACAGACTACAGCCCCACGCCGCAACAGAACCAGTTATAACCCTTCTCCTCCTCTCAATCTGCGACTCCACTACCGCGTTTTCCCATCTCCGAGTCGTTCCCGTCCGGGGCCTCGCCGTCGTCCACCGCCTCGCTGCGTTCGGTGCGGCGTGGTCAACAAACGAGAGTCATTGGAAGAGGATTGTACGTGGAGAGCCTGACGGCTGGGACCCACGAGGTCCATGGTCGCACGCAAGGAAAGTTCCTCCTTATTAAACTGGAAAAAATGTTTCCTCCACCTGGCAGCTGGGACCCACCGGCTGTATCTTCGCACGGAAGGAAGTGCCTCCTTGTTTTGCGAAAAAAAATATTCATCCCGTTGACAGCTGGGACCCGTCAGATTTGGTGACTGACTTCTGGGCCTACTAAGCGGACGTGTACGCACGGCTTTGTCAACTTAATCAACAAATGATTCTAGCAGCTGGACCGTTGGATGTTAATCCAACAGCCGTGCTCCTTCTTCAACCTCTATTCTTGCTCCTGTCTCCCGTGGGCGGCACCGCGGCTGTGCTGCCGCGCACCCGAACCAGTGAAGTTTCCCACTCCTCTCCATCTGCGACTCCACTGCCCCGTCTTCCCCATCTCCGGGTCATTCCAGTCTGGGTGCGCTCGGCACGGTGTGGTCAACGTGGTCAACAACCGAGAGTCATCGGAAGATGACTGTACGTGAGAGGCTGACAGTGGGACGCACCACGCCCATGGACGCATGCATGCAAAAGAACGCGGCGAGGTCAACGTGGTCAAGGAACGACTTCCATCGGAAGTATACTGTACGTGGAGAGTCTCAGCTGGGTCCACGGCCGCAGCAAGTAAGTGCCTCCTTATTACGCAGAAAATAATGATTCCTCCAACTGACAGCAGAGACCCACTGGACGGGCCACCATATTTTGCGGAAAAAAAACGTTTGCCCCCTGACTGCTGGGACCCACCTGACGGGCCACCGTATTTTGCGAAAAAAACGTTCCCCCCGCTGTCAGCTCGGACCCACCGGAAGTGCCTCCTTATTACACATAAAAAAAATGAATACTCCCCTGGCTAGCTGGGAGCCACCTTGGTGGGAGGCTGACTTGTGGGCCTACTAAGTTGACGGGGACGAAGGGCTTTGTCAACTTAGTCAATATGAACGATTCTAGCTCCAGTGACCATACGATGTCCATCCAACGGCCGTAGTGCTTCTTCAACCTCTGGTCTTCTTGCTCCAGTCGCCCAAAGCAGAGCCGGTCGTGCCGCATGCTCCTGTCTCCCGTGGCCGGCTGTGCTGCCGCGGAGGCCTCACCGCCCCCTACTATTCCCACCGCTGGCCAGGCCCTGCGGCGACAACAGCCTCACACCGCAACCGAACCAGTGAACCCTCGTACTCCTCTCCGCGTGGGCTTCCACTGCCGCGTCTTCCCCGGCTCCGCGTCGTCCCCTTCCTAGGCCTCGCCGTCGTCCACCGCCGTGGTGCTCTCCGCGCGGCGTGGTCAACATGGTCAAGGAACGACTTCCATCGGAAGAGTACTGTACGTGGAGAGGCTGACAGCTGAGTCCATGGCCACAGCCCAGTTTTTTTGTAATTTGCCAAGTAAGTCGCTTTGTCAGGCCTATTGGGCTGCAAATCTTTCAAGACGAGGAGAGCTTTCATTCGGCTGGCCGAGAAAATGGCCCATCAGTAATGAGAAATGGGTTGTACATTTTTAAAACACATCAAACCGGTAATTAGTTTCAAATATCTTTTTTTCATTTCGAGATTTTAAATTACATTAATTTTTACGCGTGGAGAATTTGTTGGATTTTATATTGATATACATTTATTTTTAAAATCAGTTTGAATGTGAGTCGAAATTTCGGGATTAAAAACAGTTCGGACCGCACCGAAATATGCAAAATTTCGTATAATTTTTTTACCGTGGCCACAATATGGGCTGTAATGCTAACAAAAAGAATATGGGCTCCAAAAAAACCTTAATAATTAGCAAATGGACTGTAAATTATTAGAAATAATGGCAGATGGGATGTATGCTATTTTCCACAGATTTGAGGCTTTCCTAAAAAAAGGTTGACGCACAAGCAGTGACTGTTGGATGGCCATCCAACGGCCGTCGTGCTTCTTCAATCTCTGCTCTTCCTGCTCCAGCCGCTCAAACAAGCGTCGGCAGGACTGTCTGCTCCCTCCTCCCCGCGGCCGGCTCTGCTGCCGCGCAGGCCTCACTGCCCCACCATACTCCCATCGCTGGCCTAGCCATCCCTCTACTCACCCACACCTGCTGTTATTCTCCGGTGACGGCAGACGAACCAGTAAACCCTCGTACAGTCGTACTCCCCTCCGCGTGGGAAACAACTGCCGAGTCTTCCCTGCCTCCGTGTCATTCCCTTCCTAGGCCTCGCGGTCGTCCACCGCCCTGGTGCTCTCGGCGCGGCCTGGTCAACATGGTCAACGACCGACATGCATCTGAAGTGGACTGTACGTGCAGAGGCCGACAGCTGGGTCCATGGCCGCACGCAAGGAAATGCCTCCTTATTACGCGCAAAATAATGATTCCTCCACCTGGCATCAGGGACCCACCGAAAGGGCCTCTGTATTTCGCGAAAAAAAAACGTTACCGCCGCTGACAGCTCGGACCCACCAGCTATATCTTCGCACGCAAGGAAGTGCCTCCTTATTACGCACAATAAAAATGAATTCTCCCCCTGTTAGCTGGGACCCAGTATAGTGGCAGGCTGACTTGTGGGCCTACTAAGTTGACGGGGACGGAGGGCTTTGTCAACTTAGTCAATATGCACGATTCTAGCTCCAGTGACCGTACGATGTCCATCCAACGGTCGTAGTGCTTCTTCAACCTCTGGTTTTCTTGCTCCAGCCGCCCAAACCAGCGTCGGTCGTGCCTCGTGCTCCTGCCTCCCGTGGCCGGCTGCGATGCGGCGGAGGCCTCACCGCCCCCTACTACTCCCACCGCTGGCCAGGCCATCCCTCTACTCACCCACACCCCCTGTTATTCTGCGGCGATGGCAGCCTCACACCGCAGCGAACCAGTGAACCCTCGTACTCCTCTACGCGTGGGCATCCACTGCCGCGTCTTCCCCGGCTCCGCGTCGTCCCCTTCCTAGGCCTCGCCGTCGTCCACCGCCCTGGTGCTCTCGGCGCGGCGTGGTCAACGTGGTCAAGGAACGGCTTCCATCGGACGTGGACTATACGTGGAGAGGCTGACAGCTGGGTCCACGGCCGCAGCAAGGAAGTGCCTCCTTATTACGTACAAAATAATTATTCCTCCACCTGACAGCGGGGACCCACCGGACGGGCCACCGTATTTCGCGAAAAAAACGTTTGCCCCTGACTGCTGGGACCCACCAGCTACATCTTCGTACGCAAGGAAGTGTGTCTGGGCAAAAAAACGATTGGCCCCCCTGACTGCTGCGACCCACCAGCTACATCTTCGCAGGCAAGGAAGTGCCTGACAGTCGGGACCCACCTGGTCGAAGCGTACGTAGCGTTGTCATTCTGGTCGCGAACGTGTACGTACATATATACTGGTGGATGTAGAGGCGCGCACGTGTCGTAGTAGAGGCGTGTACGTGTCATAGTAGAGGCGCGCACGTAGCATGTACACATACATACAGCGGCCAGGGTGCAAGAAAGAAAATACGGCCACGTATGTGTACATACGGGTGGGGTCTCGAACGCCTACTCGCGCATTTGTACGGCCAGGGCTCGTGTACATGGCTAGGTCGGAACAGAGAAAAAGCGTCGTCGTCGTGTTCTTGGGGAGGCAACGGAATGCGTCGTGTTCATGGGGAAGCAACGGAATGCGTCGTGTTCATCGGGAGGCAACGGAACGCGTGGGAGCCAACCGGCTGGGTCGGAACGGAATGCGTGGTCGTGTTCATCGGGAGGGCTTGGACGGAACAGGCGATGGAAACGAGGCCTGGCGTACCGCACAACGGAGGAAACGGACCTCCTACGTTCGGAAAGGGGTCCTGTTGATCGGGAGGGGTGTGGCGTACCGCAAAACGGAGGAAACGGACCTCCTACGGTCGAAACGGGGGTCCTGTTGATCGGGAGGGGTGTGGCGTACCGCAAAACGGACGAAACGGACCTCCTACGGTCGAAACGGGGGTCCTGTTCATCGGGAGGGGTGTGGCGTACCGCAAAACGGGACTCCACGGGATACTGTTCATCTCCACCGTCGACCTCCTCCAGCCTCCACGGGCTACCGTCGACCTCCTCCAGCCTCCACGGGCTCCTATTCATCCAGCCTCCACCGCGCGCTACTCCACCGGCTACTGTTCAACCACCCCTCCAC